>NC_053490.1:487490945-487832612 GCF_905171775.1 Rana temporaria
ACGCCCAAGTAAATATGGAGGTCTCACAGGAACCACTACAGCATGTTCATTTCAATGGCAATTTTGCTATTTTTGGACTTTATGTGTTCCATATTTTGCACCTATACATTGTGTTAAGAAAAAAATGTATTAGGGCCGGTTCACACTGGTGCGGCAGGATCATCTCCTGAACACCTGCCGACCGCTGTGATACCGCCCTCTGAAAAGTGATCTTCCATGGAATGCTTTTCAGAGGGAGATAAGCATTGCCACTCATGTGAAAGAGCCCCTACCAAAACCATAAAAAAACTTGTACTGCTTATATATGATAGGTCATGATATAAGCAGAATAACATGCTGCTTTTTTCTATTAACAAATAGTTGAAACATAAAAATGACATGACTTTTTGATTTGTTGTTGCTTGTTAAAATAACTCAGAGAAATCGTAAAAACAGTGATGTTCAGTTATGTTCATATATGATAAGTCAAGATATATGCAGAATAACATACAGCTTTTCAACAAATGAATGAAACATAAAAATGACATGACTTCTTTTACTTTATTATTTGAAGGATAATTATAAGCAGAAATCCCCATTCATTCTTCGGTCTGACAGATAGTTTGAAGCACAGCAATTTAATATGCTCTGTTTTTCAGATTTGGCAGGACAGAGCACCATTTATGAGCTGCTCTTGTTTCTGAATAAGACATAGAGAATGTAGCCTACATATGGAGCAACTATCACCCCCAGGCACGACTGTGGGGATGTATTCTGGTCAGTGGATATGAAATTGGATATATGTATGCATTCAAGACAACATTTGGTTTTCTAATATAGCTTTTTTTTTATTACCACTTAGGCTTTTGGAAGTAACAACAAAGGCAATCATAAAGTAGAATGCCATTAATATAAAATTCCAATGTATTTAATGTTGTTTTCAAACAACAGCAAATCCATAACTACCATTTGTAACACATGTGCTGTTGAGAAAGTGAAGAGGGATTGCAGGCGACGGACTTGCTTGTGAATGTTAACTGGAGATTGGTAACTGTCCTAAAACATGAGAAAGTCACACACAATTGATACTAATTAAGCTAATACTAATTTTGACAGGTGGTAAGGAGGTGATATGTTGCCTCCTTAGCGGCTGTTTTAACCCTTAAAAAACTTGACGAAAACACTGATTTGTCTTGATTACATTTGCAGTTGTGGCGCAGTAACAATTCCCCCCATTGTTGTGCTGAATCGGACCATTTACCACCTGCCCCATTCAGTACAACAGTGGGGCCAAATTTTGTAGCTTTGTAACTGGAAATGTAAACAAGGGCTTACAGTATATGCAAAGAGCTCTGCGGGTTAGAGGACATCAGCTGCACTGTTGCTAAATGCAATGTCCATTCTTGTTGTAGTATAGACTAAGCCAAAATGGCTCCAATACCTTGAGCATGTCCGGACGACGTCATGTGTGACAAAACACATAGGGCGGAGTGACGTGCTGACGTCATTGTGAGTTCCCAGAAGTGTGGGTGCTGCATATCTGGCCAGTGAATTGTTTGAAAGCATTTTTTTTATCTATAAAAGTGTCATTTTTATTGATTTAATAAATGTGTCCATGAGATTTTACGTTATTGGAGCATCTCTCTTTTATTCACATACTGTATGAGGTGATACCTGAATGTTAACTAGCCACAACCATCATCTAGTGGAGAAGCTGAAGGCATTACCTAGGAGAATCCAGGGGTGGGTGCCCTACCACAAGCTCGTTTTGACTTCTTTTAAGCCCTGGTTCACATTGATACTACTTTGAAATCGCACTACTTCACTTGAAGTAGCGCAAATTCAATGTAGCAAGGTCAATGCGATTTTAGGTGCTACACAGATGTCTATTGAAGTCGCACCTGTAATCTGCAAAAGTAGAGGAGGAACCGCAAAATCGGTGTCACACCGATTGGAACAGTGCCATTGCCGCCTACAGGTTGCGACTTGTCATGCGATTTGATCTCTAAAATTGCATGAAAAATCACTCCAATGTGAACCTAGGCTTAATTAGGGAGTCACATGCTAGTTGGTAAGCGTGCATTTTTTATTCATCTGGTGAAAAGGGGATCATCTTTATTTCACACATTGGACTATATATATATATATATATATATATATATATATATATATATATATATATATATATATATATATATATATATATATATTTTTTATGAACTTTATTTAATATCTTATTTTTTCACATTGATTCATTCTGTTTATATGTCACATGTAAGCGCGACTCTTGCTGATGTAATATTTCCTATTTAATTAACTACAAAAAAAAGTATTGCATTGGAATGTATTTTTATTTAAATCCATAGTAATGTTTATAAAAAAACACTACATATTACTTTTAAGATTAAAAAAAAAGTACAAATAAATATCATTAGACAGTCTTAGTGCTTTTTTTTGTTTTTACTTAAACTATAAAAACCTCTTTAATCCTTTATTTTGACATTTAACAAGCGCTAGTATACCAAAAGAGAATTCATAAACGGTGTTTTACAGAATAATATAAACAAAACACATGGCATGTTCTTTCGGCTTGTACACAGGAAAAAAAATCAGATCCAAAATTCAGCGTAAATAATTTAAAACTCGTCAGGAATGTTGTCAGCAGGTGACTTATGAAATCTAATGAAAATGTCATCATCCTCGGCTTTTCCTTTGTGAAAAGACATATCACTGTAAAAGCACGCTTCCCCTGAAGTTTGGCAGCAGGTTAGGAAAAAAGCTAGCGGTAAAGTCGTAAAGGCTACATATAGATTATAGCTAAGGAAGCCTAGATGAACATACAAAACATAATGTTTTGATCTCCCTGTCCTTTGTGTTGGTACTCTGTGTATATTGAATGTGTGGCTTTTTTATGAGGTAAATGAATAAAAATCTATGGGAAATGTAATAGTTTCCTACAACGACCATTACAGGTTTGCTTGGTTTGGCACAAGAAATGTTATATAAAAAAATACTGTGTACATAACAAAGGAATGAAAGAAGGATCACTTGAGGCCATGTAGCAGGGGTAGGCAAGCTATTGTCCTATTACTGTAGATGAACTATTTGCCTGATAATGTTTTATGGGTATGCCTTCTAAGCCTACCACCTACCATACATTATCATCAACTTGACGCATTGCAGTTAAATGATAAAAGGTAACCATTTATTAGGTAGAGTACAAAGGGGACGGTTCTCCAAGTGCTTAAACATAAGAAGACTTTGAAAGTATATCTATTATAAATACAATATATATAAACCATATTACACAAAATATATTTTTTTTAGATATGTACAAGTGCTATATATTTATATGTAAGGTGGTAATTGTAATCTAGGTGATTTAATACGTGTTTTAAAAATCCAATTTCTATGCTCTGTAAAATTATGACTATATGCGCTATACAGGAGTGCAGGGGTAGGCAACCTCAGCCCCCCAGCTGTGGTAAAACTACATATTCCATCATGACTCTGCCTCTAGGAGTCATGCCTGTGATTGTCAGAGCCTTGCAATGTCTCATGGGACTTGTAGCTTCAAAACAGCTGGAAGGCTGAGGTTGCCTACCCCTGCAGTAGTGATTCTAGATGCACTGATGGCTAAAAGGGGCAAAAGGGAATGACTGACATGACTGCGCCCATTTACCCATATGCTGTGACTGAGCTTCTTGTTTTGGGGTTTTGTGCTGAAATTAGTACATGTAAGTACATTCTGTTTTTAGGGGGCAATGTTATATTTCACAGTACTTTGGGCTTTTGGTTCTTTTTGTACTGCCGCACTGCAAACTTAATATTTGTACAGTTCATCTGGGCTCACAAACCCTACACCAGGTGTGGCCAACCAGTGGCCCGGGGGCCACATGTGGCCCGCAGAGCCCTCTGATGTGGCCCACGACCTCCTGCTCTGAAATGGCGGGTTGACAAGCAAAGATCGCAGGTTGCCGACCCGCCATACCACAGCATCAGTGTTGTGATAGGAAGCTGGTGGTAGACGAAGAAAGCGGCTGCGGAGCAGAGCCCCCATAAGCCGATGCTTCCTCTACAGCGCCGGCTTTTGCCACAGGTGGAGTCTATAGCAAAGTTCAGCTAACTCGCAGGATAGACATAGCTGCACTCACGGTATGGGTAAACCGCAACACATCAGTATGAAAGCAGTCTTAGGACCTTTTCACACGATCAGCCCAATCAAATGGGACCCTCAATTCACCTCTACAGAGCAACAGATGTCTGTTTATGCTTGCATACCTCCAATCCGAAAAACATTTGTCCGATCCGCTCATTGTGGCTACCAAGTTGCTTAAGTGGCCCCCGCTCTTCAAAAGGTTGGGCACCCCTGCCCTACACCCACATTTATCAACCTTTTTGCCACAGAAGAACCCTCAAAATAGTTTTTCGTTTTTGGGAAACTCCTGCTAAAACCAATCCATTTTTTTGTCATTTGGAAAAAATGTCCCTTACAGTGGTGATCAGTGGGAAGAATGCCACCCTTACAGATAGCTAGAAGATAATTTTTTGTGTTGAAAAAAATACTTTACCTAAATGTAAAATATAAGTAAGTAAAATATTTTATTGGTGAACCTCAATAGAACTTTTGTTCATCGCTCAGGCTTCAATAGCCACATCTCTTGGATTCTGCGGAGGGTGCAGGCTAGGTAAAAAGTTTGTCTTGACTTTTCGTGTTACATTCTCCGATGTACTGCGACACAGCGCATTAATACACTACATAACAATAAAGTTCCAATCTCGTAATAAATTACATTTACTCAATGGTATGATACCTAAAGTGCTGTGCAAACGATCACGTTATGCATGATGCCACTTTACCCTGTAAGCATTAGGTGGCCCAAAGATACCACTAAAATACCTAGCAGCACAATTTCAGTGACTGAGTTGGGCCCCAACCTTTCCTACAAAAGATCATTGGTGTAATGCCGCTGACACCAATTAACTATGAATGCACAATCAAATGGTAGGTCAATCCACCACAGAGCCAATAAAACCAATATAGTGCACTGATGACAGCTAAGTTGGTAATACTGGCTCTAAAAAATTATGGCCAAATCTGTGATATACACTAACCGTTCTGGATGAACTGATGACTGAAAGGGCTATAAAGGAATGATTTGAATGATTCCACGCATTAGCCTATAAGGAGGAACTAAGCTCCTTTTTTGGGTTGTGTGAGGACATGTAAATAACATCTGTTATAAGAGAACAATGCTGTATCTGAATGTATGATTTTAAATATTTGTGTCCACACGGGCAACCAAATTTGTGCAATAAAATCAGGTCAATCACTAGGCCCGTGCACTGTCAGGGCGGCTAAAGTTTGTGATTCACCATCTTCAGTTATCAATCAGCAACTGGTTTTGCCCCAGGCGGTTGCTGTGAGGTAAGTGACCTGTTGGTTGGTTGCTGCATGGTTGAGGTATAGCTATACACTGCATAAGAAGCTTGTTTCTGAAAGTAGGGCAATGACTAAATGTGTCATCGTATAAATGTGTGGTAATGTTTTAAATAAAAAATGTCTGTGTAGTTTGTAATTATCTATGAATATAGGGTAAATCTTTTTACACCCTCATATTGTGTTTCTAATGGAAAATAGTAGACCATCTGCCATCTGTTTTTGTTTTTTTGAAGTAATGCATGTGCTCTCAACGTAAAGCAGATCATTCATTTTAAATGGGCTGCCAAAGCTCCACAATACAGCTAAACCAGATGTGTATTTTTAATTCAACACACTACAACTTGTTTTGTGCATAGTTGGCCACATGGCAACACACAGAGGAAGATTTACTAAAGGCAAATAGACTGTGCTCTTTGCAAGTGCAGTTGCCCCACATCTTAGTAAGTGCGGGGTAGCTCTGCTGACCTCCATCATCCAATCATGTACAAGCAATAATGCATTTTTTTTCTATTTTCCTATCATGTAATTAGGTATTCTTTGCAAAGTGAAGCTTCATCTCATTTACTAAGCTCTGAAGCAGTCTATTTATTTTAAGTAAATCAACCGTTTTTTTTACCGTGCATTACTACAATGCAGTGGTGTGAAATGACACTAAAGATTGACAAACAGAGACCAAGTGTTCCAGGCATGGGAGCTCAGAGAGAAAGAGAGAGAGACTTGTAAAGCGCAACACATGCGAACTGAATCGCCTCTGGGAGCTGTATCCATTTCATGGGTAAGGAACCCCTTGACCTCAGAAGAGATGGGTTTTAATCTTTCTCCTGGAGGCCAAGTGGTCCGACTCCAGTCGGATGGTGGTTGGTAGTGCATTCCACAGGCGAGGTCCCTGGACTGCAAATCTTCGATCTCCTTAGGACTTGTATCTGGCTTTGGGTATCTGGAGGAGGTTTTGATTGGTGGATCGCAGAATGCGATTGGGGCTATGGGCTTTAATTTTTTTCGCATAGATATTGGGGGGAGTTGCCTTGAATACACTTATGTATTAGGCAGAGTGCCTTGAAAGTGATTCTGTCTTTTACTGGCAACCAATGAAGGGATCTCAGTGAAGGTGAGATTGATTCCCATGTTTTTTTCCCAGTCACTAGTCGAGCGGCCGTATTTTGAACGACTTGCAGACGAGTGATTTGGTATTTGGGGAGTCCTAGATAGAGGGCATTTGCGTAGTCGAGTCTAGAATTGATGATTGTTCCCACCACGACTGCAATGTCCTCTTTCGGGATAAAGGGCGTGAGTCTGCGTAGTAGGCGCAGCAGATGGTGGGATCCGCTGACTACTGACCCTATTTGTGCATCCATTGTCATGTAGGTATCGAAAATGACTCCGAGACTTTTGACTTTGGTGCTAGGGGTGATAGTTTTACCCAGAATGGGTGGGGGAGTCCATGTTGACGCGGGGTGATTTTTACGGTTAGCGTGAAACAGGAGAAGTTCTGTTTTCGAACCATTGAGTTTAAGATAACTGTTTGTCATCCAGTTATCTATTAGAGTGAGGCATTTCTCTAGTTCAAGAGAATGATCCTTTTTGTTGCAGATGCGGAAATACAGTTGTGTGTCATCTGCATAGGAGTGGTAAAGTAACTTCTGGTTACTGATGATTTCAAAGAGAGGGCGAAGATAGATATTAAACAATACGGGCGATAAGGGAGATCCCTGAGGGACTCCGCATGACATCGTACGTTTTTCAGAAGTGAAAGACCCCAGTTTCACTATTTGTGATCGGTTTTCCAAGAAGGAGGAGAACCAGTGTAAAACACCTTCAGCGACTCCGGCTACTTCAGCTAGCCTAGCCAGTAGTAGTCCGTGGTTTACAGTGTCAAAAGCCGCGCTTAGGTCCAGCAGTATCAGGAGACAAGATTCTCCTTCGTCTGCGGCCTCTAACAGCAGTATTTTTATTCATGCCAACTAATCAAAATGTATTACATTTTCATTTGAAAATGCTGAAATATGGCATTCTAGTTTATAAAATGTGCAAACTTTAATGTTAGGTTCACTTTTAAAGATCCCATCATCTGTTGTAGGTGAGTAACTTGGCCTGTAAAAAGCTTTGGTGACAAGCTGCAAAAGTGTCAATTGTTCATATTCAATGCACATTGACGCACGTTTCTCCATGTGCTTTTATTGATTTCAATTAACCACTTGCCGACCGGCCGCCGTCATTATACTGCAGCAAGTTGGCGCGATCCCGCTGTAGCTGTACGTTGGCTCGGGATCTCGCTTTTGTGAGGGCATATACGCCAGGCGGAGGAACGCGCAAGTTCCCATTGACCAGCAAATCAGCGGGTCTAGCGGACTCGATGTCCGCCGGCCACCCGGGATCGTTTCCCACAGTGACAAAACGGTGATCTGCCTGTGTAAACAAGGCAGATCTCCATTCTGACAGGGAAGATCTCACAGATTGTCTTTCTGCTAAGTAGAAAGACGAATCTGTGTATTTCCACAGTCAGACATTCCCCCATACAGTTAGAAAACACAAACAGTGAACACATTTACCCCTTGATCGCCTCTGACGTTAGCCCGTACTTTGCCAGTGTCATTAGTACAACAACATTGCATTTTTTTTAGCACTGATTACTGTAATAATGTCCCTGGTTCCCAAAAAATAAAAACTGCAGGAGTGATCAAATATCACCAAAAGAAAGGTTTATTTGTGGGAAAAAAGGACATCAATTTTGTTTGGGTACAGCATCACACGATGCACGTGCAATTGTCAATTAATTTGACGCAGTGCCGAATCACGAAAAATTTGCAGTTCATATTATCTGACAAGCACAAAAAATGTTTTCGTTCGATACCAGATCAGACGATTTTAGTTTAATCAGTACAGTTGTCCGAAAATACAATACAAATACAATACAACACGTAATATCACTTCTGAATTTGTATTTTGTCGTATGAAAATTTTCGTAACTTTAGTAAACTCTTTTCAAAATTAGATTTGCATGCAAAAAAAAGCGGACGATCATTCGTTCGATAATCTCATTGTGTGTACCAGGAATTAAGCAGTAAGTGATCACAATAGTGTTGGAGTGGAAAAGTGGAGTTAAGGACTCACTTTCATGCTTATGCCAGATGTTCAGTTCAGGGCATATTCCAGCAGATTTGGGTTCTCTTGCATGTGACTCGCCCAGTATGTTTGCTGGACAATTGTTTGTCTGTAACCAAAATAAATGAATAAAAGTCAGCGCTAGGGATTTCAATAGCTAGGCAGCTAACATCAAAGCTTTACATACAAAACCCTAAGAGCCGGTTCACACTGCGCCGGCACGACTTCGAGGGCAACTCTGCAAGTCGTCCTGAAGACGACTTCAGAGGCGATTAGCAAAATAACTTCTGTATAGAAGTCAATGCAAATCGCTCTGAGCCGCCCCCGAAGTCGTACAAGAACCTTTTTCTAAATCGGAGCGACTTGCGTCTCTCCTATTAGAACGGTTCCATTGCATAGAATGGGACGCGACTCGTCAGTCGGCTGAGCCGGCTGACGAGTCGCCCCAGTGTGAATCGGCTCTTAAGAATGTTCAAGGTTACGTTTTCACCTTGAACAATCTATGTCTGTATTTTAGTTTTTGAGTGGGTTTGCCTTATTCACCCATTGTTTTCAAATAGTATTTACCCATCACATTCAACACATTTCACCCATCAGCAGCTGTTTACAACATAATAGAGAAATTACAGTATGAAATAGGATTTGCCCACCAGTTTTCTCAATACAGATAGGCAAATCTTTTTTGAAAATGATTGTCAAATTGGTGATACTTGTTTATTATTGAATTATTATGTTGTATATGACTGCTGATGAGAGAAACTTAAATGTCATAGGAAAATCATTGAAAATGCTCAGAAAATTCCATAAACCACAGACAGAAAACCGGGGTGGATAAAAATCAATGATTGGTTACACACGGATATGTAAATAGAGATTTTTAAATGTCGTAGTTTATCGCCATTCCACAAACGTGCACAATTTTAAAGCCTGATATGTTAGGTATCTATTTACTCAGTGTAACATCATCTTGTATATCTTACCAACAAATGTAACTATATATTGTGTTTAATTTCCTTAAATTTTCATCAAAATTTATTTATTTTCCCAAAAAATTGCATTTGAAAATACCGTGTGACATCAAAAAATTGCAACGACTGCCATTTTATTTTCTATGTAATGCTTGGGGCTTCTACGCAGATTTTTACATGTAAACAAAAAAGTGTCAGAATAGGCCTGGTATTAAAGTGGTTAAAGAGGAAGTAAACCCTGATGGGTTTTACTTCCTCTTTTGCTCGCTGCAAAGCCTGCAAATGAAAAGCATAATGGGCTAGTATGCTTCGCATACTAGCCCATTGTGTGCCACTTAACTGCAAAATAATCCAGCGATGTCCCCTGTGTAGGCAGCGTCCATCTTCTGGCCCCTCTTCCTTCCGTGGCCGAGGACTCCGGTTCTATGATTCGCCGGAGCCGCGTGATGTCACTCCCGCGATTAACGGCACAGGCTAGGAAAGAAAAGGCACTTAGTTTAGTTTCTTCCCCGTGCATGCGCCATTGGAATTTTCGGCAGACTACAAGTGAAATACCTCCTAAACAGCGCACGTTTAGAAGATATTTCCATCTACCTATAGGTAAGCCTTATTCTAGGCTTACCTATAGGTAGAAGTCCAAAAAGTGGGTTTACAACCACTTTAAGTTCCTTCAAGTATCCTAACAATCAATGACATATACGCTCAATAAATTGGGCATCTGCACAGCATCTTTGTTTGCCCCTCCCCTGAGGGAGAAGAGAAACATTGGAATACTAGTCAGTACCAGTGTGCAAAGGTGTATTTGCTTTGTATGAAAAAATCACCCCTAATGTTGGGTGTCCTATGTGTGTATGTGTTGCCCCATTATATAAAACTATTTGTTTTTTTATATTTTGTATCGTGGTTCATTGAGATTGTGCAAAAATTTAAAGGGTGCCTTGACTGACTCATATTTTAATTGTTTTTATTAATTTCTTTATCTTTATGTTTGACTGGAGTTACCTTTAGGCTATGTTCACACATGTCTGGCTGCGGTTTGCAGTCCAGAGTCCAGAACGTTTTGTTCAATGGTTCAGGCGCGATTCAGATTCAAATTTCTAATTGAATGCACACCCAAACCGGACCCAAAATTGCAGGAAGACACTTTTCAAAAACAGACCGGACGTATGTGAGCCGGCTTTGTTGAAGGATGTGGTTAAAAAATGCATCCGATTCACATATATGTATACCAAGCCTTATACCCTGTTAAGGCTACACTTATCCTTTTTAATTCTCTGTTTCTGTTTCTGAAAACGGATTCAAAGTGTAATTGCATTATTTTCTGACAGTCACGTAGAAAGGAAAATGAAATATACATAAGTATGATTAGTGGAAGATTATGATTTTCCGAGACACATATTTTGTACATTTTCTCTTAGGCCTTGGCTTTTCCAAATGCATTCATGATTGTCAGGCACATTTCCGTAGTGTGTGTAGCACCTGCTGTATTCCGCTTGTGTCTCCGGCGTAGACATGAGCAGGCACGCTGGATGTATAAAAGGCTGAGCTCAGCATACCTGCAGACCTTCTGTGCTCCATACACTGACTCCCAGCTGCCCCACTCCTACACACTGACACATTTCATGGACTTACACAGGTTAGCTATTCAGCAGATATTAATAGGCCACCTCTGAAACTGCCTTGAGAACATTGCATTGTGTGGGAACGTGGTGGCAGTATGTCCTGTACTTTTCCTTCCATTGTCTACAGATCTAATGCGGTACTATTTGTATTTTGCCCATTTCTCAAAGCTACTGTCAGATATGGGCACACGGTTTACTTAAAGTGAAAATCACGTTTTGTTGAGCTAAAACGCAATCTCCTTCTGGCCAATACTGCCCATAACAAATCTTTGTCTGTACTGTAGAGAATAAAAGGTTAGATCACTTTTTGCATGTTTTTTTCAAGGCTGTGAAAAAAAAATTCGACACCTTACTTTTATTCAATGCCCCTCTAAGGATACCACCCTACTGGATCATTTCAGTGCCTCCCAAAGCGGCGGTAATGGCCATATTTGGAAGCTCTGTCTTAGAGGCTTTTTAAAAAAAAAAAACTTTTGCATACTTTATAGTTTTTATTTTTTCTAAGATTTTTTTGTTGTATATTTTTTACAACTCTAGATAGTTAATTTGTTTTTCTGTTTATCTAAATGTAAGAATATTTGTTTTATTATTAAAGCATTATATTTTTAGTTATTAAAGACCATATCAATGTGTATTTTCCAGTTTAACTCTGTTTGTTTTTGACAAGCTATGATATAATTTTTCGCATTTATCAAAACAATTTTAACTTCAAATAAAAAAAAAAGCAGCGCAATTGAAAACAAAATCCTATTGTCAAGATTTAGCTAGAGAAACAATTCCGACAGAATGAACAATGATATCAAGATAGATAAATATGTTAGTGCAAACTAATTGATTTTCATTGTGAACAATGTTCAAAGTAAACCTATGCAGTTCAAGAAAGTTGGTTCACTGTGAAGCAACCCTGTACCAAAAACAAACCCTGTTCCCAAAGCAGCCAGTAAAAGAAGAGTTCCCCCATTACCAGTGGCGTCTCCAGCTTTCATATTTAGGGGGGGCACATGGGGGGACAGGGACAAAAGTAGGGGGGCCAACTATAAAATGCAATTTTATATATATATATATATATATATATATATATATCCTGGGGCCCTTTACTACGATCCCACTATGGGCCCTTTCACATGTTCTGCAGTGAGCTCCCTTCCTACTATACTGGGGCCCCCCAGGGTGGCAGAAAACAAGAGATATAATATAAACTATCTAATATAAACTATCAGGGTTGCAAAGGTTGTCTTGCCACCGGGCCCTGGTGTTCTGCCACAGTGGGGATCCCCAGCGGCGGCAGTCTATTAGGACCTGGTGCTGGTGACATTATGGGTGCATGCAGGGGAAGGCTGGCACTATTGGTTATAGAGAGCTGAGCCCCCAGCTGGTCACCTAGCAGCAGTAATGCTGTATAACCTTCTCTGTTGACATGCTGATCGGCATGTGATCCAGGTGATGCTCCCAGTCAGATCTAATAAACACAGTATTTATTAGCATCAAGAGTACAACCACATAAATGTAATCTATCGTATGATCAGCAGCCATGTGGGCTCTATGCCTGTAAAGTGTGGGCTTTGATCAATAAAATCACTGATATTTATGACTAGGATTTGACTAAGAGCATCACCTGGATTGCATCCCGATCAGCATGTCAGAGAAGGGTCCACTGCTGCTAAGCAACCTGCAGGGAGCTCAACTGTCTACAACCAATAGAGATGGGCTCGGGTGTGTTTGAAATCCCACATGCCTGATCACGCCAGGAAGCCGACACTCCACAGTGCTAATCAATGTATGGGCTGCCTAAGAGCTAAGACCAGCCATAGACAGTTTAAATCTCAGCTGGTTCAGCAGAAACTGGCTGAGATTTGAACCATTAATGAGCAGATTCTCTTATAATTATCACTAGTGGTTGCTGTATAGCCACTGGTGATAATCACTGTTTGTCGGGAGAATATAATTGCTGGGCAGGAGGGATATTCTCCTGTCACCACTGTCTGTTGATGGGGGAATCATGCAAGTTTCTTTCCTGCAATCTGTGGATGCAGGAAAGAAATTTGCACCGTACATTATCTGCCTAACTGAAAGTGAAAGTAAATTGTGAATGTTTTGAAAGAACAGGAGAGGGGAGGGAGACAGATGGGGGGGGGGAGAGAAGGGATGGAGATAATGTAGTTCAGTGATTACAGTGTACTGCAGTCTGCAGTGCACACACTTACCCACAGGTCCAGGCTAGAATATCTGGTTGTGTGAGCGCTCGCATTATGCAGTGTCTGCGAGCACAGGGAGGGGGAGGAATCCCCCGCAGAGCTGACTGGGGACGCTCTCCCTCTCGGGGAGCAAAATACAAAAATTGCAAAAAAAATAAAAAAAAATATTTTTTTTTTTTTTGGGGGGGCACATGGTGGGGCACAGCATGATGTTGGGGGGGTCAGGGCCCCCTCTGGTCCCCCCCTAGGGACGCCTCTGCCCATTACCAGTTCCATCACCATGCACTGATCTTCAATCTCTTGCAAAGCTAAAAATTCTCTTCTGTTGTGTATGATGCCTGCATCCCCCCTGTGCACTGTGGTTCCACCCGTCTGGCGTCACATACCCCCTGTGCACTGTGGTTCCACCCGTCTGGCGTCACATCCCCACTGCGTCCCTGCAAAACTGTAGAGATTTAGTGGCCAATAGGCAAAACCACTGTGAGCATCAGTAATGTAATAAAAAAAAGTTAAAACACAGGCTAGGATTTGTGTGCAGACCATGGGGTCTTTCAACATTTACATATAAAATCATTTGAAAAGACAGGGGCACCAAGCATTTATCTTCCATTCCTGGTGCCTTGTTTGATCTGATTAATAATAGACAGCATCAGTCTTTACTCCTGGGAAATCGACTTGAAGAGTCACATCAGAAACATATTAGTATATGCACCCCACGGATGACTCCAGCTAAGCTCCTAAACTGTGCTTTTAACATATTTTCGTATCGGAGAAGTCTTGTCTGTTTTTCTAACCCTTACAAACCTTGGTATTTTCTGGGAACAGGCAGAATGTTTAATTTTAGATATGGCTCCTTGTAAATTAACAAAAAAAAATTGTACCTACTCTGTACCTACAGGAACTCGACAAGGCAAGTTTCTCCATTCCCGTAGAGGAAAAAGAAGACATGCTCTCTTTTTGGCTCGACGGGATCCTCGACAGTTTCCTCGTCGAAAAATTTACACACGACCGGTTTCCTCTGCAAAAAAAAAATCCCAGCAAGTTTCTTGCTGTTTTTTTCGTGTGTACGAGGCCTGACATTAACCACTTCCTTACTGGGCACTTAAACCCCCTTCCTGCCCAGAGGACTTTTTGTGATTCGGCACTGCATCGATTTAACTGACAATTGCGCGCTCGCGCGACGTGGCTCCCAAACAAAATTGACGTCCTTTTTTTCCCACAAATAGAGCTTTCTTTTGGTGGTATTTGATCACCTCTGCGATTTTTATTTTTTGCGCTATAAACAAAAATAGAGCGACAATTTTGAAAAAAATAAAAAAAATGTACTTGTTGCTATAATAAATAGCAAATTTTTTTTAAAATTTTTGTTTTTATCCTCAGTCTAGGCCGATACGTATTCTACATATTTTTAGTAAAAAAAAAAAAAAATCGCAATAAGCGACTGGTTTGCGCAAAATTTATAGCGCCTACAAAATAAGGGACAGAATTATTATTTTTTATTACTAGTAATGGCGGCGATCTGCGATTTTTATTGCGACTGCAACATTATGGCAGACACATCGGACACTTTTGACACATTTTTGGCACCATTCACATTTATACTGCGATCAGTGCTATAAATATGCACTAATTACTGTATAAATGTGACTGGCAGGGAAGGGGTTAACACTAGGGGGTGAGGAAGGGGCACTCTGATTGGCCGTTCACGGCGATCTGTGATTGGCTGTGTCCAAGGGACACGGCCAGCACAGAAGTTCCGAACGCGGAAAGGGGCGGACGTGAAAACACGGCGCCCCAGAGAAGTAGAACCACCCTGCAGCCGTATATAGTCGTACGGCCGTCGGGAAGTGGTTAAAGTGAGAAGCGGGGTGTGCTGACTTCTTGCCTCTTCTCCTATGCAGCCAGTGAGTTGAGAAGCGGGGTGAGGGGCCGAAAATGACTTCTCACCAGGCGGAGCCTCTAGTAATTTGGGGGGCCCTCCACAGCTTTGCGGGGCCCTAAGCGGCTTGCATAGTGAGCCTATAGGGTGGATCGACCCTGGAAGTGGTTAATAGTAATGCCCACACAAGTTCATAAATGTCTGCCGCAGATCAGCCCCGGCTGCACCCCTCATCTTGTGAGCAGCTCTAAAGAGACAATGGTACAGTCCGATCACTAGGGGAGAGGGAAATGAGGAAATGCTTTATCCTGCCTGCAGAACATTGGTTCTATCATCTCAGCCTAGACAAAATCACTCATTTAAAGCTCAGTGACATATCAGTGATTTGTAAAATGATGGAAAGGTCCAAATAAAATACTGTTTAGGAATAAAGCTGACACTGCTGTTGTCTTTAATGGGATTACATGTCAAGAAGTCAGCTTTGTATAAGAAAATATGTCTTCTCAATATAAGATTCTCAATTACCTGTTTCAGCTGTGAATAGAGCTCTTCAGTAAGAGATGCCTTTCCATCTCTCATTTATGTCAACCAAACTGCATCTTCAAATTTCTAGAACTTTCATTTGAGGCTTTTCTGTACTGCTGCAAAAGGGGTTAAGAGTCGGCCTAGCGTCCACTTCTAAATAGAACTCTGGCTGGTGAAGATAGAGCAGAGTTTGTGCTTTTGTTGCCGGTGGGCTGCTCACTGTTGGAATGATTCGTATGTACTTTTCATTTAGCTTGTTTAAAAATCTGCACACGTCGCCTTCTTGTTCCATCGGAGACTTTTGATGAACTGGAGCAAAGACTGAGCGTTAGTATTAACCTCCCCTGTCAATTAAGAGTATGTTGTCGCTGGCAAAGTTACTGTAGGTTTTCTTGTTTTCTATTTGTTCAGAAATTCAGAAAATTCAAGAGGAACCATGTAATGGATCCGTTTTCACTGTTAGCATGTTGAAGCCAGAAAATAAAAAAGTATAATTTTCCTAGGAGCCTAGATGAGTGGGTTATTGTTAATGTATGTTACAGATAGAAGGAACGCACTCAATAAAATCTCCTTTAATAAGACATCATCCTTGTGTTTTTCTGCAGTTATCTTCTGTTCAGGCCTCATTAAGACAGAAGCAAATAATATGGTAATGAGAATAATTGTGGAGCAATGACAATCCATTGTAGATATCGGAGGAAGCTGTTTAAAAAGACCCCACCATGTTACTCATTTAGAACAAAGGGGTTGATTTACAAAGGGCAAATAGGCTGCGCACTTGGAAAAGTGTAGTTGCACCCTGCAAATGAAGTTGGTCTAGAGCTTAGTAAATGAGGTAAAGCCTCGTTTTGCAAGGAATACCCAACACACATGCAAGGAAAATAAAAAAAAATGCATTTTTGTTTGCACATGATTGGATGTTAGAAGTCAGCAGAGCTTCCCCTAATTTACTAAGCTCTGGAGCAACTGCTCTTGCAGAGTGCAACTGCACAATGCAAAGTGTGCACAGTCTATTTGCCTTTAGTAAATAAACCCCAATGGGCAAATCCACTTTGCACTACAAGTGCACTGCAAGTGCATTAGGATTAGCAGCTATGATTAAGCACGAAATTATAGAGTGAAACGCGAACATCTGTGTTTTGCCAACCAGATTGTAATGATAATAGGTGTAATAGCTGCTATGATTAAGCACTAAGTTATAGTGTGAAACGCATCAGCTTGTATCCTGTTTGCTGTGGCATGTATCCTGTAATCCTGTTTAACAATAAAAAGCAATATTTTTGAAGTGTGGCTGTCCAGACATCCCCTTTCATTTGCATTGCTATATGCATTGCCAGCACCCGTGGCTTCAGATCCGGTGAAGCGGTTCATCATTTCCCTATACAAATGATGTCATACATCTCAGAGTCTTCAGAAGGGAAGGAAAGGACAAGGGGCTTTCTCAGCTAAGCACACTCTCCTGCATGCATGCTTAACCTCCCTGGTGGTATGATTATTTCAGATTTTAGGTGCTGAAAGCGGTACAATTATTTTGCATGAAAATTTGGCGTTTTACATTGTAGGCCTGTAATTCTTAGGAATAACTCACTTGTCCAAACAAGAGTCTAGTAGACATCCCGGGTATGATAAAGTTTGAAAAACAAAATCATAAATTATAATATAATAAATAACTATAAATAATTATAACAAATAATAATATAATAATAATAATAACAATTATTCAATAATGTAATCAAATCAAAAACACTGAAATTTGCTCAGTTGCAGAATTGTCGCTGTCATTACTTTCAGTGTTTGATGACGAATTTCCCCACAAATCGCTATCGCTCAATTCTGCAAGTGATTCTAATTTATTATCACTGTTTTCTAGCTGATCTAAAACCACTTTTGACATAAAGGGACACTTTTGGTTGCTATGGACAATCTACAGTTTTCAGGCAGAAAGAACAGTTTTTATTATGTAAAAGTACATGCAGGACACTGGGCAGACCACTAGGGACAAGGGGGGTGTGTATTTTTTACATACAGTACTGTAATCTATAAGATTACAGTATACTGTATGTAATGTGTTTATTTACTTTTTTGAATTTGGCGCTAATCTCCGCCCCCCTTGCTTCATAACATCGCAAGAAACGGAGCTCGGCGGCACACAGGCACTGCGTGAATCGAGCGAGGACACAGCTCAATCACACAGCGGAGAGGCATCGCAGGATTCAGGGACAAGGTAAGTAATTCCCTCCCTATGGATGCTGCGAGAGGCGATCCCGAGTCTGGCTCGGGGTTACCGCCAGGGGGGTTAAGCTAAGGGCAAATGGATTCCAGGAAGTAAATGCTACATGAATCATTTCACTGCCAGACATGCTAAGGGAAAGGGGGGTGTTTTTCAAGGTGATTTCACAACAAAATAAAGCATAGAGACATGGCTGGTTGGGGGCGTTTGCTTTGAATATTAAAAATGAATAAAATAGTGTTTTTGGTTTGTGGTGCTCAGATGCAGTGGAGATTCACTTTAAGGACTCATTCACACCTGAGTGTTTTGTAGCTGAAAGCTCCAAAATGCTCAACATCCAAAATCCCATGTTCTACAATAGTGACTGTTCACATGCGAGTGCTCAGACAACAATAGCTCAAAGCTTGAAGCTTCAAAAGCTTCATAAACTACTTCTGAGGTCGATTTGGGCATTTTCAGCCCCTTAGACATCAATAGGAATGCCTGAAAATGCTCAGATCAAGCATGCAAGAACTGGTCTTTTTCTAGTGCTTTCTTTGGCTAAAACAAAAATGCCTTAAAGGGTCACTAAAGGATTTTTTTTTTTTAGCTAAATAGCTTCCTTTACCTTACTGCAGTCCTGGTTTCATGTCCTCATTGTTCGTTTTTGCTTTGAAGTAGCTGTAATTCTGCTGTGATCTCCACACTTCCTGTTTGCCTGTTTCCTTATAACCATCATACTGGGAGATTTTCACGGTGGTCTAAGCTGTCATTACTGTGTGTCTAAAACTCCTCAGAACCAATCAGATTCATTTTAAAAACAAAACACTGCCCTGGATTTGTTTGTTTTTGTTCTGTGAGTCTTCCCGACTCACCTCTCACCCGGAACTTCATGTATGTCCTTTAAAACCGAAAGTGAAACTAGAGGCACATTATATGATAGATTCAATTCAATTTTTAATCATTTTTAAAAGCAATCAGTTAACTTTTATGTCTCTATACCCAATAAACAGTCATTTCAGCAAAAAAATGTTTTTCCTTTAGTGACCCTTTAAGCTTGAATACACATGTGAAACGCTTTAAAGCGGTTCTCCACCCTAAAGTGGAGTCCCGCTGATCGGAACCCTCCCCCCCTCCGGTGTCACATTTGACACCTTTCAGGGGGGAGGGGGGTGCAGATACCTGTCTAAAGACAGGTATTTGCACCCACATCCGGCCCGGCATTCATGGGCAAAAGACGGGCATTCCGTCACATCCCGTCGCCCCCCCGTTGTGTGCTGGGAACACTCGGCTCCCAGCACACAGTGGGAGCCAATCGGCGGGCGCGGCACGACTCACGCATGCACCGTAGGGAACCGGGCAGTGAAGCCGCAGCGCTTCACTTCCTGGTTCCCTCAGCGTGGATGGCGGGGGGAGCAGCAGAGAGACGAGCGATCGCTCGTCATCTGCTGCGATCGGCGCTGGACTCCAGGACAGGTAAGTGTCTTAATATTAAAAGTCAGCAGCTGCAGTATTTGTAGCTGCTGGCTTTTAATATTTTTTTCCCATGGCACATCCGCTTTAAATACGCTTCTGAAACACATGTATAGGCACAGAAAAAAAACCCACCTGAAAATCATTCTACTTGTGTGAATGCCTAAAGCTCACCCCTGACCCACTTCTACTCATCATCCCCATGTTCCCTTGTCACTCCATTGCTCTGTCAAATCTGTTGCCAATTCTAGGTCTTGGAGAACATGCAACCTTCTCCCATGATCACAGTTTAGACCTTAGTGACCAATGGCCACACAGTGAACACTGTTACTTAAAAGTGAAAAGTGACGTTTTTTTTAAATAATATTTCTAAAATAAAATCACGGGCCGATGCTGCATCTGTCCCCCGCCGGCTGTAAAAGTGAGAACTGAGTGATCAAACACCACTGATCGTTCAGTTCTCAGCGCTCTGGGAGCAGAAAGCTGGCCACTGTCAGTCACATGCCCCCCACATGTTCACTGAGCTGTGGAGGGCACCCTGGCTGTATACAAGTCGAACTATCTATTAACTAAGTAACTTAAGTACAACTGGCCTGTCGAGTTTTTCCCAAACGATTAGTGCCATTGGCCATAGCCGGCAAGACTAATCATTGTGTTCTGCAGGCACAGAAGGCTCCCCCTGCTCCTTGGCAGCAGAACACAATAGCGCTGCAGGAGGGATTCCCCCATCGACACTGACTGTGTTGATTTTCTTTCCTTCCACCAAACTATGTAATCTATTGCCTGCCTTACTGCAGCTTCTACCATAACTGATTCACAGGCCTTCCTTGGTCACACAGTCTCTGTATACTTGAATTAGTAACATTCTAGCAGTACACGTGACGCTACATTGCTGCCTGAAACAATCACTTGTATTCTACTGTAAAAAACGCATAAAGTGATATAAAGGCAATTTTTTTAAAAAAACAAATATGTTATACTTACCTCCTCACTTACCTCACATGTTTGTGCCAGTGCTCCTGGCCCCTCCCTTCTTTCAATTGCCCCCAGAGCAACCAGCTTGAAATTGGGGAACCCAGGCTCCCATTCACACAAAGAGCCACGGGTAAAGCCTGCCCCTTCTCTCTCCTCATTGGCTCACTGGCTGTAATTGAGAGCAGCTCCCGCTGCTGTCTCAGCCATTGAGAAGAGAGAGTCTCCGGAGAGACGAGGCTCTCGTGAACATGGCTGGATCGCAATGGGGCTCAGATAAGTATTGGGGAGGCTTTGGGGCTACTACACAGAGAATGTTTTATTACCTTCATACAGTTTTTTATTGTCTGCATCACCATATTAGAGATTTGCTTTTACTTCCTGTCCTAGTGACACCTATTGAGTTGAAGTCTCCTCTCAGAAGTACAAACAGTATACACGGCAATTCAAACCTGACAGAGAATCTGCCTCTTACTTGCCCTAAGAAAGGCTTTTCTGGAGTTCCCTTGAAAAGTTACAATTTAAAGCCACAAATGAGCAGATAAGACACAAAAGGCCCTATACACCATTCACAACTCAAACACCTGCCAGTGTTATTTACCTGTACTGGTGTCAGGAATTCACAGCTCACAGCTTAGATGAAAAGTTCATTTGATCTCCAGTTATAAATGATACGCATTTGTTTGAGGTGAAAGCATTACCATGGCTTACTAAATTCATAGGATAAAAAAACATGCCCATACCCTGGCACACATTCATTTTTTTTGCATTAACCGCATGCTTTGTCTAGGCTTCCACGGATAACAGACAAAAAAACTGTGAGAAATTCTATTAAAGTCTATACAAAAATGGAACTACTGTATGTCTATGATCTGACCGACATTTTCATAATAGAGTGCTCTATCACCCTCTCTAGATATAGACTTATAGATAAAGAACGTTGTATTTAAAATGCCCAGGAGGGGGCAAAGGTAATGGAATGCAACCCGTCGTGCACCAGCGGGATTTCTGTGGAGCTGGGCACCCCATCGGAGTAATAAACACTCTTCTGCCAGTGGTTTCAGTCACTGTAAGCTTTATTCTTAAATAGTTATTCAGCAACACACACAGTTTACAGCAAAATGAAATATTTTAAGTATGATAGGTTTGTGTGTAATAGATTTAATGAACGAAATTTGTCAAACTGAATTTGTCACACATAAAAAGTAAGTCCTAAACTAACCTTAGCTCTAACTTTATAATTTAAACTTCAATCTGAACCTATTCCAGAAATTAAAGAGGACCTGTGCTGTGGAACCTGTGCACCAAGATAGTCAGGTCAAGGTCAAAGAACCAGTATAGCCTATAGCCTTGCAGCATCTGATCTATAAACCCAGTACTTTCCATGCCTTGTTGTGAACTGTGTCTCTGGAGATGTCCATGGTGGTGGAGGAACAGGGTTTTACTTTTGTAATCTCAGATCTGACCCCTGATGACTAGTAGATTGGTTTTAGACTGTGGATAACCAGGCGATTTTTAGCACCAAAATCCCTAAATTAGTTGCAAAAAGGAATGATGAATGGGATTTTTTAGGGGTGCAAGAAGACAAATATCAAATAACTTATATAAAAAAATTTTTTTTATTTTGAATACCAAAATAAAGAATATAGATAAAAATTATGGAGAGTACAGGTACTAAACGATACAGTATTACAGGACAGTAGAGTGGATAAACATTCCCGACATGTTTCGCCCATATGACTAATGATTTGATGACTGGTGGGAGTTTGGTCAAGAAGGAGAGTTGGAGAAAGCATAGATTGACAGAGCCAGAAGCATGGAGTTCCGTGCATTGCAGATTCTGAGGTACAACTTTCTCTTCAGCACGTAGGCAGGGCCTAGTCAGTGAACCCGAAGACTGAAAGGAACCACCACAGTTATTTGAACACTGTATGCATATTGTAGAAATTAAAAAGGCATAACCTAGGCAGTTATAGCAATGGTACTACATACAGTATGTTGTAGGCTCTACAGTTCTTTGTGTAGATAAAGTAATGTTTACAAGAAAGGCAGTTTTCCGGCATTGTTAGGAGAAATGATTACAGATTACATGATGACAGAGGAGCTCTTCCCTTTGAGCCGTGCGGGTATACCATTGCGATTCCCCTAAGGCCCCGTACACACGGTCGGTTTGGTCCGATGAGAATGAACCGAAGTTCATTTTCATCGGACCAAACCGACCGTGTGTATAGGCTATCGGTCTGTTTTCCTTCGGTCCAAACATGCTTCAAAACCGAACCGATGGACCGCTGCCTCATCGGACCAAACCGATGGTTAGTACAGAAAAGCATCGTTTCAAAACCCGCGCATGCTCAGAATCAAGTCGACGCATGCTTGGAAGCATTGAACTTCGTTTTTTTCAGCACGTCGTGTGTTTTACGTCACCGCGTTCTGACCCGATCGGATTTTGAACTGATGGTGTGTACGCACATCAGACCATCAGGCCACTTCAGCGCTGAACAGATGAAAACGGTCTGTCGGACCATTCTCATCGGTTTTGTCCGACCGTGTGTACGGGCCTTTAGTCCCTGCAGATATCTGACTGCAAGTGGAAGACTGTTCTAGGAAACTGGCAGAGGACACAACCTGTTAGGGAAACCTACTCTTTCCATCCTCATAAATGAACTCTCCCAAATGCTGCTCATACACAAGGAGATCAGAAGATAGACGAGGACAGGGGATGAACAGGAAAAGGGAAATGACGGATGAATGTGCTGCAAAGCAGGGATCCAGGTAGCAAGGGGACAGGGATCCAAGGCAATGGGGAAGCAGGGAGGGCAAGTCCAGGACGGGTTTGGGATAGGGATCAGGTCGGATCGGGTCAGGAAGATGCAGGCTCAACGTCAGGATCACAGGCTCAAGGTTAGAGAGAGAGATACCAAGGCGAGGTGTGCTTGCACTCGCCGGGTATAAATAGGGATGTCAGTAATTGGGTTCAAGTTACACCTGAGCGCAGAAAGAGCCGTACGCTCCACACTGCCAGGATCCATTCGCTGGTGGAGACCAGTACTGCATCCCAAAGATGATACAACCCCAGCAGGGAGAAGTTCTGACAGTTCCAAACTGCAGAACCACAGTACTGCAAGCCAAATAATAATAATACATATTACCAGCGGATGGAACCTTTCCTGACAGCCCAACTGCGACCAAAGTTTTTATTGTTATTTTAGCTACATTTATGAAGGCTTACTTCTGTTAGTCTTTTTTTTCCCTTACCTTGGCTCTGCTGGGGAATTTTCCTTTCACTTCTATTTTTGATAGAGAGTGGGGGTAGCATCAGGAAGTGAGTGAAAATTTCCCCTGTGGAAATACAAAAATAAATGCTCTTGTTTAGGAAATGTGGGAATGTGTTTGAACTACTATCAGGCTTTTTTTTGTGGTCTGTTTGAGGGGACTCACCCTCACTTTCTGTCCCAATGTCACCTATTCATTAGTATAACAATAAACGCTGGAGAAAAACACATAGATTTATTTTGTTCAGACTGCAGACTGTACCTGGCAGAATATTTCAGATACAAGTAAACATTTTAAATGATTAACAATAAAGGTTTCTGCATTTGGAGTAAATCATAAAGGGTAAAAATTAATTAAAAAAAGCATTTTATATCATGTCAAGGAAAATCATTTTATTCCAGAGTTGCCATGTCAGGGCTATAACACAACATCCATTCAACAACGGTGGACAATAGGAACAATACCTTTGTGGGTTTTTTTCATTGGAATGCTGTGAGAAATAAAAAAATACACAAAAGTATGAAATCATAATGACGGAATACAAAATAAAAGGTTGTATAAATTGCATGCAAGGAGCTTCTATAAAGATATCAAGGCTTCTTATTCACACAGAAAAAAAAATGCTCTAGAATTATGTGTGGAGGTCCACTGACTCAGTAAAAACATCACATATGAAGCATTGTGGACACATTACAAATCAGGATGTTATAAAGGTATTGTACACTTTAAAGTATGTGTTTTAACTATTTGATGATGTAGTTGTATTTCCTGTGCTATTTGTTTGCCCTACCATATAATGATGGGCTCACATGTTGTGGCTGCATTTTGTGGTGTCATGGCTGACCAATTCCGCGGTCAAGCACCTGGCTTTAAAGTGACACTAAATAAAATTCTTATACTCCAAAACTAATCCATACATACATTATATTATGTATGGATTATTCGGGGGACTGCCTTTTGCCTGCTAAAAGAAATTTAACCACTTAAGACCCGGACCAAAATGCTGCTAAAGGACCCGGCCAGGTTTTGCGATTCGGCACTGCGTCGCTTTAACAGACAATTGCACGGTCGTGCGACCTGGTTTCCAAACAAAATTGGCATCCTTTTTTTCCCACAAATAGAGCTTTCTTTTGGTGGTATTGAATCACCTCTGTGGTTTTTATTTTTTGCGCTATAAACAAAAATATAGCGACAATTTTGAAAAAAATGCAATATTTTTTACTTTTTGCTATAATAAATATCCCCCAAAAATATATATTAAAAATGTTTTTTTTTCCTCAGCTTAGGCCGATACGTATTCTTCTACCTATTTTTGGTAAAAAAAAAATCACAATAAGCGTTTATCGGTTGGTTTGCGCAAAATTTATAGCGTTTACAAAATAGGTGATAGTTTAATTGCATTTTTATAATTTTTTTTTTTTTTACTACTTATGGCGGCGAACAGCGATTTTTCGTGACTGCGACATTATGGCGGACACTTCGGACAATTTTGACACATTTTTGGGACCATTGTCATTTTCACAATAAACAATGCATTTAAAATGCATTGTTTATTGTAAAAATTACAGTTGCAGTTTGGGAGTTAACCACAGGGGGTGCTGTAGGGGTTATGTGTGACCTCATGTGTGTTTACAACGGTAGGGGGGTGTGGCTGTAGGTGTGACGTCATCGATTATTTATCCCTATAAAAGGGATCACACGATCGATGACGCCGCCACAGTGAAGAACGGGGAAGCCGTGTTTACACACGGCCTTCCCCGTTCTTCAGCTCCGGGGACCGATCGCGGGACTCCAGTGAAGCAGGACAGCACTAAGGTAAAGGAAGCTATTTAGGGAAAACATTGTACCTTTACAACCCCTTTAACCACTTGCTTACTGGGTACGTATACCCCCCTCCTGCCCATTTGAAATTTCAGCTTCCGGCACTGCGTCACTTTAACTGACAATTGCGCAGTCGTGCGATGTGGCTCCCAAACAAAATTGGCGTCCTTTTTTTCTCACAAGTAGAGCTTTCTTTTGGTGGTATTTGATCACCTCTGCAGTTTTTATTTTTTGCACTATAAACAAAAAAAGAGTGAAAATTTTGAAAAAAAAAACAATATTTTTTACTTGTTGCTATAATAAAATAAATGGCATTGAAGGGGTTAACACTAGGGGATGAGGAAGGGGTTAAATGTGTACCCTGCATAGTGTTTCTAACTGTGGGGGAGGGGGGTGACTGAGGGAGGTGACCGATCTGTGTCCCTATGTACAAGGGACACAGATCGGTCTCCTCTCTCCCTGACAGGACATGGATCTGTGTGTTTACACACACAGATCCACGTCCTTGTCTCTGTAACCGGCGATCACGGGTGCATGGCGGACATCGCGGCCACCAGGCACGCGCATCGGCATCTCAGTGATGCGGCGGGCACGTGCTCACCGTCGTCGCCGGCGCTCGTGCGCCCCCCAGTGGCTGGAGGCCGTATATAAACGACCATCCGGCAATTAAGATCCACACTGCGGCCGTATAACGTTGTACGGTCGTCAGGAAGTGGTTAAGACAAGCATAAAAAAATTCTCATGCATGCATCATGTCTGAGGCAGCTGTGAGCTATGGATATTGCCACCAGCAAGTTAGGTTGAAGTGATTCCAGTGGCCATTTTTTCCATGTATGTACAGGCTCTTTTGTGTACAGCTAATCCAAGACAATCCATGAATTCTAAAAAGGCAGGGCAAACCAGGACATGGGAAAAACATCTTAAAGAGGGAGAAGTTTTAAATATAATAATAATAATAAAAAAATATTGTGGATAAGAAATAAAGTGCTAAAAATGAACATGGGCTTAAAATGAAAAGTGGGTATTCAGATTGCAATATGATCACTGACATGCTAGTAACGTTAAAAGTGTTTTTCCTCCCTAAAAGCTTTAACAAGTGGGGCCTCAAAATTCTATTTTTATAACCATTTGCAGAGAAACAGACTTGATTTAGGTTTTCTGTAATCTCAGTTTATCATTGAAGAGAACAGATTTACATTATTAGACAAAGCAGCATACGTGTGTATAGTGTGCTCTCTAGTGGTGTTTCCTATATACGCTACAACATGTAAGAAATTGGGATTCAGTAAAATGCTGCCACGTGAGGTATCAGATTTTTTTTATAATAATACATTATAGCAAGTGGCAACAATAAGATTAAATGAGATTGCTTATCATCACAATCGACAAATTTAAATCATATATAGGTTTTAATTGTATTTCTGTGTCTTATGCCTCGTACACACCCCCATTTTTCTCGGCAGAAAAAAAAAGTTTTTCCCGACGTGATTCCTCTCCAGCCTGATGCCGCGTACACACAGTCGTTTTTCGGCATGAAAAAAAATTAAATTTTTCAGCATGTCCAAAAAACGTCCAACTTCATCAATAAAAACGATGTTGCCCACACACCATCGTTTTAGAAAAATGATGAACAAAGCGCGGTGACGTACAACACGTACGACGGCACTCTGAAGGGGAAGTTCTATTCGCCTTTGGGCTGCTTTTAGCTGATTCCGTGTTAGTAAAAGACGATTCGCGCTTTTTTGTCTGTTACAGCGTGATGAATGTGCTTACTCCATTATGAATGGTAGTTTTACCAGAACAAGCGCTCCCATCTCATAACTCGCTTCTGGGCATGCGCGGGTTTAAAACGTCGTTTTAGCCCATACACGATCATTTTTTACAACCCGAAAAACGACATTTTTAAAAACTACATTAAAAAATGCAGCATGTTCGAATTTTTTCAGAAGCCGAAAAACGATGTGAAGCCCACACACGATGATTTTAAATGACGTTTTTAAAAATTTCATTTTTTTTCATGCCGAAAAACGACCGTGTGTACGCGGCAAAACTTGCATACACACGTTCATGCAAAAAAACGTCCGACCAAAGCGCGGTGACGAACAACACGTACGACGGGACTATAAAGGGGAAGTTCCTTTCAAATGGCGCCACCCTTTGGGCTGCTACTTACTACATACTTGATTCTGAGCATGCACGTTTTTTTCCCTCTCTGAAAAGCATACACACGACCGTTTTTCGCGACGAGAAAAAGACTGACGGGAAACACGACGAGAAAGAAGAAAGCTGTTTTCAATTTTTGTGCAGGCAGTTTTTTCATTGAGAAAACTGCTAGGGAACATACATACGACCGGTTTTCACGACCAATATAAAAAATGGCAGTTTTCTCGTCGTGAAAACCAGTCGTGTGTAAAAGGCATCAGATTGTGAGCTGGGACAGCAGCTGCATGATTTTTTGAAAAGGATTATCTAGCAGATAATTTAACTTTCCAATCAAAATGTAAATAATAATTGAGATGCATACAGGGTTCATCTATAAAGTAATAAGGTTTTCATTCCGGCATTGCTTATAAATCACCCAACTCCCTCTTGTCTGTAATCTGGTGATCCTGCAACACACCTGCTGGCGATGCTGGAACAAGTCTTTGCTGCTTCTCATATATGTAGGTGGTGTGCAGCACAATAATTCACACAATCAGGTGACAACTTGTATTAAAATAGTACAGCAACAATTCACAACAAACCCGGTGGGAAGGCTTCCGGGTGCACCCGCAGTTTCCAGTAATGTGAAGAAAGTGGGGATCACCTAGACTGACAGCAGCTGTTAAGAGCGTAGAATGCAGGTTGACTATCTCATGGGATGATGACCAAAGGAGTTGCGACTCTACGCTTTCCCTCCTCGTCAGGAACCTCTCCCTACCGCTAGTGCTGTCCCTAACAGGGTGGTTACCTGTCCCTACTCTACCAACTGGCAAAAGCACACCAAATCTGTGAGCCAAGGTCTTAAAGCGGAGTTCCAGGCTATTTTTCGTTTATTATAAGTCAGCAGATACAAAAAGTATAGCTGCTGACTTTTAATAAACAGCCACTCACCTGTCCCACCGTCCAGCAATGTGGCCGCACAGAGGCCCTCTCCTCTTCCCCTCCTCTCCGCTGTCATTAGGACTGTGGGCACCCGGCCTTGACAGCTTGTGGCTTCACGGCCAGGCGTGCATTGTGCATTCGCGAGTCGTGCTGCACTCTCAGAGTGGACAGGTGATCTTCTGGGACCTGTCACGTGTCCCAGAAGATCGCCTAGAGGGACTGGCCGCCTAGGGGGAGAGGAGGAGTCACCTAGGCGGCCCGTAGGCGGAAGGAGGAAGTGGGACAGGAAGTCCCCTTCAAAACGAAGAACCCACTCCCCCCCAAAAAATTACCAGCCAAATATGGCACGTAAGGGGGCGAGGAGTACTTAAAGCGGAAGTTCCACTTTTGGGTGGAACTCCACCTTTAATAGGCTCTGCCTGACCCAAGATGTCTGCCAGGGTCACATGGGGTGGCAGCATCCAACCAGATTGCTTCCTCGGTTACCCAGGAAACCATAGGTTAAGTGTGTTCCTCTTGACTTCCCCTCCAGCTACAGAGAAGCTACAGATGAGCGCCCCCTGCATTGGAGAAAGTAGACTGCACCTACCTATACACGCATAAAACTGCAGAAAAAATAAATGTTGCTTTTAGGATTTTTTCTTATCCTCCATTGAGATTCAAACAGGTATTGGAGGTTTGAATATAATTGGTAAGCAAAGACACAGAGGAAGTTCATTGTACAAGCTTCAGGAAATAAACTCATATTGACCTCCTACTGACACTGAGCAGCCACTTCATCCCTTGTAACTGTATACTCCTTAAGGACTAGAGCATTTTTTACATTTCTGCTATGGGCCTGTTTATTTGGCAACAACTTTGTCATAATTTAAGATAATAAAGTAATACATACATATTTCTTATCATGAAAAACAAGGTTTTCTTTTGGTAATATTGTCCTGCAAAAATATTTTTTTATTCTATGCAATCTATAGACTAAAAGAGTTAACATCCTATTCCTTTGTTGACCAGTCTTCACAGAGTGAAAGTGAAGTTTTTACAATTAATGGTTAACAAAAAAAAAAGCAGAAAAATCAAAGCTAAAACTCCCTTTGATCTACACATGATAAAATCATGAATACAGTGTAGCCATTGTTATGTTATTTTTACACAATGACACTTATAGACTAGCTACAAGTGTCACTTTACACAGGAACTGCTGCTTTTTCACAGCTGCCCCTGGCTGTCTTTTTGACACCCAGGAACAGTGGCGTAGCGTAGGTTGTCAGCACCTGGGGCAAGGCAAGTCATTTGTGCCCCCTAACCTGCAGACTTTTAGCACTCCCTGAGTCCCTTCCAACAATACAACAGTACTGACCAACCTGATTCCTTTACTGACCATTAAACACTAAACTGACCAGTACACTGAGAACTACACTGACCACTACACTGTACACTACACTATCCACTATACTGTCCACTACATTGACCACTACACTACACTGACCACTATACTGTACACTACACTGACCACTATACTGTCCTGCCTACAGTATTCATATACTGACACTACATACACAGCGCTGCTCTTCTACTCTCTCTCTCTGACTGCTCCCTCTCCTCAGTCCATGTCAATCCCCCCCAGGCCAGTAACACGACTCTCACTAGGGAGTCTCACCTTCTTGTCCTGGCCTGCATTGGTCCAGAGGATAGGAGGAGGAGAAGACAGCGTCCGCGGCGGCTCACATTTTGGATTGCTTGTCTCCCCCGCGCTCTGGTCGCCATGTTCAGTGTCCGGTGTATTGTGATTGGGCATATGGGGGTCATGTGCGGAGGTGGGATTTCAGGAGCAACTGCGCCTCACATGACCCCCCATACGCCCAATCACAGGGCGCCAGACACTGAACATGGCGGCCAGAGCGTGGGGGACACAGGAACTTAAAATTAAGAGGAGGAAGGCAGTAGTTACACACACTGGCGTAAAATTTTGCACCCCTAAATGTAGAGCCGGGGCCATGGCCCCCTCCGCACCCCCACGCTACGCCACTACCCAGGAATAACCTTTATTAGTGGTAAGGGAGCCGTGACAGGGGGAAGATGGGCAGAGGCCAGGAGATATGCCCTAATAACTTTGTTAAAGTTGTGTAGGGTGTATCTACAATGCCCAGGGTCATCAAACAGGTTTGTGTACTTACTCTGAATTATTACTCAGAGCTCAACTTAATGTAAATGAGCAAACTTTCTGATTCATTAATAGCTCACCGAATACTTTCACTTGTTACCTAGAACTGTTCTGTAACACCTTCATGATAAGACCAAAGTATACATCGCCAGCACACCACAGATCTTTGTCTGAGCGTTGATTAAGATAATTGCTCTGCAATAGTAACACGCAATGTTTGGGGGCCACACAGGACCCCTTTGTCAAAACTGCTGTAGAAGGGATCCTGCGTGGCCCCAAAACGTTGCTAATGTGATGTGATCACCTTAATAAATGTTCAAACAATATCTCAAAAATCTGTGGCGTGCTGGCAATATATACTTTGGAAGATTATGTCACCGGTTTCCAGCTGGTAATTGCCACGGGACCTGCTTTCTTTTGGAGATTTCCAGGAATGTGTGAGATGAAAATATTATACAAGGCTTATATGATCAGAGTTTATTAATTCCTAAATGCCCAGATCCAATTTAGCAGTGTCAGTATGCAAATGTTAGCAACCTATCTGCCTACCTAAATATTCTTTACATTGTTTGTTAAGGGCAAGTGCAACATACAATATTCCATACCATTTTAGGGGTCCAGTCCATCCAAAATGAATGTTCCAGCTTTTGGTAAATGCTATAGATTGATACCACCTTATGTCTCTGATGCCGCGTACACGCGATCGTTTTTCGGGTTGTAAAAAATTACGTTTTTTTTTATGTCATTAAAAACGATCGTGTGTGGGCTTCAGAGCATTTTTCGGGTTCTGAAAAACGGGCCAATTTTTTTTCGAAAATGCTCTATTTTTTCACAACGTTTTTAACATTGTCGTTTTTGGGTTGAAAAAATGGTCGTGTGTGGGCTTTAACGACGTGAAAAACCCACACATGCTCAGAAGCAAGTTATGAGACGGGAGCGCTCGTTATGGTAAAACTAGCGTTCGGAATGGAGAAGGCACATTCATCACGCTGTAACAGACAGAAAAGCGCAAATTGTCTTTTACTAACACGAAATAAGCAAAAGCAGCCCAAAGGGTGGCGTCATCCGAATGGAACTTTATAGTGCCGTCGTACGTGTTGTACGTCACCGTGCTTTGCTAGAGAATTTTTTTTTCACGATCGTGTGTAGGCAACGTCGTTTTAATGATCGGGTTGAAAAAAACATTGTTTTTTTCTAGAGCCTGAAAAACTTTGTTTTTTACAACCCTGAAAAATGATTGTGTGTACGCGGCATTAAGGTTTTTATTGGTGAGATTTCTGCACTCCTGGGTCTGCAAACCAGCTGTGGCCATCATGAGGAGATATCAGCATCCCAGCTGGATTATTGTTCCCATTTATTTAAAATTTTGGGGAATTCAACAAGTGACACTGTTGACACCACCAATCGTGTGTACGAGCCTGAGGTCTCCTCTCCATGGCGCCGGCATTGCAAGTACTGTGACAGCTTGCGGCCTCACAGCTCGGTGCGCACTGCGCATCTGCGAGTTGCGATTGTGCGTTCTGAATGTCCGGGCAATGTTCTGGGACCTGTGACGTGCCCAGAAGATTTTTAGGGAGAACTTCCGGTAGTGGGAGCTGGGAACCTGTCAAAAGTAGGTACCCCCCCCAAAAAAAGTGACATGTCAAATGCGTCATGTCAGGAGCCCTTAAAGCAGAAGTTCCACTTTTGGGTGGATTTCCGCTTTAAAATGTATCTATTGCCAAAATATCAACTAGTTATCAGTAAAGAAGGGTATGTTCTCTCACTAACTGTATCCTGTTGAGATTTCCCTTTACTTCTTGTCCAGTAAACACAACAGAAAGTGACTGGCGACCTCTCCAAAGTGGGCGAAATTCACTCTCAAGCTGGCCATAAATGGATCAAAATTCAGTTGGTTCAGCAGGAACTGGCCATCTTTCCATCCATGTATGGGTGGGTCTGGTTGTACACAAGTTCTATAAATTGTTCTTGTTTTTTTTTTTTTTTAAGAAAATAAATGTAATAAATAAGAAAATTTAACATGTATTGAAAAAATTATAATATAAAGATTTTTATTTATTTTTTGTAGGTTCAACAATCACGATGATCTGCCAGTGCCAAGTAATATGTAACCTCCTGACAGCAAAGAAGGTAAAGCACTAATCTTGTGGATGTATTACTACTATACATTTAATAGTAAAGACATTTTTTGGATTGTGTCTCTGATATGCTAAAGTAGTCATTTTTGTGCTAGCTAAGTACACCGTATTTAGGGGATTTTCCATCATGGATACAAGGTGAGGTAGTACAGAAGAGCCAGTGGGTGATTAGCTGAGATTGTCATCACAAATATAGGAATTGAGAAACCCCCTAACAGAGCCACAGTTTGGTTGCAAATGACACTTTAACCTAACCTTTTACCTGACCCTGACCCTCACGAACCCCAAGACTTAAAGTGGATGTAAACGCACTCTCATCCTTTCTAAACTACTGCCATAGTGGTGATCTATAAGGATATACATGCCTCCTGCATGTATCCTTACCTGTCAAATGTCGCTCCTCTGTCTGTTATAAGAACTGAAAAACTGCATATTCTGTGGGTGGATCTGTTGTCTGGAGCTCAGTGGGTGGAGTTGTGATGTCAGTAGACTCCCCGCCCACCTTTACACTCCCCTTGTCAACATGCATTTTCTCCTGTGTATTCCTTACACTAAATTCTGCTATGATCACTGATATCCAGTCAAAATCCAGAAAAGTAACCACATGACTTCAGAAATGGAGTGGGGGTGGGAATTAAAAAATAATGCCTGTCTGAAGCTAGTGCATAAGATATGTAAATAGTCTGTGACTCACAGCAAGGGGGCGGAACGGACTAAGGTTTTTCTCTGTAAGTCCGTTTTATTTCACTGAACAATAAAAGAGGATTGCTCAGAGCTGGATTAACTCTGTGTGGCAAGACTGGGCACAGATGATAGGAAATCGTATACTCTACATTGTGACATCAAAAAAATAAATATAACATTTCGGGTTTACATCCACTTTAACCCAACCACTATAATTACCTCTTAACCGCTTAAGGACCGCCTCCTGCACATTTACGTCGGCAGAATGGCACGGCTGGGCACATGCACGTACAGGTACGTCCTCTGCTAGTGCCCAGCCGCGGGCCGCGGGCGCACGCCCGCGACCCGGTCCGAAGCTCCGTGACCGGGACCTGCGATCGGTCCCCGGAGCTGAAGAACGGGGAGAGCTGTGTGTAAACACAGAGGGCCGGATTTAGAAAGAAGATACGACGGCGTGTCTCCTGATACGCCGTCGTATCTCTGAGTGCGGGCGGTCGTATCTATGCGCCTGATTCATAGAATCAGGTTACGCATAGATATGCCTAAGATCCGACAGGTGTAAGTGACTTACACCGTCGGATCTTAGGCTGCAATTCCAGGCCGGCCACTAGGTGGCGCTTCCATATCTTTTACGTGTCGAATATGCAAATGAGCATTTACGCCGATTCAAAAACGAACGACCGCCCGGCGCTTTTTTTTTACGTCTTTTGCGTTCGGCTTTTTCCGGCGGAAAGTTACCCCTGCTTTAGCAGGGGTAAGTGCTGCGTATCCTATGTTAAGTATGGCCGTCGTTCCCGCGCCGAGTTTTGAATTTTTTACGTTGTTTGCGCAAGTCGTTCGCGAATACGGCCGGACGTTATTTACGTTAACGTCCAAACCAATGACGTCCTTGCGACGTCATTTGGAGCAATGCACGCTGGAAGAATATGCGGACGGCACATGCGCTGTTTGATCGGCGCGGGGACGCGCCTGATTTAAATAGTACACGCCCCCTAGCCGCGGAATTTGAATTCCGCCGGGGGATTTACGATACGCCGCCGCAACTTTAGAGGCAAGTGCTTTCTAAATAAAGCACTTGCTTCAAAAAATAGCGGCGGCGTAACGTAAATCAGAACTAAAGATCCGCTAACCTATCTGAATCTAGCCCAGAGTGTAGAATATATAATAATGTACTACAGCGCTACTAAATAATTAAATATATGACACCAAAAAAATAACCAAATAATAATCGCTGCATATAAAAGTAGTATATGTTAAAGGAATTATTAATGCGCAGAAAATTAACTCTAGTGGCGTGAAACTTAAACAACAGTACAATGGTAATGCAGTGTGAGTGAGACAAAACCATAAAAAAACAATAGTCCCAATAGTAGCTGGGTGAGTGCTAATCCACTACACTCCCTGTGTAGGAAAATGCTGATTGTAATGACTTGAGTGGGATGCGCCTCCCTGTTCTCAGTTAGCTGTCTCACTGGCAGGTATAAGATCATCCACGCTGACGCAGCTCATGCAAAGCAAGCAGAAAACCTTATTGAGCAATATAGTAACCACCATTGACAGATATATGACAGGCTTCTGATATGGGCACACTCACGAATCCCCCGGACACAACAGGCAACAACAAGCTGCTCAGGATGGATGTTCTCCTCATTCGGATGTGCAATCTGTCATTCCCGTTCGTAGCTCCTCCCCCACGCGTTACGTCACTGGACACGTGATTTAGTCATGGGTAACTGCAGGTCAGATCTCAGCTGACGTTATTTATAGCCAGTGAGATGACCAAACCAACGAGGAATGCAGCACAAGGAGTTGAACACCTTACATTATTGCTGGCTATTCGGAATGTTTGTAAATGGCATTTACAAAAACCACATTCAGCAATAAGTTTTAATACAATGGGATAAAAATAGATATAAAACTTAAAAACAATCGTATAAGAACATGTTATAAACCGGACACTTATGAGGATATGCAAATGCATAGCAGACCCCAGTGGCCGAAGTTTATATGACAGGACAAACCACTACTAAGACCAATGAAATTCTTCATATATATGAATATGGCTTACTGTGACCTGCATCCAATAGGTAGCAACTAATTGAAATATTACGATATCTATATAATTAAAAATTAATTAAAATTAATTAATTAAAAAATCAGACCCATAATCAATACTGTAATACAAATATTAAATACAATATCTATACTATTAAAAATTGATTAAACACAGCTTCCCCGTTCTTCACTGTGACACTGTCATCGATCGTGTGATCCCTTTTATAGGGATACACAATCGATGATGTCACACCTACAGCCACACCCCCCTACAGTTAGAAACACATATTAGGTCATACATTACCCCCTTGTGGTTAACTCCCAAACTGCAATTGTCATTTTCACAGTAAACAATGCATTTTAAATGCATTTTTTGCTGTGAAAATGACAATGGTCCCAAAAATGTGTCAAAATTGTCCGAAGTGTCCGCCATAATGTTGCAGTCACGAAAAAAATCGATGATCGCCGCCATTTGTAGTAAAACATTTTTTTTTATAAAAATGCAATAAAACTATCCCCTATTTTGTAAACGCTATACATTTTGTGCAGACCAACCGATAAACGCTTATTGCGATTTTTTTTACCAAAAATAGGTAGAAGAATACATATCGGCCTAAACTGAGGAAAAAAATATTTTTATATATATTTTTGGGGAATATTTATTATAGCAAAAAATAAAAAATATTGAATTTTTTTCATAATTGTCGCTCTATTTTTGTTTATAGCGCAAAAAATAAAAACCGCAGAGGTGATCAAATACCACCAAAATAAAGCTCTATTTGTGGGAAAAAAGGACGCCAATATTGTTTGGGAGCCACGTCGCACGACTGCGCAATTGTCTGTTAAAGCGACGCAGTGCCGAATCGCAAAACCTGGCCGGGTCCTTTAGCTGCCTAAAGGTCCGGGTCTTAAGTGGTTAAAGAGCTTTAGTTAGACCCCTTTCACACTGAGCCACCCATATTGTTGGCGGTAAAACTCTGTTATTTTTACCGCCGACGCTATGGGTGAGTTAAAAACGTCCGCAAGGTGCTGCTGCAGCAGCGCATTGCGAGCAGTATAGCCACGCTGTCCCATTGATTTCAATGGGCAGCAGCAGTGAAGGAGCGGTAAACACAGCGCTCCTTCACCGCTCCAAAGATGCAGCTAGCAGGACTTTTTTTACCGTCCTGCTAGTGCAATGCTCCAGTGTGAAAGCCCTCGGGCTTTCACACTGGAGACAATGGTGCGGCTGTTTGAGGGCGGATTGCAGGCGCTATTTTTAACGCTATAGCGCCTGCAATACGCTCCAGTGGATTTTCTTTTAATTTCAATGATAACAGTAAACAGGACAAACAGAGAGGGTGAATCACTCTAAGGCCGCGTACACACGATCGGTCAAAACCGATGAAACCGGACTAAAGGACCGTTTCATTGGTCCAAACCGATCGTGTGTGGGCCCCATCGGCCAGTTATCCTTCGGTCAAAAAAATGAGAACTTGCTTTAAATTTGAACCGATGGACGCCTAACCGATAGGTCAAAACCGATCGTTAGTATGCAAAAGCATCAGTCAAAAAGCCGCGCATGCTCAGAATCAAGTCAACGCATGCTTGGAAGCATTTAACTTCGTTTTTTTCAGCACGTCGTTGTGTTTTACATCACCGCGTTCTGACACGATCGTTTTTTTAACCGATGGTGTGTAGGCGTGACTGACCATCAGTCAGCTTCATCGGTTAACCGATGAAACGGTCCTTCAGTCCGTTTTCATCGGTTTTGACCGATCGAGTGTACGCGGCCTAACAGGACTATAGACAGCAATAAACGCCACTCCACTCTTTTCAAAACTAAAAAAAGGTTTGCCTTTAATGACACTTTAGTGACGTCATCTCGGCTCTGGCCAATCACAGTGCCAGAGCCCGGAAATAACTACGGGAGACATGTCGCTGATCACAGCAGTGTGCGGGGACCACTGCAACATCGTTGATCTAAGGTAAGTATTTCATAATGAGTTAGTATGCAATGCCTTTGTCTTGCAGGTTTTTGTTTTTTGTTTTTTGAGTTTACAACCACTTAAAATTGTATAATGTTAATTGGTTTATGCTCACTCCTTTAATCCCCTAAACCAGGGGTGGCCAACCAGTGGCCCGGGGGCCACATGTGGCCCGCGGAGCCCTCTGATGTGGTCCGCGACCTCCTGCTCTGGAATGGCAGGTTGGCATGCAAAGATCACAGGTTGCTGACTGGCCATACCACAGCATCAGTGTTGTGATATGAAGCTGGTGGTAGAGGAAGAAAGCGGCTGCGGAGCAGAGCCCCATAAGCTGATGCTTCCTCTACAGCGCCGGCTTTTGCCACAGGCGGAGTCTATGGCAAAGTTCAGCTAACCTGCAGGATAGACACAGCTGGGTAAACCACAGCACATCAGTATGAAAGCAGTCTTAGGACCTTTTCACACGATCAGCCCGACGATCAACCCTCAATACACCTCTACAGAGCGACAGGTGTCTGTTTTATGCCCGCCTACCTCTAATCCGAAAAATATTTGTCCCCTTCCATCTGGGCGGATCAGAGGGCCTATAGAGTAGCCGTGACCTGTCATCCGTCCTCTCCGCTCATTGTGGCCGTGACTGGTTACCAAGTTGCTTAAGTTGCCCTCGCTCTTTAAAACTTTTAACCCCCCCCCCCCCCTCAAATCCAATGTTTTACCCATAAAGAGCCAAACAGACCTTGTCCGGTGCGGAACGTTGCCTCTGCAGAAAAAATCTACTAGATCAGTGCCAAGCAACATTGGCTTGCCCTTTACAAAATTATACCCTCTAGTGGTCAAAGGTTGTACAACCACTGTCCACCTACTATAGTCTGACACTACCGCTTACACAGAGATAGTTAGAAAAAAATCCTATTGCATCATGGGAGCTGAGCTTTATTTCGGGGTCACACCTGCTCAGCGTATACAGCTGAGGAGGCTTTATAAAGTGGATGATTTTCTTTCCTTTGATCCTTCCCCAATGTGTTTGATTGCTGGGGGACATGTTTTTTTTTTTTTGTTCTGCGGGAAAAGATGAATTTAAATAATCAGAAATTCATTATATAGAATGTATTGTGAGTTAAAAAAAAAAATGGTATGACCACAGAAATCTGCTTTGCATTGTTAACACAAGCATCTCCCCGCTCCATACCTCCGTGAGACGATCGCGGGGATTCCCGCGGCGATCCAGTCCGCGGGACCCGCAGTCCGACTCACGGGGAAGAAGGCAGGGTCGCAAGTGCGCCGGCAGGGTCGCAAGTGCGCCGGCGGCGGCGCGCGACCACACGACAGCATCTTAAAGGCGACGTACCTGTACATGCCTGTCCGTGCCATTCTGCCAACGTATATATAAAGGGGCCGGTCCTTAAGTCATTAGAGGTGATTTATTCTTCCAAAGCAAATGCACTTTTGCACACTGGTACAGACTACTATTCCAATGTTTCCTTTCTCCCTTAGTTTCCTTCCCTCAATTAGCTAATGTGACCTCAATGGCAAGTGGGAGGGGCAGGGGAGGGGCAAACAAGGATGCTGTGTAGGCACCCTCCTTATGAAGCGACTACATCATTGGTTGTTAGGGTGCCGTGGCTAGAAGGCTGCAATGGTGCAAAATAATAACCCATTGCTTTGTGTAACTAAAATGCAGGATTGATCTCTACCCACTGGCTTGTATACAATTTCTGGCCATTTTTAAACCTCGTACACACGATTGGATTTCCGTTGGACAAATCCGTGGAATTTTGTCCGTAGGGCGTTGGCGGTGAACTTGTTCTGCATACAGATGGCAGAACTTTTTCAGCCAACATACACGAAACAACATGTTTTTTTCAGCTCTTTAGCACCACCCTTTGGGCAATTTCTGCTAATGTTGTGCATTGTTTCTGAGCATGCGTGTTTGTACTTTGGATTTTTTTCCCGACGGACTTGTATACACCTGATCGGATAATCCGACATCACACATTTGTTGTCGAACAGTTTTAAAGCATAAATCCGACAACAATTGCACGATGGAGCATACAAACGGTCAGATTTTCCGACAAAACCCTGCCATCACACATTTGTTGTCTAAAAATCCAATTGTGTGTATGAGGCTTTAGAGATGTTGTCAAGGAACCCCTGAATAAAGCTAAAGGCAACCCAGAACACCCTGGTTGAAAAAAGCTGCTCTACCCCTATCTTTCTAAACCCCTTATGCAGCAGAGCAGAGATAATATGATAATTTATAAAAATGAAAAAAAAAAAAGAAAATGGTGTTTGTAATTGGCTTCTTTATATGTATGTTTTGCCTTGCATGTCTATTTTAAACTGAATGGGTTGTTTCACAAGGAAAGGGTTCACACATGCCTTAACGTGATTGTAACGTTTACAATCACTGTCACCCTAACGTTTAATTTTAGTTATACTTACCTCCCCTGTGTAGTGGATTTGCACAGAGCAGACCCAATCTTCTTTTTCTCAGGTCCCTCTTTGGTGCTCCTGGCCCCTCCCTTCTGTTGAGTGCCCCCACAGCAAGCAGCTTGCTATGGGGGCATCGGAGCTGAGTCACAACTCCCTGCGTCCATTCAGACACAGAGCCCCAGTTTAGCCCCACCCCCTCTCTTTCCTGATTGGCTAACTGTCTTTGATCAACAGCATCAGGCGCCAATGGCGCCGCTGCTGTGTCTCAGCCAATCAGAAGGAGAGTCCCGGACGGCCGATGAAATTGTGGACATCGCTGGAGAGAGATGGGGCTCAGGTATATATTAGGGAGGCTGCTGCACACAGAAGTTCTTTTTTATATAAATGTATAGCACTACCCCCTAGGAGCTGCTGGTTAGTTTTGGGTCTTGCACGTTACCTCAATATTCATCGTCTAGGGGAAGAAGGTCTGTAAAGAACTAAAATGTCCACACGAGACGTAAAACCTTAAGCTGTTAGGTTTTATTTTTATCTTAAATTGCAGGAAAGTAGAAGGATGAAGGGGGAAGGGGAAGGTGCACAGTACAGATCACTGAAGAAAAACTTCTAAGTCCCAATAGTCATTCACCACTTCCTCTCAAGTGGGTATTGCTCACCCGGATAGGCCCCTCTCACCTAGCCTAGCAGCCGGAATGATGCACAGACAATAATCAGCAACAGTCTCTGCCACAGACTTGTTATGAGCAAAACGAACAGTCTGGAATCCTCTACCACAGGGTTTTTAACACCCAAACTTCCAGCCATACAGTTAAAGAGCCTTTAAGCCATCCCGGCGAAACTGTAGGGTAACTTGAGCTGTAGATTCCCCCCTAATAGGGTCACCAGGCCTATCCCGAGACATTAGCCTTCCGCTTGGTCTGCTCCTGGGCAGGTCCTCCACTGGTTTCCTCCATTAAGTAGCTTCCTCTAGTAGACGGACAGCTTGGGATCTCTTTGCAGTTGTAGGCCCCAGCCAGGGTATCTAGGCCTACTTGGTAGAAAGGCAGACTCAGGTCAACGTGGCCCAGAGACTGAAAATCACAACAACACATACCTCGAGACAGGAGGGCCACGAGGCGAAGAACCCCAAAAATTGGCGTCTGCCCCTTACGTACCCTTTCCCAGCATGCCCAGCGGGGAGACCACTCACACCGGGTTGTTCCCAGGAAAAGACACTTAATACACCATAGCCTTCCTGTGTTCCAACATTGGCCTGTGGTATCGCCACCTACAGGCAACAGTGGGAAAATCCTTTCAGGCACAGCCACAGCCAGAACAGAGGCTGATTTAGCATAAATCATTAAAGTCTGACCTAACTATTGGCCCAGACACCCACTAAATTTAGCATAGCACCTGATCAATGGGAGCAGGGTGCTACAAATGTAAAGAATGCATTAAGATAAAAAAACCTTCTGACTTTACAACCCCTTTAATTCCAGTCCAATTAGGAAAGGAAGGATGAATAAAGTTAAGATAAATAGATTTTTATACTGGGTTTTCACAGCTGCTATAAGTATTGCTAGAATGCTTTGAAGAAGCAGTACAAAGCTTACAACAGTCTCTTTGCACAGGTGTTGGATTGCCAAACAAGGGAATTGTCATTGGTCAAAACAAAAACTAAAGCAGTAGTGGAAATAAAAAATCTAGCACATTTATCTGTCCATATGCCTCTTCTAATACCGTTATGAGTGCTCTTGGACCCAAAAACCTATGTGTACCTTGTTACCACAAAAAACAAACTTTTAAAAAACAAAGTTTAAGTTTTTAATAGAGTGATGGGCAGCCCTTGGCTTTGTGGTTCCTGGGATAGTTAAAAGGGAATTAGGAGGTACGTGAAGGCGCCTGAGGTTGCATGCTCCTTGTTTCTATGACTATGCAACATTTTTTAGAAGGAAAAGTTTAACTTAAACATAGTACAGTAGAGCTTTACAAATGTTCACTATTTCAGTGGAATTTCTGGCTAGCTTTGATGCTTTAGTGGAGTCCTTCTTTAAAATAGCTAGCTGACGGGAGAAAAACTTCAGATGGTTCTTTGGTGATAAAAGAAAAAAAGGAACTTGAGTTGGATACATTTATAAATACACAAAAAGAGTGCCTCTCAATGGAGGCTTTATTTTAATAAGCATCCCCCTGATGTGGATTTGCTGGTTGCCTGGGCATCTTCACTGTTCGTTGGGTTTATTTAAAGAGCTTTTCTTGTCACCTTTGAACTCAAACGATTTCTCCAGATGTACAAAAGGGAACAATGTAGAAAATCTTGCTGTTTCAGCAGAACAGAATCCAGCTGGCCGATGAACTGGATCTGCAAGTCATTGGTTACAGCTGTGTTTCCAGTTCTGTGTTGGTTGAAAAAATAAATTCACAGATTAAATGGACAGAAAGGGGTCTCTTTGTTTAAATGTAGAGCAAGGCCCAATAATTGTTTATGATTTAAGTTTTTTTTGTAAGTCTTGAAAGTCTATTACATGGTTGCCAATACGCCAATAAAGATAAGTAAATCATTAAGCAAATTGACAACCGCAAAAAACTTTCACAAGTCCACAAGTGATGTGTTAAATCTTTCTCCACCTATTTACATGAATGTGCAGTGCTTATTGTCTTGTGCAAAGTATTTGGAAGAAATCCTGACACTAGACTATTTATTTTAGCAATAATCTTCCCATAGGACTATGTGTGCATTTAACATATTTTATGCATGTTATTCACCTGTAAAACCCTCCTTTGTTACATAGTTACATAGTAGGTGAGGTTGAAAAAAGACACAAGTCCATCAAGTCCAACCTATGTGTGTGATTATATGTCAGTATTACATTGTATATCCCTGTATGTTGTGGTCATTCAGGTGCTTATCTAATCGTTTTTTGAAACTATCGATGCTCCACGCTCATACCACCACCTGTGGAAGGGAATTCCACATCCTTGCCGCACTTACAGTAAAGAACCTACGTAGTTTAAGGTTAAACCTCTTTCTTTCAATTTTAATGAGTGGCCATGTGTCTTGTTAAACTCCCTTCCACGATAAAGTTTTATCCCTATTGTGGGGTCACCAGTACGGTATTTGTAAATTAAGATCATATCCCCTCTCAAGCGTATCTTCTCCAGAGAGAATAATTTCAGCGCTTGCAACCTTTTCTTATAACTAATATCCTCCAGACGCTTTATTAACTTTGTTGCCCTTCTTTGTACTCTCTCAGTTTCCAATACATCCTTCCTGAGGACTGGTGCCCAGAACTGAACAGCATACTCTAGGTGCAGCTGGACCAGAGTCTTGTAGAGCGGAAGAATTATAATTGTATCTCTGGAATTGATCCCCTTTTTAATGCATGCCAATATTCTGTTTGCTTTGTTAGCAGCAGCTTGGCATTGCATTCCATTGCTGAGCCTGTCATCTACTAGGATGCCCAGGTCCTTGCATTCATATTTTTGCTGCCCAAATGCATTTTTTTACATTTTTCTACATTAAACCTCATTTGCCATGTAGTTGTCCACCCTATTAATTTGTTCAGATTGTCTTGCAAGTTTTCCACATCCTGCAGAGAAGTTATTGCCCTGCTTAGCTTAGTATCATCAACAAATACATAGATTGAACTGTTTACCCCATCCTCCAGGTCGTTTATGAACAAATTAAACAGGATTGGTCCCAGCACAGAACCCACAGGACCCCACTACAAGCCCCTGACCATTCCAGGTACTCCCCATTTACCACCACCCTCTGAACTCACCCTTGTAGCCAGTTTCCAATCCATGTACTCACCCTATGGTCCATGCCAACGGACCTCATTTTGTACAATTAACGTTTATGGGGAACTGTGTCAAATGCTTTTGCAAAATCCAAATACACCACGTCTACGGGCGTTCCTTTATCTAGATGGCAGCTCACCTCCTCATATAAGGTTAATAGATTGGTTTGGCATGAACAATTCTTCATGAATACATGCTGATTACTGCTAATGATACCAATCTCATTACTGAAATCATGTATATAGTCCCTTATAATCCCCTCCAAGAGCTTGCATACTATTGATGCTAGGCTAACTGGTCTGTAATTCCCAGGGATGTATTTTGGGCCCTTTTTAAATATTGGTGCTACATTGACTTTTCTTCAATCACCTGGTACCATTCCAGTCAGTAGACTGTTAGTAAAAAATAAGAACAATGGTCTGGCAATTATTTGACTGAGTTCCCTAGGTACCCTTAGGTGCAAGCCACCTGGTCCCGGTAATTTATTAATGTTAAGTTTCTGACATCCAGAAGCCCTGGTACTGTTGCTGGGTGCCAACATCTTGAATGTGATGTCAGCAGTATCAGCAGACTCAGAGCTGTCATGCAAGTAACACTCTATGGTATTGGCAGCTACTTAAAAGTGTATTTAGGGTGCTGAGGGAAAAGGAAGAGGAGTTGCCACCACTGGACAGTATTGCCAACTGTCAGTAATTTTACTGGCAGCCAGTAAAAAATGGTCACTTTTCTCCTGTCAGGAAATGCCAGTGACAGGAAAAAGTTGATAATAAAGAATTTGGTTGTGACATTCCAGAGCCGGTGCTTGGTACAGTGTGTTCAGGCGGTGCCGGTCTGGCGGAGGCGATGACTGAGTGTGTTGTGTAATGCCCTAGTGCAAGGGAGACAAGGCGGAGCGGCAGGAGCCTTGTGTGCAGGTCTGCGGAATGGGAGCAAGGCAAGCTGGGAGTGGGACTTTCAGTGCTGTTTGGACTGGAGTGGACTGAAGAGACCACTTGGCGTGGAGAGGAATTGTCACTGTGACCCAGTAGGGGATGTGACGTGTCAGTGAGGCATCATCGTCATCACACTTCTGTCAGTGTCACTGTGAGGGTCAATTTCTTGTGTGTGTGCCTGCCCATTGTAATTTCTTGCCCTTCTGAGTGCCTGAGCTACTTACTATATTGAAAATAAAATAAAAAATATGTTTTTTTGCCTTAATATCTACCTTAAATCACATTGCTAACTGCATATTATATTTGTTTGTAGCCCAAATACAGAAATTTCCACTTAAAACTGTAATTTTTTAACTTTTGGAAATACTAGTAAAACTTGGCTGTGCCAGTAAATTTGGGGTTTCTTGTCAGTAAATTTCAATCTGGTAGGTTGGCAACACTGGCACTGGGTTTCAAGTTACTCTAACCTTGGGGAATATGGCAACACTGACCGAGTTCTCGCTGGAGAATGTTTGTGGAGGCAAAAACTTAGGATAACTGGTTAAAGTGATACTAAAGTCTCTATTTTTATTTTTAATAAAAAACATGTTATACTTACCTGCTCTTTACAGTGGTTTTGCACAGGGCAGCCTGGATCCTCCTATTTTCAGGTCTCTCCCTGGTGCTCCTGGCCCCTCCCTCTTGCCAAGTGCCCCCACAGCAAGCAGCTTGCTATGGAGGGCCCCCCGAGCTGAGCCACTGCTCTGTGTGCCCGTTCAGACATTGAGCTGCAGCTCGGTTCCACCCCCTCTCTCTCCTCATTGGCTCACTGACAGTTTTAACATTCAGCTCTCATTGTTTTCTCCTTCTGACCTACACATTATTACTTCATGCTATTAAGGATGGAGGTCAGAGAAACATGTAAAACCTATCACCCAGTCTTATGCTTACTTGTCACCAATGAAAAAAGATACCCCTCACTAGATCACAGCGCTTGAAAGGTGCAGTTATAAAACCACTGTCTTTTGGCTAGTTGGGTGATATCTTCTTTACCGGGGATCATTCCACCCAAAAGAGTACTGACCCTTGGCAATGCTGGAGAAGAGGTGAGTATTTCAGCAAGAGATGTTTTTTTTCTTAAATGTTACCAGTCGTGAGCTGCCTATTTTTATAGTTACTACAGGGTGCAATTAGTCTTTAAAAAATGGCAGCACGGTAGTGTAGTGGTTAGCACTTTGACCTAGCAGCAAAAAGGGTCGCTGGTTCAAATCCCGACCACACCATCTGCCTGGAGTTTGCATGTTCTCCCTGTGTCTGCATGGGTTTCCTCCCACACTCCAAAGACATGCTGGTAGGTTAATTGGATCCTGTCCATAATTGGCCCAGTATATATGTGTGTACGAATGTGTGTCCCAAGCGTGGCAAGATCCTACGGGGTAAATGACCGCACCAGCCAGGAAGACACTGGCTGCAAAAAGCGACTAGAGCCGATTCAGTTCACATGTGCAGTAAAAATGCATAGAAGTGAATCAGGCCTAAAAAAACTTCTCTGCAGAGATTATATGATGCAAAGGTTACTTCACTACTAAGTCCTAAGTCTTACCCACATCATGGACTTAAAGGGGTTGTAAAGATAAATGTTTTTTCACCTTAATGCATCCTATGCATTAAGGTGAAAAAACATCCGACTGTACCGCCCCCCCCGAACCCCCGTTTTACTTACTTGACCCCTCGAAAGTCCCGCGCGCGTTCACGTCATCCTCTTCGTTTCTCAGCCTGGCCGTTGATTGGCTAGGCTGGACGGATTGACAGCAGTGCAGCCATTGGCTGGTGCTGCTGTCAATCACAGCGGATGACGCAGCGCCCCGGGGGCGGGGCTGAGTGATACAGTCGGCAGCTATGCCTGCCACTGTATCACGGGAGCGCGCTCGCGAAAGCTTTCCACCATGCAAGCTCGCTCGCATGAAGGTGGAAAGCTTTTGCGAGGAGGAGCCGAGACAGCCGCCGAGGGACCCCAGAAGACAGGGTTAGGGGACACTCTGTGCAAAACACGCTGCACAGTGGAGGTAAGTATAACATGTTTGTTATTTAAAAAAAAAAAAATCTGCCTTTAGTGTTGCTTTAAGGCTGGATTCACATCTATGCATTTTTCTGTGCTTTTTTGCATTTTGCAGATTTGCACTAGAGAACGTGTTCCATAGGAAACCATGTTAAATGGGCTGTAGTGCAAATCTGCAAAATGCATAGATGTGAATCCAGCCTTAAAATAAATTTGCACAGTTTTCTCGTTGCCTTTATAGCCCTAGCAGTTTACTGGCTGATTATACTTTTGACTGCTGCTAGTTGGGTTTGAACCGTTACACAGATAACATGCTTTTAGGCAGATTATTGTTCATCTTGAAGTAATTGTCTTCTAAGAGAAGATTCCATAGACTCCAACACAAACTGAACACACCCAGGTATTAGCGATAACTCTTGGGTGGTTCTTTATTTTGGAAGAGAATAACAGAAATAAAAATACAGCATGATAATCTTGGAATAATATGACAGCAATTCCTTTGTATTTTACGCTTTATATTTTATGCTTAGTAAAACTTTGTCTCCGTACTGGCATGTATGCACAAGTGAATGTAAGTGCTGAATCTTGGAAGTACACGTTGAACAAACATTTCTAAGAATACTGCTGATTTTTTCTAGATACCGCCACTTTGGAGACCCATTGCCTTTACGGCACTAAGGGCATGGGTTCAGTTCCCGCTAAGAACACCATATTCAAGCTGGTTAACTGTTCTTGTTTATGTGTATTTGTCCTGAGCTAGTTTTCTAGCATAATCCAAAATTAGAATGCTTATGGCTATTAAAAGGAAATTGTGCAACAGTGTCATTGGTTCATAAGGCACTTGTTTATTGTTTGTATCAACTCATGGTGTTCCCAGTACTGATTTACATTTGCAGTAATATAAATACAGACATAGCAGCCCACATTGGGGCATGGAGGTGTGGGGAAGGGGGCACTGTGGGTGTGTGGAGAGGAGAGACATTGGGCTCTGGCTCAGTCACATTCTAGATTGTCTGGCATTTGAGGAAATTGGAGAGTTGGAGATGGTGGAACTGCATGAGGGCTGAATCCAAAGCCTGTGTCTTCTGTTAGAGGCATCAATGGTATGTATATATGTTCATGCCCAGCAGAGGCGTTGCTAGGGGGGTGCGGGGGGTGCGGCCCGCACCGGGTGACACCCGCTAGAGGGGTGACACCATCCCGTTTTAAAAAAAAAAAAAAATTTTTTTTTTTTTTTTTTTTTTTAGCTGACATGCCCAGCACTGCTAGGCATGTCAGCTAAAAAAAAAAAAAAACATTAAAGGAAAAAAAAAAAAACGGGACGCACCCACCAGAGGGTAACACCAAGAGCAGGACAGGAGGGGCGTGAAGAGATGAGAGTGTGCCGGCTTATGTCTGCCCGATGGCAGTTTAACATCATGTACATCGGTACACAAATCACTGCCCAAGTCAGACCCTGAAGAGCACTTGCAGAGCTGCAGCAGGGTGCTGAGTGCAGGAACGCTCCCTGTGTGCCTCCTACACTCGGCACTAGTAGACATCTATTACTTCTCTATCAGGAGTGAACTCCACTGGACAGAGCATTTCTAGTCCCCGCCTCTGTCATGATGTCATTCAGAGGCTGGGACAGGAAGAGAGAGGCACCGCGAGGGAGCTGCATGTTGCTGTTATCAGGTAAGTGAGCAGTGACATACAGAGCAGAATGTATGTGTAATGTTGCACTGACTGGACTGGTTACTGTCTTGAGAACTGTGGTGGGTTTTGTCAGTGGGTTTCAATTAACTAACACTGCCATTAGCTAGTAATGTGTAGCATGAAGGGGTTAATGTACTGACACTGGCCTCTAATTCAGTATGAGGTCTTAATGAACACTACCATTGATCTCAAATGCATTAGTAACCAGTAGCAGTTAATAAACCCCTTTGTGCTGCATTAGTGGCCAGTGTTAATTAACCCATTCATGCTCTAATACAAAGTGGTTAAATAACACTAACCACTAATAAAGCACAAAAGGGTAAATTAACACTGGCCACCACTGCATTAATGATCAATGGCAGTGTTATTTAACCCCCTTGTGCTGAATTAGTGTCCAGGGTTAATAAGCCCCTTCATGCTGCAGGATTTAAAATAGCCTAATGCCACTGACCATCTATGCTGGGGGCTATTATTGTAGCTACTGCACCAACCCCTGGTGCAGCCAGAGTCAGACCAGTGACACTAATGTTATGCCAGGGAGCTGCTGTAAGAAGCAGCAGAGCACCTCCCAGATCAAGAAGGTACTTCATACATGGACACAGACCTATCTTCAGATACCGTCCTCTCTCTCTCAGCCGTTCTCTCTCTCTCTCTCTCTCTCTCTCTCTCTCTCTCTCTCTCTCTCTCTCAGCCGTCCTCTCTCTCTCTCTCTCTCTCTCTCTCTCTCTCTCCCGTCCTCTCTCTCTCTCTCTCTCTCAGCCGTCCTCTCTCTCTCTCTCTCTCTCTCTCTCTCTCTCTCTCTCTCTCAGCCGTCCTCTCTCTCTCTCTCTCAGCCGTCCTCTCTCTCTCTCAGCCGTCCTCTCTCTCTCTCAGCCGTCCTCTCTCTCTCTCAGCCGTCCTCTCTCTCTCTCTCTCTCAGCCGTCCTCTCTCTCTCTCTCTCTCTCAGCCGTCCTCTCTCTCTCTCTCTCTCTCTCTCTCTCTCTCTCTCAGCCGTCCTCTCTCTCTCTCTCTCTCTCTCTCTCAGCCGTTCTCTCTCTCTCTCTCTCTCTCTCTCTCTCAGCCGTCCTCTCTCTCTCTCTCTCTCTCTCTCTCAGCCGTCCTCTCTCTCTCTCTCTCTCAGCCGTCCTCTCTCTCTCTCTCTCTCTCTCTCTCAGCCATCCTCTCTCTCTCTCTCTCTCTCTCTCTCTCTCTCTCAGCCGTCCTCTCTCTCTCTCTCTCTCTCTCTCTCAGCCGTCCTCTCTCTCTCTCTCTCAGCCGTCCTTTTTCTTAGCCCCCACCTCTCTCTCTCAGCCCCACATCTCTCTCAGATCCACCTCCATGTCCACTACCCTCTCTCTGAGCCTCCCCTCTCTCTCTCTCAGCCCCACTCTCTGTTCACTACCCTCTCTCTTAGCCCCACCTCTCTCTCTCAGCCCCCTCTCTGTCCACCACCCTCTCTCTCAGCCCCACATCTCTCTCAGCCCCCCTCTCTCTCAGATCCACCTCCCTGTCCACTACCCTCTCTCTGAGCCCCCCCTCTCTCTCTCAGCCCCACTCTCTGTCCACTACCCTCTCTCTCAGCCCCACCCTGTCCACCACCCTCTCTCTCAGCCCCACATCTTTCTCAGCCCCCCTCTCTCTCAGATCCACCTTCTGACCACTACCCTTTCTCTCAGCCCCCCTCTCTCTCAGCCCAACCTCTCTCACTCAGCCCCCCTCTCTGTCCACTGTCCTCTCTCTGAGCCCCTCTCACTCAGCCCCCCTCTCTGTCCACTATCCTCTTTCTCTGAGCCCCTCTCACTCAGCCCCCTCTCTGTCCACTACCCTCTCTCTCTCTCAGCGCTCTCTCTATCCACTACTCTCTGCCTCATCTCTCACTCTGCCTCACCTCTCTCTTTCTCCCTCACCTCTCTCACTCAGCCTCACCTCTCTCTCAGCCTCACCTCTCTCTGTCTCACCTCTCTCTCTCATCCCCACCCCCTCTCTCTCTCTCTCTCTCTCTCTCTCTCTCTCTCTCTCTCTCTCATCCCCACCCTCTCTCTCTCTCTCTCATCCCCACCCTCTCTCTCTCATCCCCACCCCCCTCTCTCTCTCATCCCCACCCCCTCTCTCTCATTCTCTCAGCCCCACCACTCTCTCAGCCCCACCTCTCCCTCTCAGCCCCACCGCTCTCTCCCTCTCTCTCAGCCCCACCTCTCTCATCCCCTCTCTGTCCACTGCCCTCTCTCTCTCAGCCCCCTCTCTGTCCACTACCCTCTCTCTCTGAGCTCCTCTCTCTCTCTGTCCACTACCCTCTCTCTCTCAGCCCCACCTCTCTCTCTCTCTCTCTCTCTCTCTCTCTCTCTCTCAGCCCCACCTCTCTCTCAGCCCCACCTCTCTCTCTCTCTCTCTCTCTCAGCCCCACCTCTCTCTCTCAGCTCCACATCTCTCTCTCTCTCAGCCCCACCTCTCTCTCTCAGCTCCACATCTCTCTCTCTCTCAGCCCCATCTCTCTCTCTCTCAGCCTGACCTCTCTCACCCCAGCCTGCCCTGTACCACCCCAGCCTGCTCTGTGCCACCCCAGCCTGCCTTGTACCACCCCAAACAGCCCTATATCACCCCAGCCTGCCCTGTACCACCCCAGCCTGCCCTGTACCACCCAGCCTGCCCTGTGCCACCACAGCCTGCCCTGTACAACCCCAGCCTGCCCTGTACCACCCCAAACTTTCCCATGCCACCCCAACTTGCCCTGTACCACCCCAATCTGCCCTATGCCACCATAACTTGCCCTATACCACCCCAACCTGCCCAATGCCACCCTAACTTGCCCTGTACCACCCCAACCTTTCCCATGCCATCCTAATTTGCCCAATGCCACCCTAACTTGCCCTATACCACCCCAACCTGCCCTATGCAACCCTAACTTGCCCTATACCACCCAAAACTACCCTATATCACCCCAACATGCCCTATACCACCTTAACCTGTCCTATACCACCCCACTACACCAACCTGCCACTATACCACTCTATAATACCCTAAACAGCCACTATACTGCCCTATACTATCATTTGCAGGGGCTGGTTTGGGGTGCGCCCTGTGCCTGTGCGCTGCCTGCTTGGTGCTGGGCAGCCTAGACAGAGGGGGGTGACACCATGTTTTACCGCACCGGGTGACACCAACCCTAGTGACGCCACTGATGCCCAGACAGAAAGCAGTGGTGGTTTTTAATATCCATGCCAATGTTTATGGGCCCCTACATTCTGCTTTCCCTGTACTGAAATGAAACCCCAGCCGAGGACCCTCTGCCTTGGCTGCCAACAGATTGTGTCATAGAGATCCTATGGCAATGGAACAGCTGAAGTGGACATAAAGATACCACAGGTAGGTAACCGGGGACTTGCAATTATTTGGGGGAACTGCAGATGTCAGTGTATTAAATAAAGTAGCCATAGTAGTTTGAGCTATCAGAACAATTATAACAACAACTTCCCCAAATAGAGGTCCTCACGAGGGAAGTGAATGTGTTATAGGGACCAATGAATTGTAGTTTTGTAAAAACATACAATTGTTCTTTACAGTTTGAATATAACTCCTTTATTATGATGGCAGGTTGATTCTATATCAAAACCAAAACAGGACCAATATTGTTCTATTGGACGTGTGTTAGTTCTAAATTCTCTTCTTTAAGGAGTAAAAATGGACAACTGCTTAAAATGAACGATATGCCTAGCACTAAACCTTGCCAGCCAACAAAAGCAACCTAGTAACAACCTATAGCTAACATTTGAATGACCCCCCCCAAGAGATATCAGTTGCACAAATTTCCAAAAATGTACATATAGACAGGGTAATAGTATGGCTCATAGAGGTTTATTTTGTTTAACGCAGACCTGGGAAAATTGCGTCCATAGGGCCAAATCTGGCCTTTTGGCTGTTCCTATCTGGCCCTTGATGCCTCCACTGTCAGCATGCCTCTTTGAGCACTAAGAAAGCTTAGGGATGTCCATGTGGAGAGGTGCAAGAACTGGAAGGAGAGAACCTAAGTAGCTGATCGGTATGGCAAAGAGGCTTGATTCTGGCAGGAGAGCATTGTCTCGAAGATATCCCAGTCAAGTTCTTCCATAGCACCTACACGCTGCAAACCCCAGAAGCTGAAATGTCTGCAGAAAGCCCCTCTGTACCGATCTCAGACTGAGGCCCCGTACACACGTCCGAGGAACTCGACGGGCAAAACAAATCGCTTTGCTCGTCGAGTTCATTGTGAAGCCGCCGAGGATCTCGGCGAGCCAAGTTTCCCCGTTGACTAACGAGGAAATAGAGAACATGATCTCTATTTGGCCCGATGAGATCCTCGTCGGTTTCCTCGGCCGAAAGTGTACACATGGCCGGGTTTCTCGGCAGAATACAGCTCCGATCGAGTTTCTGGCTGAATTCTGCCGAGAAACTCGGTCGTGTGTACGGGGCCTCAGACTCACAGTGCTTTGCAGTTTAGGTGGTAGGCTGGGGGATGTTAAAACCAGTGTTTTTTTTCTATATGTTTATTTACCATGTCTAAAATTAATCTTGAGAAGATTTAAGTTCGGCCCTCCACAACAGTCCCAGTTTTTCATGTGGCCCCTTGTGAAAATAAATTGCTCACTCCTGGCTTTGTGTAACCATACCCACAGTTATACTAGTACAGGCATTAAATGATAAATTCACCTTTGGGAACATGTAACATGTTCCACCTATTTTTGGGGTAAACATGTTGCATGTTCCCAATGCTGCAGCCCCTGCCATATCCCACCCCCCACCCCCCTTCCTGTGACAGTAGTACAGGGAGAAGTTCCCCGTACTAGCTGTCACTTTTTGAAATCAGCGCAGCCGTGCAGGGCTCCGCTCACATGGCCGCATCATTCATTTTTACACCTCTGTGTGTGAAAGAACTACAAGCCCCGACATCCTTTGCAGACGTCAGCTTGTAGTTCTCAATGAATGTGATATAAACAGACCAACTTAGGGAATTTAAGCCCCTCTCATGTGTCTCCTGAAAAGATCAAAGTAAAGAAATAACTAATTCTAGTCACACTTTACCTTACTGCAGAAAGTTAGTGTCATTTATGCAGCTATCAGTTCACAAGTATGTTGAGGGTATGACTACTCACTCATTATATGGCACAGAATTCTGTAGATGACAGTGTACACTATTGATTGTCTCTTAATTGCCTCCTACAGTGTAGTTCTTTTTTATTTACTTTTTATTACATTTTTTTACATATTTAATATGTGAGGAAAGAAGTGAAAAAATGTATAGTTGACATTTCCCACAAAAGTTTTTAATGACGGCTGTGCATTATAATAATCTCTTACGGAGGCCGACGTATTACCAAAAATTTTTCTATTCTGTGTGATAGGTTCTTTCTAATAACTTTTATTTTAATGTATGATCATGGCTATTTCTTCCACTTTTAAGGGTTTTTAGGGATGGTGAGATAAGTCTAGACAAGATTTTTAGCTGAGTCTTGCAGGTTTAAAAGGATTATTTTCATTAAGTTAAAGCTCTAACATGTTACCTCAATTTATTTTCGAATTAGTGATGAAGAATATAGATCTCCTGCAATAATGAAAATTGCATATTAATTTCACCAGGGGGAACTAGAGAGCTAATCAGATTTGTAATTGCAATTATCCAAAAAAGAGCTCATAAGCCTTTATCTTCTGTCAATTATGATTCAAAATAAAAAGCTGCTTTAAACATCATTACTCATTCTAGTGCCATTGCTGACCTGATTTAAAGGTGGAAAAAGCATTCAGGATGCGAGTTCCAACTTTCTTCATTAGCTTGCATGCTTGCTGCAAGTCAGTGACTTGGTAGGTAGAGAACCCAGGATCAGGATGACAGCTGGAGATGACACTTTTTAAAAACAGGTCAAAGAGTAATTCCACTTTTATTGAGAAAAAAACATTCCCCTATGGGTGATTAATGTACATTGTAGGTATTTTAACCACTTAAAGCGGGAGTTCACCCATTAATCTTTTTTTTTAAACAATCCCCCTAGATTAATGCTTGTTTTGTCTAGGGGAATCGGCTAGTTGTTTTAAAATATGAGCTGTACTTACGGTTTACGAGATGCATCCTCTCCGTCGCTTCCGGGTATGGGTCTTCGGGAGCGGGCGTTCCTTCTTGATTGGCAGTCTTCCGAGAGGCTTCTGACGGTCGCATCCATCGCGTCACTAGTAGCCGAAAGAAGCCGAACGTCGGTGCGGCTCTATACTGCGCCTGCGCACCGACGTTCGGCTTCTTTCAGAAAATCGTGACGCGATGGATGCGACTGTCGGAAGCCTCTCGGAAGACTGTCAATCAAGAAGGAACGCCCAGTCCCGCAGCCCATACCCGGAAGCGACGGAGAGGATGCATCTCGTAAACCGTAAGTACAGCTCATATTTTAAAACAACTAGCCGATTCCCCTAGACAAAACGAGCATGAAGCTAAGGAAAAAAAGTATATTGTACGGGTGAACCTCCGCTTTAAGACCCGGACCTTTAGGCAGCTAAAGGACCCGGCCAGGTTTTGCAATTCGGCACTGCGTTGCTTTAACAGACAATTGCGTGGTTGTGCGACGTGGCTCCCAAACAAAATTGATGTCCTTTTTTCACACAAATAGAGCTTTCTTTTGGTGGTATTTGATCACCTCTGCGGTTTTTATTTTTTGCGCTATAAACAAAAATAGAGCAACAATTTTGAAAAAAAAAACAATATTTTTTGCTTTTTGCTAAAATAAATATCCCCAAAAAATCTATAAAAAAAATGTTTTCCTTAGTTTAGGCCCATATGTATTCTTCTACATTATTTAGGTTAAAAAATCGCAATAAGCGTTTATTGATTGGTTGCGCAAAAGTGATAACGTCTACAAATAGGGGATAGTTTTATAGCATTTTTATTAATATTTATTTTTTACTAGATTTTTATTGTGACTGCGACATTATGGCGGACACATCGGACACTTTTGGCGCTATTTTGGAACCATTCACATTTATACAGCGATCAGTGCTATAAAAATGCACTGGTTACTGTGTAAATGTGACTGGCAGTGAAGGGGTTAACCAGTAGGGGGCTAGGAAGGGGAGTGATTCTAACTGTTAGGGGGCATGGCTACGAGTGACACGTCACTGATCACTGCTCCCGATGAGAGGGAGCAGACATCAGTGACATGTCACTAGGCAGAACGGGGAGCTGCTGTGTTTACACTGGCATCTCCCCGTTCTTCAGCTCTGTGACCCGATCGCAGAACACCGGTGGACATCGAGTGCACGAGTCCCACGGGCATGGTCACGGAGCTTGCGGCAAACATGCACGTGTGCCACTGGCGGCAAATTCAAACTGACGTAAATATACGTCGGTTTGCCTGTCGGTGCCATTCTACCAACGTTTATGTTCTTAACCGGTTAAGCTTTCACAAAAAAAATAGAAGCTGATTGGTTTCTATGTAGAGCTGCACAAGATTTTGCACACTCCAGTTTAGTAAATCAACCTCTGTGTGTGTACTTCAACAGCATGCTTAGCTGCTTGCCTAGAGTTCAGCTTTAGGTTGCTCAAATACCGCCGAAGAAGAGTCCACACCTATTATATCATGAAATAAAAAATAAATAAAGACCTACAGTTAGGGTAAGTGATAGCATGAAAATTAAGAATTGACACCAGTGCGTTTTGCCATCTCTTTACAAGTTCAGTGCTTGAGGGGGTTGGGGTGGGGAATAAATCTCTTGGTAAGTGTTTTTCGTTTAAACAAGAATTGTTGAATACCAGATTTCTTTTGTACTTGCAATCTTATTTAGAGAAAAAATACAGGTCACATTACAGTTTGATGCTTTGGAATAAACCTTAATGTTTCAGAGCAAGGCACGGGTGTCATTGATCCGTCTGGCTATGTCTGCTCTTCAGTTGTGTCAGGCTGTTTCTGATCGATGAATGTACAATCTCTGACCCTTAGAAATATCATGGCTATTGATCGTAGAGGTGAAGAGTAATTGAGAGAAAATAAAGGAGAATGCCAGGGGAGTAGAGGAAAAAACACGCCAAGATGTACATCGTGGCCTCTCTAGGCTAGAAGAAGATGGGTGGTGTTGGATACCGAGGGCTTTTTCAAAGAGTTTGTTTTTAATCTATATTTGGAACTTTGCAAAAACATATTTTCCAAAAATAGTTCCAAGAGAGAGCAAGAATGTTTTCTGAGGTAAGACTTTGAGCAATGTGTTCATAGTGGCCAAACACATACCGTTCAGGAGATTTCAATCCAACCTGACAGTCCACAGCGGTGAAAGTGCCAATTAAAAACTCTAGAACAGGAAGTAAGGACATTGGCCAAGGCAGATTGTTTTTCTTTTCAATTCACCTCTATGATGTCCTGATAAACATGTAACCTTTAGAGAATTCCAGGGAAATATAAAATCACAAATTTAGCACATGCCAATGCTTTTTTTTTTTTCGTTTTGAGATTAAATATTGAAATGTTTTTTTAAGAAATTCCCCATGTCCCCATGCAGAGTAAATACAGATTCCATATAAGCATATGTAGAATAAGAACGTATTCTCTATAACCAGGGAATTGAGGCTCACTGGAGAAAAACATTAAACCCCAGAAAACACATATGCCCCATATACACGGTCGGACTTTTGACCGGCCAAAATCACAACGGAATTCCATCGTAGTAATAGAGAACATGTTCTCTATCTAAACTCCGACGGAATTCCTCGGAATTTCCAATGAAAAAAGTCTGATGGGGCTTACACACGTTTGGAATTTCCGATGGAAAAAGTCCATCTGACTTTTTCCATCGGAAATTCCGATCTTGTGTACGGGGCATTAGGGCTCCCCAAACTGTCCCAGAATTGAAACACAATCCCTGTGTCCTGCAGATCCAAGATTCCATCCCTGGGCCTCTTTACCATGATCAGCTTCTACTATGTGTGCATAAACTAGGCAGAGAAAGGGAGCAGCAGCATGGGACAAAGACTACTACGAGGTAAGTGCCCACTGACCACCAGTGCACCCCATGAGCCCCACTCATCACTAAAATACTTCTCCAGCTCCCAATGAATACCAGTGTACCCTATCAGACCCACTGAATACCAATGACCACCAATAGACCTCTTCCAGTCCATTGACCACTACTGTACATTTTCAATCCATACCATCTTCCACTGTATCCCCCACTGACTGCCATGGGACTCTCCTGCCCCCACTCACGGGACTCTACTGCCCCCAAGTCTGAAAACCATCGGGCTTTCAGGAAAAAACTTAAGACCCACCTCTTCTGAAGGGTCAGTACGACACCAGATGGAAATACGCGCCTTGAGGCGATTTAGTTTGCATTTGTAGCGCTATACAAGTTACTCACTCACTGGACTATAAACTAAAGGACTTATGAATTATTAGTTGTGGAATGAATCATTTGATTTTCCATTATTTATTATTGGGAAATTCGCTTTTATATATAAGTGCTTTGGATTACATGCATGTTTCTGGAACTAATTATGCTCGCAATCCAAGGTTTTACTGTACACTAGACATGTGCACACTGAAATATTTCATTTTGCATTTTCGTTTTCGTATGAAAAATAAATGTATTTAGTTACTTCCGAAATTCGTTTTTATTTATTTAGTTTTTCGTTGGAAATTGCGTTCGTCCTAAAATCCGAACTAATTAAGGTTGAATCTGTCATTGAAGACTTATGGTGTCTGTTGAATGTTCAAAGAAGATTAGACAGAGCAGCGAAACTGTACGACGCTTCAATCATACTTTTCCGGTCGAATGTTCCGCCTACAAGCTGTAGTAGAATTCTAATGTTGTATGACACTAGTAATAATTATATTTATTAATTATTATTACTAGTCAACCAACATTGGAATTTTTCTATAGCCTATGGGCCAAGCATTTGACCGGAAATGTACGATTGCGGCGTCGTACAGTTTAGCTGCTCCGTCGAATCTTCTTAGAACTATCAACAGACACCATAAGTCTTCAATGACAGATTCAACGTTTTTCGATGCTTTGTCAAATCTTCGTCGTTCATGTTGAAATGTCTAGTTAGTTCTAGCTATTTTACTGCTCCTCCTCTTTGGTTACAATCAGCCAATAACATTCATCATCATCGTTATTTTTATTTTACTTCCCCGACCCAATTCCAGCAGCGATCTTTTCTCTCTATAATGTCGAATCTTTCCTCTCTATAATGTCAAATCTTTCCTCTCTATGTCAAATCTTTCCTCTCTATAATGTCAAATCTTTTCTCTCTATAATGTCCAATCTTTCCTCTCTATAATGTCCAATCTTTCCTCTCTATAATGTCAAATCTTTTCTCTCTATAATGTCAAATCTTTTCTCTCTATAATGTCCAATCTTTCCTCTCTATAATGTCCAATCTTTCCTCTCTATAATGTCGAATCTTTTCTCTCTATAATGTCAAATCTTTTCTCTCTATAATGTCCAATCTTTCCTCTCTATAATGTCCAATCTTTCCTCTCTATAATGTTGAATCTTTCCTCTCTATAATGTCGAATCTTTCCTCTCTATAATGTCAAATCTTTCCTCTCTATGATGTCGAATCTTTCCTCTCTATGTCAAATCTTTCCTCTCTATAATGTCTAATCTTTCCTCTCTATAATGTCTAATCTTTCCTCTCTATAATGTCGAATCTTTCCTCTCTATAATGTCGAATCTTTCCTTTCTATAATGTCAAATCTTTTCTCTCTATAATGTCGAATCTTTTCTCTCTATGTAGAATAATCTTGGACTAATAGAGTTAAGGTTGGGCACATTCGACCAACGAAAATAAAACATTTATTTATGTTGTATCTTTCGGTTTTCGTATTCTGTGCGTTCGTTTTCGTTTGTTAAAACGATAACGAAAATACCTGAAATTCGAACGAAAATGCGTAGGGACGAAAATGAATGCACATATCTACTGTACACCCTAAATACCAATGTAACATGTTTCTATAGGAGAACTTAACTTTTAAACATGGTGCCCCTGTGAACATGGGAGTCTGAACCCTAAAAGGTATAGCTACTAGTTTAATCAATATACTTATAATGGAGGCCCAACACGGTGCAATAAAACTTGAACAATCAATGTCCGATTTGACAAAACAATCAAGCGAGACAAAAATTTTATGGCCTAGAGATGAGCAACATATAGTGATGGTTTCAATCAACCAAAGTCCATCAGTTGTGGCTGAAAAGAAATGATTGTACAGAGTAGATCAATATTGTTTTTCATGCCCTTGTGAATCAATTATGATCTATCCACATGTAGGGCCAGGAAAAACAGCATCAATCAACAACCGCATGATCAATTATAAAGATATATTTTTTTTTACTTATTGTTTTCAAAAGATACAAGGAGGCAGAACAGAAATGCACTTTATCAGTAAAACAGACAACAAATACGTCAAGTAGATAGAGAAGAGTGGGGTGAGTATGATAAAAAATGTACACCACAACTGATCAACTGGGGTCGATGGAATTGCATCGCATCTCTTGCCCATGCCATTTGTGGTTCAACTAATTGATGTCCATTTTGACTGTTTTGTCAAATTGGACATTCAGTTTTAGCGAATTGTGTATGGCTACCATAATATTACTGCAACTTCTATATTATATTTATAGTTACAGCATGTAAAAACTGCTTTTTTAACTTTTTCTGTCACATGCTCCTTTGGAAACAGTTAAACTTTCATTCTCCCAGTTTTTGAGATATTCAGATGTGAACGGGTAGGGTGGGGAGACATGACAGAAAAAGTCTGATCTAAAGTAAATGAAGTATACTGTGTATACATTTACATCAAACCAGTGATTCTTTATTACAGCTGTAAAGTACGGAAAAATAAAAAAAAATACTAATAAAAAATAATGAATCATAGTTATAGTTAATTTGCAGTTTCCAAGTTCAAAATCTGCTCAGCGAACTTGAGCTGTAAAAAACATCTGTGTGACACCAGGGTCATGGGTTCAAATACCAGTGGGAAAGGCTTGTTCTTTCATGCCGCAGCGGTAAACCACTTGATTACCAATTATAATTAGATAATATGAGTGATGCAGTAATTGCTTGTTTAATGTTTTCTACTTAAAGGATGAAAAGAATACAATCATTATTGTCTGGATGGACTTCCTGGAACTGAGGTTGCCAGTTAACTGTGCTTGAAAGTACTCAGTGATGGACTGGTATTTGGTGCCATTAAGGCAGGGATACCAGGAGAGCCTGTGATTTCCAGCTGCTACCAACCTCTTGGAAGAGGCTTGTTAGGCTATAAAGAATGCCAGTGCTGTAAATAAAAAAAAGGCAGGAGCAAGACAACCTATGTTTCATTGTCATATGGAACCAAAAGTTGCCTGTTTTGGACATAAAACATTGCCACCATGATGGTGACATTGCTCACCCTATTAGGTATTGAATCTGGTAAAGAATTGTACTGATCTATATAAGCAGGTTTTCTTCCCAGGGTTCCCTGTGTTCATGTTACGGTGCTCCTTGAGAGGCTCCCTGCTAGGACTTCCAGAATCCCTTCTAGGACTTCCAAGGGTGCTTGTAGAATCCCTGCTATGTCTTCTAGAGCAGAGGTTCTCAACCCTGTTTTCAAGTACCCCCAGCAGGTTTTGGGAATTTCTGTCCAAAATTGACTTGGATTTAAACCACCTGTGCAAGCAGGGCTGTCTTTAAGGCAGGGCAAAAGGGGCAGCTGCCCTGTGCCCTGTCATTGTTGTGGGGTCCAAAGAAGCTGCCTCATACATGCCAACTATCCCAGTTAAAATTCCCTTGTCCCTTGAAGTTTTAGTCCTGTGCTGTGTCCTGATATCTCAGTGTGAATTGCTGCTACTAATGCTGCCCAGCTCTGCCCTATTGTTGTGTACAGATGACTCACCTGCCGACCCTGTGTTTACATGTAAATAATCATCATTCATATGTAAATAGCGACAGCATTCATATGCAAATAGCTATGGCCGGCGGCCATAGCACCTATCACGGACATCCCCTCGTCCGTGATAGTCCGAGGATGTCCGTGATAGGCGGAACACTGAACACTGACTCACTGCTGGGAAACTGAGTGTTCCCCTATCACAGACGAGAACGGGAAGGAGGTGCGGCTTTTGTACACTGGATGGCCGCCGTCTGAAGGCAATGCATGACACGGCTCTCATCAGGTATGCAGACACAGACTTGAGTATAAGCCGAGGGGGGGCATTTTCAGCACAAAAAAATGTGCTGAAAAACTTGGCTTATACTCGAGTATATACAGTAATTAAAAGTCCATAGCATCATACATCAACAAGGACAATGACGCGTTCTGGCTAAAAAGCCTTAATCATTGCCACAAATATTTTTTTCTAGGCAAAACATGTTAGTACCCTTGTTGCTGTGTGATGCTATGGACCTTTAAGTAATAGCATTTGGAAGTCCACAGTAGGATTGCAGCATTTCACTACGTAAAATATGAAGAAGCTTGCCTTTCCAAAGCTACCCATGAAATATATAAGTTAAAACTTAAAGGGGTTTTCCACCCATTTTTTAAGTTTATTAAAAGTCAGCAGCTACAAAAAGTGTAGCTGTTGGCTTTTAATAAACTGACACTTACCTGCTCCAGCGTTCCAGCGACGCGCCGGCCGGGGCTCCGCTCCTCTCCCCCCATCCCGCCGGCGTCTTTATTGTCACTGTGGGCACCCAGCTGTGACAGCTTTCGGTTTCATGGCCGGACACCCACTGCGCATGCGCGAGCGGCACTGCGCATGCGCGAGCGGCGCGGCGCCGTCCGATTGGACAGGCGCTCGCCTACAGGGAGGGGCTGTGAAAAGGCGATTAAGCTAATCGCCTTTCCAGCAACTCGGCGGAAGAAGGAAGTGGGACAGGAAGTCCCCTTCTCCTGAAGCCCCCACTCCCCCCCCCAAAAAAAGGCATGTAAGGGGGCGAGGAGTGGGTTAAGAGGAAGTTCAATTTTTAGGTGGAACTCCTCTTTAAAAGTGGTGACATAGGGGGTAATTAATAGGCTGTTTGTTTTACAAGGGATTTGGGTGATGGAAGTCAGCAGAGCTTCACCGAATTACCTAAGAAAAATCTCAATTCCATTTAGTAAATCAACCCCAAAGTATCTATAAAACTTGAAGTTAGCTGTTTTATTAAGAAATAAAAGGGTTTGTGATCCATGGCCTGTGTGACAAAGCAATAGGTATACCATTGTTCTAGTTCATATTGCATGACCAATAAGGCTAAATATAAACAGGCTAATTAGTCATGACTATTGCTCTCTAGGGATGCCCCTGATCCATATTCTGGTAGTGACTCCTGGGCCCACCACAAGATAAAATGTAATTGCAACAATTCTCATCAATCTCTTTCGAGAATGCATTTATTTTATGGTTTCAAGTATTATTATTATTATACAGGATTTATATAGCGCCAACAGTTTACACAGCGCTTTACAACATGAGGGCAGACAGTACAGTTACAATAAAATGTAATACAGTAGGAATCAGAGGGCCCTGTTCCTTAAACCTTACAATCTAAGGTATTAATAAGCTTTTTTCCCCCGATTTTTTTTAATAGTGGCAATTTTAAAGGGCAATTTTAGCCAAGGCTTAGTACAGCTTAACCACTTCAGCCCCGGAGGATTTGGCTGCCAAATGAGCGGGCCACTTTTTGCGATTCGGCACTGCGTCGCTTTAACTGACAGTTGCGCGGTCCTGCGACTTGGCTCCCAAACAAAATTGACGTACTTTTTTAGCCACAAATAGAACTTTCTTTTGGTGGTGTTTGATCACCTCTGCGGTTTTTATTTTTTGCGCTATTAAACAAAAAAAGAGCGACAATTTTGAAAAAAAAAGCAATATTTTTTACTTTTTGCTATAATAAATATCCCCCAAAAATATATGCCGTATTTATCAGCGTATACCGCGCACTTTTTTGCCCTGAAATTCAGGGAAAAATCGTGGGTGCACGATATACGCCAATACCCACTTCCCGCACCGAGTTTGAACTACTGCGCCGGCATATACGCCGATACCCACTTCCCGCACCGAGTTTGAACTACTGCGCCGGCATATACCGAGCGCAGTACACTCGTGTATAGTCGGGCAGGCTCGGGTTCTCTCGCAGTCACGTCTCCCGGACGTACAGGACGCACAGGACGTGACCGCGAGAGGAGCCGAGCCTGCCCGACTATACACGAGTGTACTGCGCTCGGTATATGCCGGCGCAGTAGTTCAAACTCAGCGCGGGAAGCGGGGAGGACACTGCAGAAGGACGCCGGACCCGACTAGGAGGACACCACAGAAGCCGCAGACGGACGCCGGACCCGACGAGGCTGCCGATGGACGCCGCGCAAGACACCAAAACTGTAAGTACTAAAATCTTTTTTTTACAGGAATGCAGGTCCACTTTAGGGGTGCGCGCTATACTCCGGAGCGCGCAATACCCCGATAAATACGGTATATATATATATATATAAAAAAAAAATCCTCAGTTTAGGCCGATATGTATTCTTCTACATATTTTTGGTAAAAAAAAAAAAACGCAATAAGCATTTATTGATTGGTTTGCGCAAAAGTTATAACGTCTACAAAATAGGGGGTAGTTTTATGGCATTTTTATTATTTTTAACTAGTAATGGTGGCGATCTGCGATTTTTATCCTGACTTCAACACTATGGCGGAAAACATCGGACACTTGTGATGCTATTTTGGGACCATTGTCATTTATACAGCGATCAGTGCTATAAAAATGCACTGATTACTGTGTAAAGGACACCGGCAGAGAAGGGGTCAACCACTAGGGGGCGATGAAGGGGTTAATTTTTAAGTGTGTCCTAGGAAGTGATTCTAACTGTGAGGGGGATGGGCTACCTGTGACACAACACTGACCACTGCTTCCGATGACAGGGAGCAGTAGATCAATGTCCTCTCACTAGGCAGAACAGGGAAATTCCTTGTTTACAGTGGCATCTCCCCATTCTGCAGCTCCGTGACACGATCGTGGGACACCGGCGGACATGAAGTCCATGGGTCCCACGGGCACGGTCCTCGCAGGAGTGGCGTGTGCGCGCCTGCACGCTATGTAAAGGACGCGGTCGGCAAGTGGTTTGTAGAATAATGCACATAGGTCCACTCAGCACTGCTGATCTATGGGGGTTTTTTACTAAAACTGGAGAGTGCTAAATCTGGTGCAGTGTGCAAAACACACTGTAGCCGCCGAGAGTAATTGCATGTAAAAATTCCAACAGGCTGGTTGTATCAATAGATCGACTTGGGTACAACCAGCCTGCCCATAGATAGATGAAATCTTGGCTGGTCCCTGCTGAACTGGCCATGATTCTAAACATCTATGGCTAGCCTCACACTAGAGTCAGGAAGAGCCATAATTCACATCCATTGTGCTGCACAGTAAAGCAATTTGTTGTGTATATAATAAGAATGTGTCTCTGTCCCCAATTAACCACTAGAGAGCTGCACTATAGACGAAAGACGTCCACAACGCGGCTCTCAACTGCCGGACGTCCTTTTATGTGCATTCCCCGCGGGGAAATACTGTGCCCAGGGCATCGCTGGGAAGCCAATGCACATGCCTGTCGGCCGCGATGTCCGCAAGGTTCCCGCGATCGGCGGTGACAGCAGGGACGTGGAGCTCTGTGTGTAAACACAGAGCTCCACGTCCTGTCAGGGAGAGAGAAGACCGATCTGTGTCCATTGTGCATAGGGACACAGCATCGGTCACCTCCCCCAGTCAGTCCCCCTCCACACACAGTTAGAACACACCCAGGGAATACATTTAACCCCTTCCTCACCCCCTAGTGTTAACCCCTTCCCTGCCAGTCACATTTATACAGTAATTAGTGCGTTTTTATAGCACTGATCGCTGTATAAATGTGAATGGTCCCAAAATTGTGTCAAAAGTGTCCGATATGTCCGCCGCAATATCGCAGGCCTGACAAAAAAAATTGCAGATCGTCGCCATTACTAGTAAAAAATAAAAATAAAACATAAATCTATCCCCTATTTTGTAGGCGCTATAACTTTTGCGCAAACCAATCAATATACGCTTATTGCGATTTTTTTTAACAAAAATATGTAGAAGAATACGTATCGGCCTAAACCGAGGAAAAAAATAAATAAAAAATTGGGATATTATTATAACAAAAAGTAAAAAATTGTGTTTTTTTTTCAAAATTTTCGGTCTTTTTTTGTTTATAGCGCAAAAAATAAAAATCGCAGAGATGATCAAATACCACCAAAAGAAAGCTCTATTTGTGGTAAAAAAATTATAAAAATATAATTTGGGTACAGTGTTGTATGACCGCGCAATTGTCATTCAAAATGCGTCAGCGCTGAAAGCTGAAAATTGGTCTGGGCACGAAGGGGGTTTAAGTGCCCAGTAATGAAGTAATGAAGTGGTTAAATATATAAAGTGGTTAAATAAGAGGTTAAATATATAATTACAAACAAAATATATACATACATCTTTATTAGCACACATTGATAACATTATTTACATCAAGCTACATGTTACGTAGAGAAAAAAACTGATGGAAAATACTACATCCCCTTTAAGAGGAGTTAGGGAATCCATTAGAATTTTATTACAAGCCGTAGCAGGGACTATATTTGCATTTAAGAAATCTGTCAGTTCCCATAAAGGCAAAATAGAGGATCAGTGACAAGTGGGTGATTGAGGCCAGAGTCCTAACCTAATCCCCAAGTTCCAGACAGTAAGCAAGCCGTGATTTTTAATACATGTTCTCATCAAAGGCAATGTCCAGACAGCCCAGACACAGGCAGCCAAGTACCATCACAATATCTTCTACTGCTAAACTCTGCAGGGGCAACAGTGACACCTACAGGGCTGAGTAATAATTCACCAGCTATATACATAATGCTAGATTTCTGCCACATGACAGTGCGCATTACTCCATAGTAGCCAAATTAGTTACATTGAAGCTGAACTATGGACACAGTTGATAGCAGTTTTATATTTATGAATACATCATTACATTTACTTTTTTTTTTTATGTAAGCTTAGTAAGTATTTAAAGCGGATGTCCGCTGAAAAAAAAAAAATATTAAAAGCCAGCAGCTACAAATACTCGGCACACTTACCTGTCCTGGAGTCCAGCGCCATCCGCAGCAGATGATGAGCGATCGCTCGTCACTCTGCTGCCCCCACCGCCATCCTCGGTGAGGGAACCAGGAAGTGAAACGCTCCGGCTTCACTGCCCGGTTCCCTACGGCGCATGCGCAAGTCGCGATGCGCCGTTCTGACTGGCTCCCGCTGTGTTCTGGGAGCTGAGTGTTTCCCAGAACACAATGGGGGGGGGGGGTGACGTCCTGCCCGCAGTCTACCCGCGACTGTGTGGCCGGAAGTGGGTGCAAATACCTGTCTTTAGACAGGTATCTGCACCCCCCTCCCCCCTGAAAGGTGTCAAATGTGACACCGGAGGGGGGGAGGCTTCCGATTTGTGGGGGGGAAGGCGGAGGGTGGAGCTCTTCTTTAAGTCTGATCGGGTAACATCCTAATGCAGGACCTGTACAGCAGAGATCAGAGAGGTAAAGGGAGAATCAGCACATACAGCCAATCAATTCACGGAAAGCCAATCAGTTTATGTGTTGACAAAGGACAGCTGATAAGCGAGAAAGTAGAACGTTTATTACTGTTCTGTTTCTCTGTCCAGTTGCAGGCTGGTCTATGACAGCCAGAGCTCAAAGGAGGTGGGTTGAATGATGTTAATCATCATTAACCACTTAATCACCGCCTGCAGTCGAAATACGGCTGCAAAGCGGTTGCTTAACTCTGGGAGGACGTCCATGGACACACGATCTGAATTTCCGACAGCAAATGTTTGATGGGAGCTTGTTGTCGGAAATTCCGACCATGTGTAGGCTGCATCGGACATTTGCTGTCGGAATTTCCGACAACAAAAATTTGAGAGCTGGTTCTCAAATTTTCCCGACAGCAAGTTTTGGTTTTGGAAATGCCTATCTTTTGTACACAATTCCGACGCACAAAATTCCATGCATGCTTGGAATCAAGCAGAAGAGCCACGCTGCCTATTGAACTGAATTTTTCTTGGCTCGTCGTACGTCTCTGCGTTCTTGACGTTCGGAATTTCCGACAACATTTGTGTGACTGCGTGCATGCAAGACGGGTTTGAGCCAACATTCATCAGGGGGAAAAAACACGGTTTTGTTGTCGGAATGTCCGATCATCTGTACGCGGCATTATAGTTTTCAATCATTTTTGTTTTACTTTGGCTATCCTTGCAGCATTTTTTGCCTGATAGAAATCTGGGACTTAGCTGTCTGAAAAGGGTACTGTATTGAAAGCGGAAAAAAAAAACTGAATATCTGCTGGCTGGGCTGGATAAAAAAATGTTTAACCACTTAAGGACCGCCTAACGCCGATATACGTCAGCAGAATGGCACGGCTGGGCACAGGCACGTACCTGTACGTCTCCTTTAAGAGCCCAGCCATGGGTCGCGCACACGCCGGCGGTGGCACGCTCGCGTCCCGGTCTGAAGCTCCATGACCGTGCCGTCGGGACCCGTGGACCCGATCGCCGCCGCTGTCCCGCGATCGGGTCACAGGAGCTGTTATAGGGAATGACGATCAGTGACATCACACCTACAGCCACACCCCCTACAGTAAGAATCACTCCCTTAGGGCACACTAAACCCCTTAGTGCCCCCTAGTGGTTAACCCCTTCACTGCCATTGTCATTTTCACAGTAATCAGTGCATTTTTATAGCACTTTTCGTTGTAAAAATGACAATGGTCCCAAAAATGTGTCAAAAGTGTCCGATGTGTCCGCCATAATGTCGCAATCATGAAAAAAATCGATAATCGCCGCCATTACTAGTAAAAAAAAACTATTAATAAAAATGCCATAAAACTATCCCCTATTTTGTAAACGCTATAACTTTTGCGCAAACCAATCAATAAACGCTTATTGCGATTTTTTTTACCAAAAATAAGTAGAAGAATACGTATCGGCCTAAACTGAGAAAAAATAATTTTTTTTATATATTTTTTGGGGACATTATTATAGCAAAAAGTAAAAAATATTGAATTTTTTTCAAAATTGTTGTTTATAGCGCAAAAAATTTAAACCGTGGAGGTGATCAAATACCACCAAAAGAAAGCTCTATTTGTGGGGAAAAAAAGGATGCCAATTTTGTTTGGGAGCCACGTCGCACAACAGCACAATTGTCAGTTAAAACAACGTAAAAAGGGGCAAGGTCCTTTACCTGCATAATGGTCAGGGTCATAAGTGGTTAATGTGTAATTTTATTTTTTTTAGTCCTGGCCAAAATGACCAAAGAAAAATAATGAACCCGAACCATTATATTTTCTCTTACTGTAAACAATGTATATGAACAGAATTCAGTGTTGCAAAATTACCACTTATTATTATTATTATTATTATTATTATTAATATTATTATTATTATTACAATAATAATACTGTTATATATATATATATATATTATTATTGTTAGTAGTAGTTGTAGTAATATTATTTAAAGTGTATTTTTTTTTCTTTGCACTCTTTTGCCAGATTTGCCAGGGCAGCACAACAACTAGTTTTGTTAGCTAATGAACGATAATGTAGATAAAAATATAACTTAAGGTATGTAAAAAAGTAAATTAAAGGATATGTTAAACACTATCAATACAGCTAAAGCCTGTATGCAGTAATTAGAATAATATATATTTTTTATAATTAAGGTTCTTTATATGTATTCCGTTTATTGTTGAGAATATGATTTAAAAAAAATGAAACCGAAGTCAGGATAATATTTGGGAGGGTAAAGTGTGGTTTGTACTATCCATGGCTATATTTATTTATTTATTTATTGGCATTTATCTATCACTAATCTAATGCTTCTGGTAGAATAAAAAAAGTACCTAGAAGTATTCCAACATCTACTTTAACCCATTCCATAATGACAGCATTTCTCATGACTGGGGTTATCATGTACCTATAAATATTGGGTTTATGTGGTTCATCACTACTGACTATGACATGGATAAATGAGAACATTCATCACAGACATGGAAAAAAGGAATTCAAAGGTATTTTAATAGGCATGTAAAAGGGCATCCAAAAACTTTTTAATAATTAGACACTGGATATCACTGGGGCCAGCCTTTTACCATGACACATGACTGTCCTTTCAAATGTAATACACAAGCAACCAGCTAATGTATGGTGATAGGTCTGGTCAGTTAGGAGATTTTTCAGCGTGATGAGAAATCTTGTAATGTATGGAAATAAATAAATATATTTATTTATTTATAAATGTTTTTTTTTTCTTTTTGTTTAAGATCACCTATCATCTCATTAATTGAAAGAAGAAGAGCTCTTTTGCTTTCATGTCCGGTAAGTTTTTCTTTTTTCATTTGGACTTTTTTCAAATGCTGTTTAAGTGTCTTAAAATGATTGTGTTCTGTCTCTAGGGCAGACAGCTAAACCTTCTTATACCATAAACTTCAGATACCATATTTCTTTGATCATAGTTTATTAGAACAGGCTAGGTGAAACTACAAAATAACAGAAATAGTCTTTAACCAGTTAACAACCGCCCTTTAGAAGATATACGTCTACAAGGCGGTTGCTTAACTCTGGGAGGACGTCCATGGACGTCCTCCCAGAATCGCGCTCCCGCGCACCCTCTGGGGCGCGCACACGGGAATGTCCGTGACCGCCGGGTCCTCCGGACCCGGTGCATCACGGATCACGGTAAATCGCTGCTGATAGTGGTGGTTTACCACGTGATCGCTCCGTCCAATGATGGAGCGATCACTAGTAAACAAACCGGCGTCATGTGACGCCGGTTCCTCCCTCCCCTCTCTGTACCGAACGGTACAGTGTGAGAGGAGAGGGGGGGGGAGAGAGAGCAGATGCAGCACGAGTGCTGTGGGCTGGATCTGTGACACATGCAATCACAGATCCAGCCAGCCATCCATCCCTGCTCAGCCATCCCTGCCCCATACTGTGCAAAACTACACACCTATACTGTGAAATACCCCACACTACTCTGCAATACCCCACAATACTCTGCAATACCCCACAATACCCTGCAACGTCGCCTATGGGGATTTTTAAGTAGCAAAGTTTAGCGCCATTCCATGAGCGTGTGCAATTTTGAAGGGTGACATGTTGGGTATCTATTTACTCGGCGTAACTTCATCTTTCACATTTATTCAAAAGAATGAGGAAAAAATACTAAATGTGCTAAATTTTATAACAGAAACAAAGAAAAATTATTATTTTTTTACAGAATTTTCAGTCTTTTTTCTCTTATAGCGCAAAAAATAAAAAACCCAACGGTGATTAAATACCACCAAAAGAAAGCTCTATTTGTGTGAAAAAAAGGACGAAAATTTAATTTGGGTACAGTGTTGTATGACTGAGTAATTGTCATTCAAATTGTGAGAGCACCGAAAGCTAAAACATGGTCTGGTTATTAAGGGGGTTTACGTGCCCAGTGATCAAGTGGTTAATAAGTACACTATTGCATACCATACAGCATACATAGCAGAAACAACGATATACAATACAAGATGAGATAGTAAAAACATACTTTTTAAGTTCTCTAAAGGGGTGATGGCGATAGATTGAGCAAGACATGTTCTGCTCCCTGTAGTGTCTTCTCAAAGCATGGTGGCTGTTTTCACTTCCTGTGAAGATTCTACCCAGAATTTCCTGCTTACTAACAACTTCCTTAACTAAACACACAGTGAATCAAAGAAACAGAACTGAAGCAATACCAAAAAAGAACACTAGATAGAGCCTGCACTCCACATATGATTGTCTTATTTAAATTACAAACCTTAAATGTTATTTCAACAACACAGGTACAGGTAATAAGAATATAAGTCTGGTGGACAGAACAGATTGTGAACACTTTTTTTAAAACAACAAGCATGTTACTTACCTGCTCTGTGCAGCCCCAATTCTCCTCTTCTGGAGTCCCTGCCCCCCCCCCACTGAGTGCACACAATAGAAAGCCCCTTGCTATGGGGGCACTCTTGCTAGCATGTGTGTCTATAGACACACAGAGTGTGGCATGGCTCCACCACCCGCTCCCTCCTCACTGGATGTGATTTACAGCACTGGAAGCTGATCGTATGAACAAAATGCTTAAAAAAAGCAAAACAGCATTTCAAAGATCACTCACGACATTTGAAGAGTTATGCAAGTGTCAAGGAGCAGTGAAGGAAGACTCTTTCCATGTCTTATTAAATATTAGTGGGCATTTACACCTGATATGACCCGGCTTACCTCCTCAAATGTAAAAGAGACCTGGATACCCCATTCTCTGACCGCCAAAGGGACAGACAGGCCTCGTACACACAACGAGAATCTCATCGTAAAAGAAACGTTGTTTTCCTCGACGAGGTTCTTGTCAGGAATTGTAGAAAGAACTGTTTGGACAGCCGCACTCTGGAAAAACCTTCTCGGTTGCCTTTTATTGGTAAAAGTATTCAAACACCACACATCACAGCAAAGACAGGGACATACAGCTGACGTTTTGCACTATCAATCAGTGCTTACTCATAGGTTCTTGTCAGGCTCGACGAGAATCTTGTCAAGCTTTCCTTGCATACACACTATCAAGACAAAATCAAACGCGGTGACGTACAACATGTACGACGGCACTATAAAGGGGAAGTTCGATTCCACTGGCGCCACCCTTGGGGCTGCTTTTGCTAATCTCATGTTACCGAGTGTTAAGTAAAAGTTTGGTGAGAGACGATTCGTGCTTTTCAGTCTGTTACAGCGTGACGAATGTGCTATCTCCATTACGAACGCTACTTTTAACGAAGGTACGCTCCCGTCTCATACTTTATTCTGAGCATGCGCGGGTTTCTAAGCATAAACACGACAAGGAAATTGAGACTCCCAACGAGAAAAAAGAGAACATGTTCTCTTTTTTTCTCGTTGAGATCCACAACAGTTTTCTCAACGAAAAACATACACACAACTGTTTTTCGCTGCAAAAATGCTCTGCCAGCATTTTTCTTGATGGAGGAAAATGGTTGTGTGTACGAGGCCACAGAATTCTACTCTTTGTACATAAAGCCTCATTTTGCAGTAAATACCAAAAACTCTCTTACGTCGGACCGTACATAAAGCCTACTATCCTTGCCAATTGCTGGTGATGTGAGACCCATAAGGTTACTTGCATATTTTTGGGGAATGCCCAAAACTTTGGCCATTTTGGCAAAAGGTTATATTGCAATTCACACAACCCAGCAGCTACTCTCTTTAACTTAACTTTAACACTAGAAAATGTTACTTTAAGTTAAATACCACCTACAGTAGGTCATTTGTTTGCCAGGGTGAACGATATACAGTGAATGGAACACCTTACTTCTGCCCCTAGGGGCAAATCAGCTTATACAGCCAGGAGGTATCAGGTTTTATTCAACTATCACCTGAATATTTGAAATATTGAGAGACCCTCACCTCTCCATTGACTATTCTCTGTTCCTTCTCTTTTTTCCTCTCTCTTACACCTTCTATATCAGTATACTTCTAATCCCCATACCCTGTAGTTATATTCTTCCATCCCTAGAGCTTAGTGATACCCCCCCCCGACTCCTAAAACCCAAAGAAAACTGGTAGTCTCCTGTGGATATTCCCTTCCCTGGAAGAGTAGAGGGAGGTTCTCCTTTATACAATGTTACATTATTCACTAATGTATGTTTTAATGCTTCTGTAAATGTCTGTACTCGTTCTGGATATTAGGTCCTTGTGCTGCTTATTCATCCCCCTCTCTGAGCTCTGCTATGCAAACTGTAGAGATGGGCAAACTGTTCAGGCTGAGCATCGAACACCGAAATTTGCGGGACGCTCGGTGGGATGTTCTCCAGCATAGAGTCCCACAATGCACTGCGTGCTGCATAGTGCATTATAGCATCCTGATTGGCTCAAGCAATGCACCAGACTTTGCCTAATCAGGACACAGAGTACAGTGAATTGCTGATTGTTAAGGGGTTGGTCGGAAAGCTGGCCGCTGCATCCTTAACAACAGATGAGTCATCAGCTGTCAGCGGGCTTCCCCGCTGACAGCTAAATAAATTAAAAAAAACATTGCCGGCAATGCAAAAATGTGGAAAAATCATTGTGGGGGGTCTGGTATAGATTTTGAGGGGAACCCCATGCCATTTTTTAAAAAAAATGGCGTAGGTTCCCCCCTGATTTCATACCAGACCCTTATCTAAGCATGCAGCCAGAAAAGGGGGGGGGCGAGCAAGCGCCCCTACCCCATCCTGAACCATACCAGGCCACATGCCCTTAACATGAGGGGGTGCTTTGGGGCAGGGGGGGCTCAAGTGATTGAATTGACTGACCATCTTATTTTGTACACCAAAAGAAGAGGAGGATATAAAAAAGCAGGGTTCTTCTTTATTTTATTTTTTTCATGTATAAACACAATGGCAACTCTAAGCTTGTGCTAAGTTTGCCTAACCTGACCTATCTTTTGTATTTTTTCCAATTGTATCACAATACTCGTCACATTAAAAATATCCTGTTACCTAACATGAATATATTCGAAGGCAAAGTCAATGCATCAGCTACTGAATCCGACACAGCAGCTTCCCTGCTCCCACTAACCACAGCCCAGAACAATTAAGACAAAAGCTTCAGTGGGAAGAAATTCCATTATTTCAAAGGCTCCTAAGGTTGGATGAAAAAAAAACTTCTAAATTTAGAGCTGCAGAAATTGTAAGGAAAACACTGAACATATGTTACGCATTTTAACACTAGCATATAATTAAAGAAGAACATATTTTCTTCCTGGTAACCGTTGCCACTTTTTAGATCATTCCAGGTCTGAGAAGAATCATAGAAACTCATTCGGTGATTTCCTTTTATTTTATAGACTTTTCCATGAATAAAAAAGGTCCTGCTGTAGACCCATTGCCTAGTGTATTATTATTATATTTGTGACTAGTGGTGTAGGCCGTTTGTTTGCTCCTCAGCTCAGGAGACGAGATACGACTGGTACACAACATGATGTCAACATGACGCTCTAAAAATGGTGCCAGCTGCAGGTACACATAGGCTACTATGCAGGTAACCCAAAGAGGGTTCATTGGTTGATCACACTGGGAACAAGGGCCTCAGTATAGAGAAAAGAGAAGCGTTTAATCCGGAATATTAACAATTTGGGTGGTAGTAGATGTTTTTTGGCATCAGTATTAGGGATGCTGACAAAGCACACAGATGAAGTATATGAAACAGTGAGTGTCAGTACCTGGAATACAAACAAGGTGGACAGGAGGTAGCATTTTAACAAGAGCATGTTCATGGTGCCAACTGTGATGGTGGGCCCAGAGACCTTATTTCAGCCCAAGTGCTCTTTGGAATCTCATGGTCAGGTATGCTTATACGTGACAGTGAAAGAGAGGATGCATTTGTGGTTTTTTTTATATATATATATATATATATATATATATATATATATATATATATATATATATATATATATATATATATATATATATATATATATATATACAGTATATACACATTTCCCTTCTAAATGTTTTTTTTCTTTGTCTGAATTTCTCACTTCCTGTTACTCCTCTGTAAGCTTTCCACCATCATCCGAGCTGTTCTGGCTGGGGGTTACTCAACCAGAACAGCTTACTGAGGAGGGACAGGAAGTGAGAAATTCAGACAAAGAAAACAAAGAAAAAAACATTTAGAAGGGAAATTGGGAAGGGAAAACTGACCGTTACAACCCCTTTAAAGTGGAAGTAAAAGCAAAACCTAACTAACTCTAAACCTACTCCCACTCTCATTCCTATACTTATTCTAAAGCCGCGCTGCTCTGGTCTCCACGTCATCATCTGTGCACAGGAGAAAGCCGACAGCGGTTGGGAAATTCCATGTCACCTATAGTCTTACTATGGGGCTTCCATTATTGGCTGCCTCTCCTACAGCCGACAGAGGACAGCTCATCCTGGGTTCAGATCAGTGCTAGATAAATGAAGCTTAGAATGGGGGTGGGAGTAGGTTTAGAGTTAGTTAGGTTTTGCCTTTACTATAACTTTAGGTCATTCGAGATGTAAGCTTTGAGAATAACTGAGATGTTTTTGTCAAGCTTTATACATTTCAAAATTATACAGTCAGAAAATGAGGTGATCTGACCAACATATTAAATCCAAACTAGAGAACTAGTGCGAAGACTTTTTAAGGGGGGGGGGGGGTTTTACAAAATAGAATAACAGCTGACCATTGTAGGTACCCGTGTCAGTGTTCTATGGTTTGTCTAAACCCTCTATCTGTCACTTTTGCTGGACAGCTTGGTCTGTTAGGCCCCGTACACACGAGGAGACATGTCCGATGAAATCGGTCCGCGGACCGTTTTCATCGGACATGTCTCCTGGGATATTTTGGTCTGATGTGTGTACACACCATCAGACCAAAATCCACGCGGACAGAGAACGCGGTGATGTGGCGGTGACGGTGACGCTGCGACGTGCGCAAACCAGGAAGTTCAATGCTTCCACGCATGCGTCGAATAAATTCGAGGCATGCGCGGGATTTCGGTCCGCTGGTTAGACGTGATAACCAGCGGACATGTCCGATTAGGCGTACTAACCATCAGACATGTCCGACGGACATGTTTACAGCGGACAAGTTTCTAAGCATGCTTAGAAACTTTTGTCCACTGGAATCCTGTCCGCTAGGCCGTACACACGGTCGGACATGTCCGCGGAAACTGGTCTGCGGACCAGTTTCAGCGGACATGTCTCCTCTAGTGTACGGGGCCTTAGGCCCCGTACAGACGACCGAACATGTCTGCTGAAACAGGTCCGCGGACCAGTTTCAGCAGACATGTTCGGTCGTCTGTACAGCCGAGCGGACAGGATTCCAGCGAACATTTGCCCGCCAGGCCTTTTTCCAGCGGGCAAATATTTCTAAACATGTTTAGAAACAGCCCGCTGGAATCCTGTCCTTCGGACATGTTCGGTCGTCTGTACAGACCTACCGTACATGTCCGAGCGGCCACCATCCCTCGTGGCCATGCGTGGAAGCATTGAACTGGCAGGGCCGCGCACATCGCCGCGTCATCGTCGCGGCGACGGCGCGGCCTCGTCGCCGCGTATCGAGTACGCGCGGATTTCTGTATGATGGTGTGTACAGCCATCATCCAGAAATCTCCGGGCAGACATGTACGCTGAAAACGGTCCGGCGGACCGTTTTCATCGTACATGTTTGCCCGTGTGTACAAGGTCTTAAGGGGAGTTAAAAAAATAGCAGATTTACTGGCCAGATCACCAGGTGAAAATAAAGAGAAAAAAAAGCAAAACTAAATGCAGCCACCACATTTAGGAATTGGTAAACTGCAATATATATTCAGTTTTTTCTTTTAGATGTCAATACACTTAGAAAATAAAGGGTATAAATTAAACGCCAAACTTTCTACATTATAAATATTTGTCAAAGAAATGCTAGGTTCAAGGCCATAGTCAGTAAATTTTGCCATAATTATGAATCCTTTTTGGAATTTTTTTGAATTTGCCCCAATTTTCATACGAATGCCATACTGAATTAAATGCAGCAAAAAAAAGTATCTGTAATAGATCAGCAAACTTTTTGCCATAGAAACTGAATGCATCTCCGCATAAACATAATTATCCAGAATCATAGAGAGTTACGCCGGCGTATCAGTAGATACGCCGTCGTAACTCTGAATCTACGCCGGCGTTCATTTAAGCGTTTACGTTGCTTTGCGTAAGTCGTCCGTGAATGGGGCTGGATGTAATTTACGTTCACGTCGAATCCAATACGTCCTTGCGGCGTACTTTGGAGCAATGCACACTGGGATATGTACACGGAGGGCGAGTAATTTACTCGGGTCACGAGTAATTTACATAAAACACGCCCCCCATCCTCATTTGAATTAGGCGCGCTTACGCCGGCCCCATTTACGCTACGTCGCCGTAAGTTAGGAGGCAAGTGCTTTGTGAATACAGCACTTGCCTCTCTGACTTAAGGCGGCGTCGCGTAAATACGCTAAATGTTCCTCTTTACTGTGCCAAGACATTGTATGAAACTTTGAATGCATACACAATGCTAACTTGTAACTTTATTTTACAGTGAGGGTCAGTATAGTGTCAGTAGTAAATAATAAATAAGTATGTAGGAGCCCTGGAAGAAGCAGATAAAGAGCACTCCACTGCATGTTGCTGAAATGCCCTGGTAGGTAGATAAACACAGACTGAGTCTCCATAGGCTGCCATGTTTCCTGGAGCCTTTCTTATTTTTTCCCCTAGTTGTGTTACACCTATTTAATCATTGCAAGCTAGCAGGATATGAAATACATAATTATGGTCTTAGTGCAAATGCTTATCTCTCTCCAAAGAGTGATTAATATTTTGTTCAAATGATATTTGTGAATCATAACTTAATGACAGCAAAATGGTGGAGGCCTAGCCCCCTTTGTCAAGCCAAACAGGATTCAGGGACATTCATACAACTGATTCAAACTGTTCTTCACCAATGATGTATATAAATGTAATACCATTCATTGCCATTTTTGCCATTTTGTTATACAACAAATGTCCATATATCTATATTTTGTTAAAAGCACCAATTATAGTGCCACTTCCCTAAATAAAAAAAATGTCCAGACGGGTATTTCAACGTTGACATTGGCTCATGGCTTATGGACAGCTGTTGTCATCCAGCTCTGTGCAGGTCTTCAGCTCTTCTCTCCCCTCACTTCCGGGTCTCGCTGGCTTTGCTGGGGTACCAGAAGCTATTGGCTCCCAGTGCTGTCAATCAAAGCCAGTGACCAGGGAGTGGGGGGGGGGGGGCGGGGCCGAGTCCCGCTGTCTATGTAAATGGACGCAGTACCGCGGATCTGGTGTGAGCATGCACAAATGCCCCCATGGGAAATAGCTTCCCATTGGGGCACTGGACAGAGGGGAGGGGCCAGGAGTCCTGGGGAGGGGCCCAAAACAAAGATGTTTGGGGCAAGTTAAGTATAAACATTTTTTTTTTCAATGTACCTTTGCAAAAACTTTTGAAGAGTTTTCAAGAGACATAAGAAACCAGTTAGTAAATAATCTTGCCAGGAATCTTGAAAAACTGTAATTTTAATTGTGACTGCAATGACTAATCAGGGCTTCTCAAATCTCAAAAAACGTGTGATTTACAGGCAATTGGGCTTTTTTTTCTTCCACCTCTAATCGCCCCTCTATGTTAGTCCATGTGTCCATGCACACGTTAGGCTTTTTCAGGACACCAAAGTCGCATTTTAGGAGAGGAGCTTTTGAAGATGAAAAATGCTAGGCACATTTAGCGCTCAAGTGTTCATGCTTTTTGGTTGCCAGAATAAATTAATATTCTAGCCAATGAAATGAATGAACGCCCAAGCCTTTGATGCATCTAAACATGCCTAAATGTGTTTGCAAAAACACAGCTTTAGATGGATTTTTTATGTTGATTTTCTCCTGCCAGGGGAAAAGGCATTCAGAAGAGCCCACTGTGCATGAGGCCTTAAAGGGCAACTATTACGATTTTTTGTCAAATTCTAACTTTTGACATCCATCCAAGATAGCAAGGATAACTTGCCACAATTTTGTAGCAGTGTCGATTTGTACATCTGTTAACTTGCTGCACATTCTCCCTGGGAAGTTGTACAATGGCAGAGCACTTGAAGCACAAGTTCTAGTTGACATTTTTCCAATTTGTAGCAAATTTGCATGGCATGTCTCTAGCAAGAGCAAAGTTGCAGTCGTGAGTCTTCAGCAAGAGCTCTGCAAGTCTACAGCATAAAAATTCAGTCACAGTGACCCCTGTGGTGGGATGACTATTGCACAACATAACTGAACCAGAACTTGCAGCAGACTTGCAGAATGTTTGCAAAGACTGGCAAGACTAACAATAGCTTAGCAAGTCATTTTTAAACGTGCAGCACAATTGCTTGCTATCAGGGATAGAAAGTCATTGCAATGACTCAATCTCTTGTAGATATAAATGTAGCTATTGCTATTGAGTCCTGTAAACTTCACTTGCTGGCTCAATCAATAAGCAATATTTTATATTTACATGACTACAATTTTTTTTTTTTTAAATAATAGTTTAGTCCTGCCCCTAATTAAATACATAAATACTTTCCAGTAGCTGCTATCATCTGCTTACAGATGGGTCGCTACATCTGAGCTTGCTCTAAATATGAACTCAAGCAGAGACACTGATTGGCCGCTCGGTTTGAAATTGCGCAAGTTCAGCTGCAATTTGCACGATTTCTAACCCACAGCAGTGTGAACCTGGGCTAAGCACTACCTGTCAGGGCCACCATCAGGGGGGTACAGGTATTACACCTGTAAGGGGCCCCATCATCCCCAGGGGCCCAGCCATGTTGGGCAGAATCATTTTTTTTTTGTCGACAGAACAGCATGCCCCCCCCACTCATCATTTTGCGCCACAGCACAGGAGAGAACATATGATGACACTTGTCAGCAGCCCCCCCCTCATCATCTCCTCGCGCCGCAGGTGAGAGACGATTTGACATGTGTCCACTTGTAAACACTGGAGCCAAACATCCCCCTGCCCCCCCTAATCATCTCACGCGGAATGAGAGAAGGTTTGACACTTGTTACACCCCCCACCACCCGGAGATGAGAAGATTTCCCTTTAGCAGGTGCTCTCTGTGCATCCATTCCCTGCCCTGCGGAGGCAGAGCCTGATGGCTAGCTGCAGGCTTTTCTCGATCTGTGATTGGCCAAGACAGGGGGCATGGCCAGATCGACAGTGCTCATGGACACAGACACCAATAGCAGATCGGAGAGTGCAGCATGGAGAGTAAGTCGCAAAAAATTAATGTGTGCCTACTCACTATGCCTCCTGTGCTGCCTGTAAATTTTAGTTGGACTTTATCTCCTTCTTCTTGGATGGGACACCCTTATGCTGACAGCTGACTAGCTGCCTATTGCATTGTAAATATGGATTATTCTGCTGCGTGCAAATGAGTTACATTTTGAAGAGCCCGCTGCCCGCCTCTGCACTATGTAACTCTCATCCCCATCCACAGTCATCCTCATCCATCCCTCCAGTCTCCCCAACGCACACATCCCCACCCATGCCAAGCACCATCCATCCCTCCAGTCTCCCCAACACACACATCCCCACCCACGCCGAGCACCATCCATCCCTACAGCTCCACAAACCATGTATCCCCACACAGGCCGAGCACCATCCATCCCTCCAGTCTCTATTCTCCATAGAGAATACATGGAAGGAAGTATCACATGGAAATAAGGGATAAGGCAGGGTTGTAATCCCTTACTGTTATATATTGAAAGCACTGATGACTTTTAATCCACTTTTCATATATTAAGGTGTAAGAGTGTTAAAATAAAAGTGAATGCACCGAAGAACTCGGTGGGGTGGCCAGTGGGCAGATTCGGAGGGACAACCAGTGGGCGGGTCCTGGGGAATGTTGGAGGTCAGGCCCCCGGGGGGGGGGGGGTCCAGGCCTAAAGCTGTGTAAGTGGCCCCAAATTTCTGATGGCTGCCCTGCTACCTGTTATGCAATGAAAACTGTTTCCTAATTGTGCTCCTGCATTGTCACCCTCTTACATGCACTCCTGATGGATAGTTGGATGGAGAGTGCAGTTCAGTTTGGGTTTAGATCTACTTAAAGGAAGTACTCTGCACGGGTGACACAAGCACGAATATCAGTATATCATCATAGGAAATGGGACAACAAAACGCCAGACTTTTTTTTTTTCCTTCTGATCCTCTGAAGTGCACTGAATGTTTGGAATACTCGGGTGTATGTGTAATCAGTTTGCCTGGCTGAATAGCTAACATTCCCAGAATCAGCTGTGGAAAGGGAATTTGCATGTCGATACACAGAGGCTTTGTCCTAACACAAAGATGTGCTCAGACTATAGAAACAATCTGTTTATATCATGTGGGTGGACTTTCAGAATGACATTTTCCAGTGTTTATCAACAAACATGGTCGAGAGAGATTGCTTTCGCGAACTGCGAGCAATGCCTTCGCTGGATGTCCACGCTTCATTAATTTTTAATTAACGATTATTTCTCAGAAAAACAATAGCAGAGCGGATAGGCTTCTGTACGGATAGAGGAGCAGTGTACATATTTGCCAATATTTGAAAATAACTTCTAATACTTTGCTGTGTGTTGTGTGTTGTCGTGTGCAATACTGTCTTGGAGGCCCCTTAAACATTTATACAATTTCCATAGGAAAATCACTTTATATTTGCACTTTTTTTACTGCTTCTCAATAATGTTTAATGTCTTAATATTTTACTAAATATGGTCTACAAAACATTAATAGCTGAATGTATATATAAAAAAAAGAACTACGGAAAGATTAGATCTGTAGATGTCAAGGAGGAGCATGTCACCCTTACAGTATCTCTGGTTAGATATGATGGCTGTGATTTAATAACCACTTGAATATCCCCCCCCCCTCATGACCAGGCCATTTTTTTCTATACAGCACTGTGTTACTTTGACTGAAAATTGTGTGGTCGTGTGACACTGTACCCAAATTGGATTTATAGAATTTTTTTCCCACAAATTGAGCTTTATTTTGATGGTATTTTATCACCTCTGCAATTTTTATTTGTTTGCTATAAACCAAAAAATATTATTTTTTTACTTTCTGCTATAAAACAATATACAATAAGTTTTTAAATGTTTTTAATTCTTCCTTAATTTCAGCCAATGTGTAATCTGCTACATGTTTTTGGTAAAATCTCAATAAGCTTATATTGATTGTATAGCATCTACAAACTGGGATATATTGATGACATTTTTTTTATACTAGTAATGCCAGCGATTAGCGACTTACAGCGATATTGCGGTGGACAATCGGACATTAACTGACACTTTTGACACTTTGTGGGAACCAGTGACATCTAGGGCGATCAAAGGATTAAATATGTGCCTAGCCTGTGTTTGTGTTTGTGTTTAATATGTGTGCTGCCTTTACTAGCAGAAGAAATGGACTCTAGTACCTGCTTTGCAGAGACACAGGATCCATGCCTTCCCCCTGTCAGAACTGAGACCTGCCTTGTTTACATAGGCAGATTCCTATTGTGTGTTTACATACGACTGACAGGTGCCAGAGAACATTGAGTGCCTGACACCTGCAGATTTTTTTTTAATTGTTGTAGGAGAAGGCGACTTCAAGAAGGGGTAGGAAAGATGTAGTAAGCCTTTAAAGTCACCCTAATAAATGCTTACCCTACTCAACATAAAGCCTTGTACCCATTGGTCGAATGTCGGCGGCATCGGCCAGTTCAATAGAAACCGGTCGACATTCGGCCCGTGTGTACTGCAGCACAGCCGGTCCGAAAGAAGCCTGCAGTTCTGCCAGTTTCTGTCGAAAGGGCATGACTGAAAAAAGTCTGCCAACCGGCTCACGATCAGAGCTCTCAGTCAATGGCAGAGAGCGCTGACCAGTGTGTTCTAGTGGGAGCATTATCCCTCCTGTCAGAACACAATAGCACAGAAGGGGTGACCGCTGTGCTAATGTTTGATAGTTAATACAGCGGCTCTTGCTCAGCTGTCAGTTTGTTTTCGTTTAGCCCAGCGGGTGGAAGTATTGTGTACTAAGATTAATGTGGTTGTAAAGGCACAAGGTTTTAGCTGAGACCCCTCTCGACCCAGCAATGTCTATGAGAGCATTGCCTCCCTGGGGATTCACACTCCTGATTGGCTTTTGGCAGCAGCGGGAGCGATTTGGCACAGCCAGTAAGCAAATCAGGAGATGGAGGGGGCAGGGTTGGGAGTGCACCTGCTTGGGTGCCCCCAGAACATGCCGCTTGCTGTGGGGGCACCGGCAGGAGGAGCCTGGAGCGTCAGCATGGGCCCAGAGGAAAATAAGATCTGGGCTGCTCTGTGCAAAACCATTTCACAGAGCAGGCAAACATAACAAGTTTATTATTATTTTAAAAAAAACAAGGCTTTAAAGAGGGTTGTAATCCCTTATGTTTTTCACCTTGCATTGTCTGGCCCCCAGCCCCCCCGTTTTACTTACCTGAGCCCTGAATTTCCATGGGCGCTTCTCGGCTCTTCATTGGATAGATTGATAGTAGCGCAGCCATTGGCTCCCACTGCTGTCAATCCAATCCAATGATGCAGTGCCAAGTCATACACTCGGCGTCTATGGACGCTGAGTGTATGACACAGGAGCACGCCTCGGGAGAGAGCTTCCCAGAGAGGGTTATCTAATGCTGGGAAGTTGCACTTTGCAAAGGAATTATCCTTAGAGCTTAGTGAAAGTGGTAAAACTCCTGACTCCCATTATCCAATCATGTGCAAGAATAATTACATTTTCTGCTTGCGTGTGATTGGGTATTCATTGCAAAGTAAAATTACACCACAGTCACTAAGCTCTGAAGGTAATTCCCTTGCAAAGCGCAGCTTCCCTTGCAAAGTGAACAGCCTATTTGCCTTTCTTTAGAATCATTTGTGGCCAATTCTTTGGAGGACAGGGAAGTGTCCATACTTGACATAAAAGTTATTCCAGTTACTTTTCTAGTAGAGGTCAAACTGCAATAAGCCTTGTTTAATTCCTATGAGTAATACAGAGGCTTTTCCTTCCATTGTTTTCATAAATCAAAATACTGTCAACGTTCTGACCTTTGTCAGGAGTTTAGTACACGCGGCTCCTCAGCTTGACACCTCCAGATTAGTCTGAAAGTAGCTACATACGCTAGCAAGCATTTCCCAGGGTCTGATTCCAGACAGCCATGTTAAATTTCTGCAGGAAAAAAAAAGGAGAATAATCCCCTTTAGAGATCCCCAGATTGCCAGTTTTGTCTGCATGCCGTAATATTTATTGTGTTTGTAAATCTAATTAGGCATAAATTCAAATATATTACCCACGGAGGATGATGCTGCAAACTGTGCATTGATTTATGTTAGAACTTTACTGTCACCGCATCCTAGCTGCTGATGGGGTCTCTGGGGATGGGGAAGGTATCTGTACACATTAGATGCCGGCGGTTCAACATTTGTGATATGGAGACTTGAGTGACAGTTCTGTGAGCAGATCTTCTTTTAAGATATAAATATGAATAGATCACTTTGTATGATGTTTGCCTCCCTATTAAAACAAGGTTTACATACCTAATAAACACTTTATTGTAGGTAATGTACAATAAAATGCTAGACTGCTGAGGCACAATGAGCCCAGGTACCATTAACTGTAACATAGATGTATATAAACCTTGCCCCCTCACCCTATTAAATAAACACGCTTAGGTTGAAAAGGGCAAGGCCACAGCTTTATTAAATCCAAACATAACATGTGAACATTTTTCAACCAGTGCCAGTCACAGTTGTACTGTGAGCACACAATTCCAAGGGGGGGAGGGGCCTGTCCTTACCATAAGTGCTGGACAGGCCGCCTACTTTCGATTTCCATCAAGGGCATGGCCCATTACAGCCATTTTATGCTGGCAAGGTCAAGAAAACCGCAGCAAGCTGTGACATACCATAGAAAAAAGGGGTAGGATGGTGGGCAGCTCTTCCAACCACGTTTTCCGAAAAGACCCAGAATTCCCTGGGGCAATCTTTTTACCCGAGCTCAGGCCCATCCCCCAAAATAACCAATCCTTGGGTGACCACCACCTTGTCCTGTACCAGGCCATGCCGCCATCCGTCAAGGCTCTCTTTCCCTAAGGCGCTCAAGAGGCCTTCATGATAATCCATATGACTATTGACTAGGGATGAGTAAAACTGAGAGTTTTAATTTCCCCAAATTTTTTGGTCATAATCAGGAAATTTTGACAAAATAAATGTCCCTTTTTTCCCACAAACAGAGCTTTCTTTTGGTGGTGTTTGATAATCTCTGCGGTTTTTATTTTTTGCACTATAAACAAAAAAAGAGTGACAATTTTGAAAAAAAATACACAATCTTTTGTACTTTTTGCTATAATAAATATCCCCATTTTTTTAAAAAAAAAGCTATTTTTTTTTCTCAGTTTAGGTCGATATGTATTCTTCTACATATTGTAATATGCGTATATTGATTAGTTTGCAGAAAAGTTTTAGTGTCTACAAAATAGGGGATAGATTTATGGCATTTTTATTATTATTTTTTTTTTTACTTGTAATGGCAGCGATCTGTGATTTTTATCGGGACTGCGACATTATGGCGGACACAATGGACACCTTTGACACATTTTTGAGACCATTGACATTTACATAATAATCAGTGATATAAAAATGCACTGATTACTGTAAAAATGTCACTGGCAGGCAAGGGGTTAACACTAGGGGGCGATCAAGGGGTTAATTGAGTTTCCAAGTGTGTATTTCTAACTGTGTGGGGGAGGGGACTGACCTAGAGAAAATAACAGATCGTGGTTTCTAGCTATTAGGAACTCACGATCTTTCTCTACTCACAGAACAGGGATTTATGTGTTTACACACACATGTCCCTGTTCTACCTCTCGTGACAGTGATCGCTTGCGGACGACGGTCATCCAGCTTAAAGGGACCGACGTACAGCTACGACGGTTTGCGGGATCACTCCGACCTGCCGCAATGATGGTGGCTGTTCGGCAAGTGGTTAAAACATATTTAAACCCAAAAGCGAAATGTAATATATTGCATTATTGGATGTGATGGCTGAATTTGTTTTCCTTTTTATGCGTTTTTTGATTCCTTAATTTCTGCCCTTAACCCACTTCCTGTTTTAGGTTGATTGCATTCACTTCTCCACTGTATCTATTGAGGAGCAAGACAACCACACTTGGACATTAGCATTGTCAACCTGTGTAGAGGGTAAAGGTCAAGTAGACTTAAAGTGGAGCTCCACCAAAAAGAGGAAACCCTGCTTGTTTGCACCCTCCACTGACATATTTTGGCATTTTTGGGAGGGGAGCAAGTACCTGGTTTTCTATGAGCATTTTTGGCTCCTCCTCATTCCCCCTACAAACTTCTGGGACACACACAGTGTGTGGGACTATTCACTGTGTGGGATAGTGGAACCATTCACAAAGCGAAGAGCGACTCGCGCATGAGCAATAGGAAACCAGCTGTGAAGTTGGAAGGCTTCACTTTAAAGCGGACCTTCAGTAATTTTTTCAAGTTTCGATCTATTAGATCTTCTGCCCTTGTTGTTTTTACTTCGGAAGACCCCTTCGGAAGACCCTTGAAAGACCTCAGAATTCCCTGGGGCAATACTTTCTGAGCTTAGGCCCAGCCCAACCCCCATAGTTCCACCAATCCTTGGTGCCCACACAACTACCTTGTCCGGCACCTGGCCATGCCCTCATCAGTCAAGGCTCTCTTTCCCTATAGGGGCTCAAGAGGCCTTTATTTGATAAAACCTTAATTTATCCTATTAGCCATGGCATGGAAATTAGGGGATCAACTTTCACCCACAATTTTTTATAATGTTATTCCACTTGATAAAATGTTTTAATCCTAGGTAAATGTGTGAATCTTGGGTGGAAAGATTTATTCTGGAGTCAAAAATAAGAACTAGAAGGACTAATAAAACTATTTAAGATGACAGAAAAAGTATAAACACATATAACAAAACACTTTCCAATTATATATTTAATAGACCCAAAAGGAAAAAAATAAGATAGGATTATTGTTAGGCTTTACATATGCTTAAGGAAAACCTAACTAAATAGCAAATATAATTCCTGCAAAAGCCATTTTGTAATTTAACCCTTTTGTTACCAAAGATGTAGTGATGAAACCTCCCTTGCCCTAAGATACCTACTTCCGTGTTCTTTGTGCTCTACTGTTCCTTCTGCAGGCTCAGGACTACAACAACCCCTGTCAGAATGGCCAGCAGAGAACATGAGACAGAAAAGATCCAGTGACTGCTCTCTCTTCCATGCAGTGAGCCCGGAAGATGACTGTAGGCTTTGCCAATGTAAACAATAGATTGAGTACTTTCTGTAGTAATTAAAGCCTTTCCCTTGACAAAGTCACGTGACCAGTGACGCAATGCGTTGGGTGGAGCCAGTGGCATCACTTCCGGTGTCTTGGGAATCCGGAAGTAGTGGTGAGGAGGCGAGTTCTTTCATGTTATGCACTGTACAAATTACAGTGACATTGATATTGTAATAGACCCCTGACATCTGCATAAAGAAGACTTGCAACCTGAAAAATGCTATCACATAAGTGGCTTGTAAGCCCCTTGTAATAGTGATATAGTGAAGTAAAGAAAGTATAATAAAAATCTAGCAAATACAACAAAATACAAAAAAAACCTGTACAAGCACATACATAAAATATCTGTGCACCGAGTATTGTAGTTTGTCACCTTTCCTGGGTGTGCTTAATTTGAACTTCTGACATGTTGGTATTTATGTGTTTGACACAATCACATCTTTCATATTTTATTAAAACGTTGGGGATTATGTTTGTGTGTGCACTAAAATGAAGCTTAAAGTTGTAAAGCGCTTCACAAATTGTTGGTGCTATATAAATCCTGTATTATAATAATAATGTATTTTTTTACAAATAATATAGGCTACACAAACATTGTGAAACATTACGATTTTTCCAATGCAATCTTTTTATTCCACGGGTTCTCTGTTTTCAGAAAATATTGAATGTTTGAGGGGCTGCAAGTATTCTTAAGGCTAAAAATGTCCATAATAGCATGTTTGTAAAACGTTTTAAAAAATTGGAGCGGCAGGAAAATGGTTGAAGGATAAGTGTGATGTAGACTTAAAAAAATCAGTGGGACTTCTCCATCAAAGAAGTGCATAAAAAAGAAACCTGGAATTCCAGCCAGGCAGCGTGTGGAAACCATCCATTTCAGACCTCCTCTTTGCTACTAGACCAGCGGTCCCCATTGGGGAGGACTGTTGTCCATCTACTTATTCTGTGGGAGCCACAGGCACTTGTGTAGTAGTGGGGAGCACGCAGACTGCTAAGGTTACCGGAAATGTGCCCAGCTTAGGTAGTGTAGAGTTGCAGTCTTGGATCTAAGCTTTCTAGATGAAATTGCAAATATTATTTTTATATTAACTGCACTTATATTTTAGTCTGCAAACCGTTTCTAAAACTGAGGAAAAAAACGATCACAATCGTTTCTCCCTCGCGGGGCATGCTGGGGGAGGGCATTTTGTGGATGTGAATGGAGCGGCTGTGGGGGAAGGAGAGAGCTGAACTTCTGACTAAGTTTGCCAGTCAAAACCAGGTACCTGCTCTCCCCTAAAGGTACCAAATGTGGCAGCGGGGAGGGGGTGGGGCTTCCTCTTTTGGGTGGAGATACACTTTAAGAAGCCCATAGGTGAGTCAGTTTTTTGTTCCACCAATGGATCAATGAAAACAACTGTCTTGAGTCCCCCATTCACACACTCATGGTTGAAGGGGGAACGACCTCCACGCAGTAGACTTCCCTACCATGAAAATACACTGATCAGCGTTGCAGGCTATAGCCTGCTTCCTCATCGAGCAGGAAAAACCTATCAGAGTGGTTCTACAGAACGGTAGATCGGCTTTTGTACAACCCCCCTGCACATGGATTGAAATCTGACTAGTCTCTGCTGAACCAACTGATTTTTGATTTACATATGTCCAGATTTACCTTTATAGGATGACTGGAGGGCCAATATAATTAGTCCAAACTGTACTGGGCTGGCTGCTCTACATCTTTAACCTTAATGCCACATCAATTTTAGACAAGAAAAGTCCAACGTGAGCTTTTGGACGGAAATTCCGACCGTGTGTAGGCTCCATGAGGAATTTTTCTGTCGGAATTTCTGCCAAGAAAAATTTCAGAGTTGGTTCTCAAATTTTCCGACAAGAGAAGTTCTTGGAGGAAATTCCGATTGTCTGTATGCAGTTCCAATGCATCAAAAACCACGCATGCTCGGAATCAAGTTGACACATGCTCGGAAGCATTGAACTTCATTTTCTCGGCTCAACGTAGTGTTGTACATGACCGCATTCTTGCTGGTCGTAATTTTGTATGATCGTGTGTATGCAACACAAGTTTGAGGCAAAATTCAGTCGGAAAAAAATCCATGGTTTTCTTGTCGGAATTTCCGATCGTGTGTACGCGGCATTAGAAACGGTTATTCATCTAGAATCTGGACTTCTTGTATTGTTTGTTGATCAGAGAAAGCTCAGCAGTTACCTCTTTGCCGGTGGGGACAAAATCATGGCAAAACTGTTTAGAACAAACCCCTAGAAAGGTAAAAAAAAAATGTAATTATTACTGTGGTTCCCAAAAATGTATGGACCTGTTCACACGCTGAAGAATTTTGGCAGGTCTGAGAGTTTTGTATAGAATGAAAACTGTGTTTAAAGCTTACATTCCTCATGCTGTGTTTTCTAAGTAAACATTTGTTGAGGCACGTCGTGTATTGATATCTCTGCTCCATTCTATTCTCCAGTGTCTCTTGGCTTTCTTCACATGTACCATGCTCAGAACTCCCAGAGATTGGGTACTTTGAGGTTGCCTGTCATGTGCCGGTGTTTCCTTGGTGATGGGGCTGTGAGCAGTACGTAGACTCATATTAGGGATTAGCAGTAAATATTTGGAAGTCAGTTGCTGAGGCCAGGAATATACGGAAGAGTGAATTAAAAATTCACATCAGGGATTCTGGACAGCACAAGAATTGACGTTATCTATAACGTGTCTGAAATGATAGACTGCAATAAAAAAAGAGAAGATTGTTGCGCAGACCCAGCATAAAGTGCAAAAAATAAAATAAAAAATGAAAAATAAATAAATAAATACCAGCCGCGTCTTAAGTGTGCCATACAGCACAGACAAGCATAATAAGAAAAAAGAAGTCGCGCTAGTTCAAAAATAAAAAATCTAAAAATAGTGAAAATCCTGTGACTAGTTAAACCAAATAGTTAAATATATGGTGATAAGCACCATCCATGAAGAAGTGCAATTAACATATAACCACTAAGCGACACAAATATATCTAAATCAATACAACATATTGACAGTCCAAGTGAGCCAAAAGGTTAAAGTAGTCCGCAGGTGTGTGATGAAAAAGAATCTTCCGACTAACAGTGATATCAACCACGCTGTGTTTTAGACCAACAGGAGACCTCCACCACAGATAGTACTGACTCTTACCAGAATTCAGTAAAAATTAGGCATGAATATCAAATCCAGCAGCAACATACAGGGTAATCTTCAACCAGCAGTATCCATAAATGAATATTCACCAATAGAATCCAGGCTCCATAAATGCAAAGGAAACACCAAGAGAGGAATATAGTGTAATACTGCGCTGGTTTATTGTAGCATAAAAAGAGCCAAATGCTTACTTACATCTCCAAAGAAAGAAATAGGCATCAAGCGGACATAAAATCAGGTACAAGGTAAAAAAACACACAGCCGGCCGGACTGTGTATAGGCGTGCGTCCGGATATCCGGATCCTTACACCTGGTAAACGCGGCAACGTCAGAGCGTCTCCTCCCGACGTTTCGTCACAATGGGGACGTGTTCACGGGGTAAGGAGACGCCCCAACCTGCCGCACATATAACAGATACAGGGGCGGAGCCAACCAGGGAGCAGATCTGGTCACGATCGTTAATCCTCCATTTTGACTCCTGGAAACCCGCAGTTCCTGCTGATGCAGACCACTGCCAAAGTAAGGGAAAAAAAATTATATATACAATATTACCTCCCTCCCCAAGGGGAAAAAAGAGAGGAAGGAATTACTTTTAAAACCTTCCATTGGGACTCACAGTATTAAAACCGGAGGGCCAAGGGAAGTAAACCAATACAAAAAAGAGAAATGTATAGTCCTCATATGACTGAGGTCAACGAACAATGCTGCTAGCATATTAATCCCTGTCATACCGGACTTTTATAACAAAATAAAAACTTATGGAGGTACGATCACCAGAGTCCGCCCCTGGTCGTCTGTACCCCCTATGTACATAAAACACATATAAGATTACTGCAGTAAGCAATCCAGCTAATTAAAATCAACAACATGTGTAAAAGAAACAGAATTGACTGTCTATGTTTACACTAAATAAAAAACTTAAAAAAATTTTATAAATGACATAAAAATGTATCACATAAGTTAATGAAACATACATAATGTACAACATCACATTAACACCCATATTTAAGAGTCTCTCGTTTAAAAAAGGAATTCAACATACTATATCAACATTAAGGACTAGTAAATAAATCCGTAAAAAAACGCGACTTTCATATTTGGAATAACCCTCCATAACGGAAATATACGTGAACAGATCTCAATCACATAAATCCTAAAGACTATGAGTTATCCAAAAAACAATTCAAGTCTACCTCGATATTTAAGCCGTGAGGCGAGTAACATTTAATCTTATGTATCCAGGACATCTCAGTCCTAGATATAGATCTAACCAAGTCACTCCCCCTCCAATGGGCGGTAAACTTGTCAATCCCAAGGAATATAGTGTCCTTGGGATTACATGCATGGGCAGTGAGGTAATGCTTGGATACGGAATGCTCCGTGAACCCACTCCTAATATTCCCAATGTGCTCATTAAGTCGCACATGTAGCGGGCGTTTAGTCCTTCCTACATATTGTAAACCGCACGGACATATTATTAGGTAAATGACTCCAAATGTAGAGCACGTGATGAAGGGCTTAATCACAAAACTCCTACCATTGCTACTGGAGCTAAATTCCACTGTCCTTTTCTTAATGCGGTTATTTAAACTGCAGCTCTGACAACGGCCGCATTTATAGAAACCCGTCAGACCTGCCAAAAACATCGAGGGTATTTTCGGGGGATTCATTATATTGCCAGCCACCTTGTCTCTTAAAGAAGGGAGACCCCTAAAGACCATCTGCGGCCTCTCTGGCAGTAGACCTCCTAAAACGTTATCACTTTTGAGGATGTGCCAGTGTTTTGACATTATATGCTTAATCCCCCCATGTTGACAGGAAAAATCCGTGATGAAAGGGCATTTAAATTTGTCAGACTTGTTACGAGGCTTATCCTCGAGTAAAGGGCCCCTGTCTAATTGTGTCACATGTTCCAGAGCACTGGACAAATCTTCCGACTTGTATCCCTTTGCTAAAAAGCGATGTGTTAACACATCTGCCTGTTGAGCAAACGATGTCTGTTTGGTGCAGTTCCTCTTAATGCGTAAATATTGGCTCTTTGGAATGGAGTCAAGCCAGGGAGCATAATGACAGCTGTCCCTAGAAATGTACGCATTTCTGTCTGTTGACTTGAAATGGGTAATTGTCTGAAAGTATTCCCCCTCCACCGAGATCACCAAATCCAAAAAATTGACTTGCACCTGGCTAGCCTCATAGCTCAGCGAGATGCCCCGATCATTTACATTTAGAGCAGTCATGAAATGGGTCAAGTCATCTTTAGTGCCATTCCACAGGAGGAGGATGTCGTCGATATACCTGGCCCACAATAGTATTTGTGGCCTGGATGGGACACAGACGACATCCTCCTCCCATAGTGCCATGAAGAGATTGGCAAGGCTCGGAGCGTATTTAGCCCCCATCGCTACACCGCGATTTTGTTTGTAGAATTTGCCATCATGCCAGAAAAAATTATGCGTTGCCGCAAATTCGAGGAGTTCCATAATAAAAGATATCTGTGTTTTCTCCAAATTACTGTCCCTATTTAAATAATGTGAAACTGCGTGTAAACCTAGATCATGTGGTATTATCGTGTACAATGAAGCAACATCACATGTTACTAGCCACACGCCTGGAGGTGGTTTAATCCCAGATACAATATTAATTACCTCTTTGGTGTCTTTGATAAATGATGGTATCATTTTTACCAGCGGTTGAAGGAAAAAGTCTATATACTTACCCACCCGGGACGTAACCGAATCTATCCCACTTATAATGGGACGTCCCGGGGGGCAAGTAAGACTCTTATGTACCTTCGGCAAATAATATATAATCGGCGTTCGCGGAGCTTTGGGGACCAAAAAGTCTCTTTCTTTTTCATTAAGAATTTTGTTCCGGAAGCCTCTCTTCACTAATTTTGTCAGAATTTTCTTGTATTTACTGCCTGGATCGAGGAGAAGTGGAACATAAGTTTCCTCATCCCCTAGAATCCGCTGCATTTCCTGCATGTAGTCGGTTTTGTTAAGAACCACAATCCCACCGCCCTTATCCGCCGGGCGAATAACCACATTTTTATTGTGGCATAGGGATTCTATCCCCTTTTGGATGTCCTGTTTGCATCGAACCTGCTTCACTTGCATATCATCAAGGTCTCTCAGGGTAAGGTCTCTAAATACCTTGAGAGCAGCTGGAAGATGACCCGGAGGGTTCCAAACGGAAGCATTAGACAATCCTGAATGTATTATATTCGAGGTGGACAATGCGGATTGATTAAAAGGGTTAGAAGCACAATATCTCTGGATATTGAGCTTTCTAATGTATTTGTGTATATCCATATACACCTTAAATTTGTTAATATTGGCGGGAGGGACATATTTAAGTCCTTTATCCAAAACTGTTATCTCTGAGGGGCTTAGGATGTGAGAGCTCAGATTAAAGATGCCTTCCCCTTTCACAATCTCGACCTCTTTGGGCTTCCTGTTCCTCCCCCCTCTGATTCCTCTTTTCTTTCTGCGGTTCTTTTGGTACCTTGATTGGCCCGGGGAAAACCCCATTGTGGGCGGTTAAGGCCATTGTTCACATTAGGAACATTAGACCCTCCATATCCGAGTTCATAGGTCCCAGGTTGGAGGGATCCATTTTGTCCCTGGGGGGGGCCATAAGCACCTTCCCCCAAGTCCAGTGTATCTTCCAAGGGAAGAAAGGGGTTATGGGTTAGTATGTTAAACTCTGGTTGTAAACTTTCAGCAAAGTGAACTACCTCCTGGATTCCTGAGGTTGGAGGAGGGCCAAAATATTGCCCTCCATAGGCTTGACTGCCTTTATGGCCTCCAAACTGATGCTGATAGCCAGTATTATACTGGGGGGCAAAAGGGGGTGGTGGTCCCTGAGTGCCTCTTCCCCTTGGTGTAGGGGTACCAGATGGATAGACAGAGCCCCACTGGTAAGTGGGTGGGCAAATCGTGGAAATCGGTCGTGCTCTTTGGGTAAAAGCACCTCTACCTCTATTAGCAGCTGGTGCAGCAGAGAACTTTTTAGGTTTCTTATAGCCCTTTGGGGTGCCTCCCTTTGCGGAATGATTTTGAAGTCCTTTAAGGACATGGGATGGTGGAGGAAGAGAGTACATAACCTCAGTTTGACTTGAGGTAGGTTGTAACGGTACCTCCATCTGGGGATTGTTCAGGGCATTGGCTTCCGCTAGCAGTTTCTTTTGCCAGTCGAAAACCACGTTGCCCTGATAGTCAACCAGATCTCTATTGAATTTTTTCTTTTTTTTGATTTTTTGTTCCCTCTCTTCTTTTTCCAAGATTTTTTGAAGGGTTTGAGACCTTTCGCCATACTCTGGACTGGCCATAAAGGGAACCAAATTATCTTTTAAAAGAATAATTTCTGCATCTAATCTTTTCAGTTTAGTAGCTTTACGTTCACCTAAAAACTGCAAAAGACTAAGACCTGCCTCATTGAAATATTTGAACCACCCCACAAGGTCTGTATCACCTTTCTGGGGCTGTATCTCCCATCTGAGGCTCCTGGGAACCATCTGTTGTTTGATGTAAGTCTCCAAGAAGGCGATATCCCATTGGGTATGCAGTTCTGACACTGTGAGATTCTTGAGCCTCATAAAGAGGCCACCTAAATCCCCATCCCCCTCTTTGAAGACTTCAAATACACCATCAGTATTGACTACTCTCTTGGCGCGAAAATCAAAAAAGTCCATGACAAAAAACTATTTAAAGTGTAAGCACCAAAAAAAGGAAAAGAAAAAATTCTAGACTAATTAGTGCTCACAGAATACTAAATATTCTAGGGTCGCTGCAACAAATGTATAAACAGCAATAAAAAAAGAGAAGATTGTTGCGCAGACCCAGCATAAAGTGCAAAAAATAAAATAAAAAATGAAAAATAAATAAATAAATACCAGCCGCGTCTTAAGTGTGTCATCACACACCTGCGGACTACTTTAACCTTTTGGCTCACTTGGACTGTCAATATGTTGTATTGATTTAGATATATTTGTGTCGCTTAGTGGTTATATGTTAATTGCACTTCTTCATGGATGGTGCTTATCACCATATATTTAACTATTTGGTTTAACTAGTCACAGGATTTTCACTATTTTTAGATTTTTTATTTTTGAACTAGCGCGACTTCTTTTTTCTTATTATGCTTGTCTGTGCTGTATGGCACACTTAAGACGCGGCTGGTATTTATTTATTTATTTTTCATTTTTTATTTTATTTTTTGCACTTTATGCTGGGTCTGCGCAACAATCTTCTCTTTTTTTATTGCTGTTTATACATTTGTTGCAGCGACCCTAGAATATTTAGTATTCTGTGAGCACTAATTAGTCTAGAATTTTTTCTTTTCCTTTTTTTGGTGCTTACACTTTAAATAGTTTTTTGTCATGGACTTTTTTGATTTTCGCGCCAAGAGAGTAGTCAATACTGATGGTGTATTTGAAGTCTTCAAAGAGGGGGATGGGGATTTAGGTGGCCTCTTTATGAGGCTCAAGAATCTCACAGTGTCAGAACTGCATACCCAATGGGATATCGCCTTCTTGGAGACTTACATCAAACAACAGATGGTTCCCAGGAGCCTCAGATGGGAGATACAGCCCCAGAAAGGTGATACAGACCTTGTGGGGTGGTTCAAATATTTCAATGAGGCAGGTCTTAGTCTTTTGCAGTTTTTAGGTGAACGTAAAGCTACTAAACTGAAAAGATTAGATGCAGAAATTATTCTTTTAAAAGATAATTTGGTTCCCTTTATGGCCAGTCCAGAGTATGGCGAAAGGTCTCAAACCCTTCAAAAAATCTTGGAAAAAGAAGAGAGGGAACAAAAAATAAAAAAAAAGAAAAAATTCAATAGAGATCTGGTTGACTATCAGGGCAACGTGGTTTTCGACTGGCAAAAGAAACTGCTAGCGGAAGCCAATGCCCTGAACAATCCCCAGATGGAGGTACCGTTACAACCTACCTCAAGTCAAACTGAGGTTATGTACTCTCTTCCTCCACCATCCCATGTCCTTAAAGGACTTCAAAATCATTCCGCAAAGGGAGGCACCCCAAAGGGCTATAAGAAACCTAAAAAGTTCTCTGCTGCACCAGCTGCTAATAGAGGTAGAGGTGCTTTTACCCAAAGAGCACGACCGATTTCCACGATTTGCCCACCCACTTACCAGTGGGGCTCTGTCTATCCATCTGGTACCCCTACACCAAGGGGAAGAGGCACTCAGGGACCACCACCCCCTTTTGCCCCCCAGTATAATACTGGCTATCAGCATCAGTTTGGAGGCCATAAAGGCAGTCAAGCCTATGGAGGGCAATATTTTGGCCCTCCTCCAACCTCAGGAATCCAGGAGGTAGTTCACTTTGCTGAAAGTTTACAACCAGAGTTTAACATACTAACCCATAACCCCTTTCTTCCCTTGGAAGATACACTGGACTTGGGGGAAGGTGCTTATGGCCCCCCCCAGGGACAAAATGGATCCCTCCAACCTGGGACCTATGAACTCGGATATGGAGGGTCTAATGTTCCTAATGTGAACAATGGCCTTAACCGCCCACAATGGGGTTTTCCCCGGGCCAATCAAGGTACCAAAAGAACCGCAGAAAGAAAAGAGGAATCAGAGGGGGGAGGAACAGGAAGCCCAAAGAGGTCGAGATTGTGAAAGGGGAAGGCATCTTTAATCTGAGCTCTCACATCCTAAGCCCCTCAGAGATAACAGTTTTGGATAAAGGACTTAAATATGTCCCTCCCGCCAATATTAACAAATTTAAGGTGTATATGGATATACACAAATACATTAGAAAGCTCAATATCCAGAGATATTGTGCTTCTAACCCTTTTAATCAATCCGCATTGTCCACCTCGAATATAATACATTCAGGATTGTCTAATGCTTCCGTTTGGAACCCTCCGGGTCATCTTCCAGCTGCTCTCAAGGTATTTAGAGACCTTACCCTGAGAGACCTTGATGATATGCAAGTGAAGCAGGTTCGATGCAAACAGGACATCCAAAAGGGGATAGAATCCCTATGCCACAATAAAAATGTGGTTATTCGCCCGGCGGATAAGGGCGGTGGGATTGTGGTTCTTAACAAAACCGACTACATGCAGGAAATGCAGCGGATTCTAGGGGATGAGGAAACTTATGTTCCACTTCTCCTCGATCCAGGCAGTAAATACAAGAAAATTCTGACAAAATTAGTGAAGAGAGGCTTCCGGAACAAAATTCTTAATGAAAAAGAAAGAGACTTTTTGGTCCCCAAAGCTCCGCGAACGCCGATTATATATTATTTGCCGAAGGTACATAAGAGTCTTACTTGCCCCCCGGGACGTCCCATTATAAGTGGGATAGATTCGGTTACGTCCCGGGTGGGTAAGTATATAGACTTTTTCCTTCAACCGCTGGTAAAAATGATACCATCATTTATCAAAGACACCAAAGAGGTAATTAATATTGTATCTGGGATTAAACCACCTCCAGGCGTGTGGCTAGTAACATGTGATGTTGCTTCATTGTACACGATAATACCACATGATCTAGGTTTACACGCAGTTTCACATTATTTAAATAGGGACAGTAATTTGGAGAAAACACAGATATCTTTTATTATGGAACTCCTCGAATTTGCGGCAACGCATAATTTTTCTGGCATGATGGCAAATTCTACAAACAAAATCGCGGTGTAGCGATGGGGGCTAAATACGCTCCGAGCCTTGCCAATCTCTTCATGGCACTATGGGAGGAGGATGTCGTCTGTGTCCCATCCAGGCCACAAATACTATTGTGGGCCAGGTATATCGACGACATCCTCCTCCTGTGGAATGGCACTAAAGATGACTTGACCCATTTCATGACTGCTCTAAATGTAAATGATCGGGGCATCTCGCTGAGCTATGAGGCTAGCCAGGTGCAAGTCAATTTTTTGGATTTGGTGATCTCGGTGGAGGGGGAATACTTTCAGACAATTACCCATTTCAAGTCAACAGACAGAAATGCGTACATTTCTAGGGACAGCTGTCATTATGCTCCCTGGCTTGACTCCATTCCAAAGAGCCAATATTTACGCATTAAGAGGAACTGCACCAAACAGACATCGTTTGCTCAACAGGCAGATGTGTTAACACATCGCTTTTTAGCAAAGGGATACAAGTCGGAAGATTTGTCCAGTGCTCTGGAACATGTGACACAATTAGACAGGGGCCCTTTACTCGAGGATAAGCCTCGTAACAAGTCTGACAAATTTAAATGCCCTTTCATCACGGATTTTTCCTGTCAACATGGGGGGATTAAGCATATAATGTCAAAACACTGGCACATCCTCAAAAGTGATAACGTTTTAGGAGGTCTACTGCCAGAGAGGCCGCAGATGGTCTTTAGGGGTCTCCCTTCTTTAAGAGACAAGGTGGCTGGCAATATAATGAATCCCCCGAAAATACCCTCGATGTTTTTGGCAGGTCTGACGGGTTTCTATAAATGCGGCCGTTGTCAGAGCTGCAGTTTAAATAACCGCATTAAGAAAAGGACAGTGGAATTTAGCTCCAGTAGCAATGGTAGGAGTTTTGTGATTAAGCCCTTCATCACGTGCTCTACATTTGGAGTCATTTACCTAATAATATGTCCGTGCGGTTTACAATATGTAGGAAGGACTAAACGCCCGCTACATGTGCGACTTAATGAGCACATTGGGAATATTAGGAGTGGGTTCACGGAGCATTCCGTATCCAAGCATTACCTCACTGCCCATGCATGTAATCCCAAGGACACTATATTCCTTGGGATTGACAAGTTTACCGCCCATTGGAGGGGGAGTGACTTGGTTAGATCTATATCTAGGACTGAGATGTCCTGGATACATAAGATTAAATGTTACTCGCCTCACGGCTTAAATATCGAGGTAGACTTGAATTGTTTTTTGGATAACTCATAGTCTTTAGGATTTATGTGATTGAGATCTGTTCACGTATATTTCCGTTATGGAGGGTTATTCCAAATATGAAAGTCGCGTTTTTTTACGGATTTATTTACTAGTCCTTAATGTTGATATAGTATGTTGAATTCCTTTTTTAAACGAGAGACTCTTAAATATGGGTGTTAATGTGATGTTGTACATTATGTATGTTTCATTAACTTATGTGATACATTTTTATGTCATTTATAAAATTTTTTTAAGTTTTTTATTTAGTGTAAACATAGACAGTCAATTCTGTTTCTTTTACACATGTTGTTGATTTTAATTAGCTGGATTGCTTACTGCAGTAATCTTATATGTGTTTTATGTACATAGGGGGTACAGACGACCAGGGGCGGACTCTGGTGATCGTACCTCCATAAGTTTTTATTTTGTTATAAAAGTCCGGTATGACAGGGATTAATATGCTAGCAGCATTGTTCGTTGACCTCAGTCATATGAGGACTATACATTTCTCTTTTTTGTATTGGTTTACTTCCCTTGGCCCTCCGGTTTTAATACTGTGAGTCCCAATGGAAGGTTTTAAAAGTAATTCCTTCCTCTCTTTTTTCCCCTTGGGGAGGGAGGTAATATTGTATATATAATTTTTTTTCCCTTACTTTGGCAGTGGTCTGCATCAGCAGGAACTGCGGGTTTCCAGGAGTCAAAATGGAGGATTAACGATCGTGACCAGATCTGCTCCCTGGTTGGCTCCGCCCCTGTATCTGTTATATGTGCGGCAGGTTGGGGCGTCTCCTTACCCCGTGAACACGTCCCCATTGTGACGAAACGTCGGGAGGAGACGCTCTGACGTTGCCGCGTTTACCAGGTGTAAGGATCCGGATATCCGGACGCACGCCTATACACAGTCCGGCCGGCTGTGTGTTTTTTTACCTTGTACCTGATTTTATGTCCGCTTGATGCCTATTTCTTTCTTTGGAGATGTAAGTAAGCATTTGGCTCTTTTTATGCTACAATAAACCAGCGCAGTATTACACTATATTCCTCTCTTGGTGTTTCCTTTGCATTTATGGAGCCTGGATTCTATTGGTGAATATTCATTTATGGATACTGCTGGTTGAAGATTACCCTGTATGTTGCTGCTGGATTTGATATTCATGCCTAATTTTTACTGAATTCTGGTAAGAGTCAGTACTATCTGTGGTGGAGGTCTCCTGTTGGTCTAAAACACAGCGTGGTTGATATCACTGTTAGTCGGAAGATTCTTTTTCATCACACACCTGCGGACTACTTTAACCTTTTGGCTCACTTGGACTGTCAATATGTTGTATTGATTTAGATATATTTGTGTCGCTTAGTGGTTATATGTTAATTGCACTTCTTCATGGATGGTGCTTATCACCATATATTTAACTATTTGGTTTAACTAGTCACAGGATTTTCACTATTTTTAGATTTTTTATTTTTGAACTAGCGCGACTTCTTTTTTCTTATTATGAAATGATAGACTGTATAGGTAAGAGACACTCCTGTAATTAATATGTGATGGCCAACCTGCCTTAAGGGTAGTGATGTTCCTCCTGTAAAATATAATAGGTACGGTAGGTATATGCAGGTCTGGTGAAATAGAAGATGTATATGGGAGGTAAGATATGTGGGTCTGGTGAAAATACGGGAGGTAAGATATGTAGGTCTGGTGAAATATTACTTATATGGGAGGTAAGATATGTGGGTCTGGTGAAATATTACTTATACAGGAGGTAAGTTATGCCGGTCTGGTGAAATATATATAGTATAGGAAGTAAGGTATGCCGGTCTGATGAAATATAACTAGTATAGAAGGTAAGGTATGCCGGTCTGGTGAAATATAACTAGTATAGAAGGTAAGGTATGCCGGTCTGGTGAAATATAACTAGTATAGAAGGTAAGGTATGCCGGTCTGGTGAAATATTACTTATATGAGAGGTAAGGCATGTGGGTCCGGTGAAATATTACTTATATAGGAGGAAAGGTATACCGGTCTGGTGAAATATAACTAGTATAGGAAGTAAGGTATGCTGGTCTGGTGATATATAACTAGTATGGGAGGTAAGGTATGCCGGTCTGGTGAAATATTACTTATATGAGAGGTAAGGCATGTGGGTCCGGTGAAATATTACTTATATAGGAGGAAAGGTATACCGGTCTGGTGAAATGTAACTAGTATAGGAAGTAAGGTATGCTGGTCTGGTGATATATAACTAGTATGGGAGGTAAGGTATGCCGGTCTGTTGAAATATAACTAGTATAGGAAGTAAGGTATGCTGGTCTGGTGAAATATAACTAGTATAGAAGGTAAGGTATGCCGGTCTGGTGAAATATAACTAGTATAGAAGGTAAGGTATGCCGGTCTGGTAAAATATAACTTGTATAGAATGTAAGGTATGCCGGTCTGGTGAAATATAACTAGTATAGAAGGTAAGGTATGCCGGTCTGGTGAAATATTACTTATATGAGAGGTAAGGCATGTGGGTCCGGTAATATATTACTTATATAGGAGGAAAGGTATACCGGTCTGGTGAAATATAACTAGTATAGGAAGTAAGGTATGCTGGTCTGGTGATATATAACTAGTATGGGAGTTAAGGGATGCCAGTCGGGTGAAATATAACTTATATGGGAGGTAATGTATGTACAGGTCTATAACTTATGTAACATTCGTCAAATCCAATAGATATAACGTATGTTGGAAAATACTTATTCGGGTCTGTAAAATACAATTTACATTTGAGATAAGAGATGTTGATTTTGTAAAATATAGCATATTGGAAATGAGTGATGTTTTATTGTTACTGTGGGATATAAACTGTATTGGAGCACAATAAGGTCACGCCTGTTGTGTTGTGTGATATAACTTATAATGAAGATTAGTGATGTCACTCCTATGAGATGTTATACTGTAAGATGTCATTTATATTGAAGATGTGTCTTGTCACATGTTGTATCAGCATTGGGAGATATAACTTTTATTTTGAGATGATCAATGTCACCGTTATATTGCTATTCGGAAATATCACTTATATTGGAAATTAATGTTGTCACTCCTGCGTAATGTTAAATTGCTATTGTGAGATATAATTTATGTTGGCGGTCAATGTTGTCACACCTGTGTAATGTTATATTACTATTGTGAGAGATCATTTATATTGGGGGGAAAAAAAGTGATGTCACTCCTTCAAATTGTTAAATTATTATTGTGAGATATCATTTATATTGGAAATCAATGTTGTCACTCCTGTGTAATATTACATTACTATTGTGAGAGATGATTTATATTGGAGATTAGTGATGTCACTCAAATAAAATACAACTTATCCTGGAAATAATTGGTTTTATTGTTACAAAATGTACATTTGAAATAAGTGGCGACTCTAGTGTGAAATATATCTTTTGCTGAAGTTTACTGATCTTGTACTTGTGAAATATAACTTATGATGTCAGAAATTAGTGATATTACTGCTGTGAGATAGAAACTTTTTTGGAAACTTTGGCTCTTTGATGACATTTAACTTGCATAGATTGATAGTCTTGTAAAATGTATCCTATATAAAGATCTATATATACAGTGTTTTATATATATATATATATATATATATATATATATACTGTATTGACAAAAGTATTGGAAAGCCTGCCTTTACACGCTAATGAACTTTAATGGCATCCCAGTCTTAGTCCGTAGGGTTCAAGATTAATTGGTCCCCCCTTTGCAGCCATAACAGCTTCAACTCTTCTGGGAAGGCTGTCCACAAGGTTTAGGAGTGTGTCTATGGGAATGTTTGACCATTCTTCCAGAAGCACATTTGTGAGGTCAAACACTGATGTTGGACGAGAAGACCTGGCTCACAGTCTCCGCTTTAATTCATTACAATGGTGTTCTATCGGGTTGAGGTCAGGACTCTGTGCAGGCCAGTCAAGGTTCTCAACCCCATACTCGCTCATTCATGTCTTTATGGACCTTGCTTTGTGCACTGGTCAGGGCTGTGGAGTCGGAGTCGGCAAACAATGCACCGACTCCGACTCCTACTAAATTTAGATTGGAATAAAAAAAAAAAAAAAGCAAGTTTAAATGTCCTAATTCACAAAAAGTTATAATTAATGACTCCTCTACTGTAAGAATAAAGACCAATGCATGCAGTGCCTCACGTAACCGCAAAACGAACACGTTAAGTGACCGTGAAGAAGCATGCTTTTCATGTGCTTCACTATATGGCACGCAACGCACAATTTGGAGCTGCAATACTTATACTTTCCATAGTGTTGTGTTCTGCTTTTACAGGGAACGCAGCGTCCATGTGTAACCTAGCCTCTCACTGATAAGGGATTAAATAAATATGTTTTTTGCAGGACTAGAGAGTGAGACACTTGTATAAGTGAAGGGAATGGAGGGCCAATAGTTCAAGACTGAAGCTGTAAACCATTGGAAAAACTGCTGTCATTTAGCTAAGGCTATAAAAACTTGTAAACTCCGATTTGTTAGCTTAAACTTTAAACATGACTATGGGATTCTCCTAGGAAAATCATGTTTTAGAATAAATGCCCCTTCCTGGATCCTCCCACTGCCCTATCTTCAGCAGCAGATAAGCACACAAAGGAGAAAGCAGCAGCCCAACTACCTCTCTAAGATTATTTTCAGCCCTAAAAATAAATAAGTCTGACTTAAGAGGCTCTATGAAAGAGGATCTGGCAGAGGCAATTCTCTTCCTTAGAACTCTACATTGAATTGATTTGCATTTGCTAAGCCTATAACTACATTTCAAGATTAATATAAACCATTTCTAGGTTTTACAGATTTTGTTTTTGGTTCATTATAGATAAGCTTTGTTTTTGTTCTAAAACAACCAAATAATGTGGTTTGTATTTTTGAACTGGTAAAAATCCTGTTCCTGATGTTTATGCCTGCTGCTACTATCCAGCCACTTGATTGTTTTCATTGTGTTTGTCTTTTGCTTAAACTGTGCAATACAGTAGACTGTTGGCTTCCCAGCCAGTAGTCCTGTGGTAGGTTGCGTTTATTTCCCTCAAGGAATGTATAAAATACATTTGCATATTAATACAGAGGAGTCGGAGTCGGGGAGTCGGAGTCGGAGTCGGAAGTACATAAAACTGAGGAGTCGGAGTCGGAACATTTATCTACCGACTCCACAGCCCTGGCACTGGTGTGCAGTCATGTTGGAACAGGAATGGGTCATCCCCAAACTGTTCCCACAAAGTTGGGAGCATGAAATTGTCCAAAATGTCTTGGTATGCTGATGCCTTAAGAGTTCCCTTCACTGGAACTAAGGGGCCAAGCCCAACCCCTGAAAAACAACCCCACACCATAATCCCCCCTCCACCAAATGATTTGGAGGGGTGGCCCAATACTTTTGGCAATATAGTGTGAATGAGCGTGTTTGGGGTGGGGGAACTTGACTGGTCTGCACAGAGTCCTCACCTCAATCCGACAGACATCTTTAGGATGAATTAGAGCGGAGACTGCGAGCCAGGCCTTCTCGTCCACATCACTGCCTAACCTCAGAAATGCGCTTCTGTAAGAATGGTCAAACATTCCCATAGACACACTCCTAAACCTTGTGGACAGCCTTCCCAGAAAGGTTGAAGCTGTTATAGCTGCAAAGGGTGGGACAACTCAATATTGAACCCTACGCCGTGTACACACGATCATTGTTGTCATTTAAAATGATCGTGTGTGGGCTTCACATAATTTTTCAGGTTCTGAAAAACGAAAAAAAAAACATGCTGCATTTTTTAACGTCGTTTTAAACTTTGTCGTTTTTCGGGTTGTAAAAAATGATCTTGTGTGGGCTAAAATGACGTAAAAAAACAGCTATTGCTCTAAAGCGAGTTATGAGACGGAAGTGCTCGTTCTGGTAAAACTACCGTTCATAATGGAGTAAGCACATTCATCACGCTGTAACAGACAAAAAAGCGTGAATCGTCTTTTACTAACACGGAATCAGCTAAAGCAGCCCAAAGGCGAATGAAATTTCCCCTTTATAGTACCGTTGTACGTCACCGCGCTTTGCTAGATAATTTTTTAAAAACGATGGTGTGTAGGCAACATCGTTTTAATGATGAAGTTGGGAAAACATAGTTTTTTCGACATGCTGAAAAACAAAGTTTTTTTTCACGCTGAAAAATTATCGTGTGTACGCGGCATAAGACTGGAATGCCATTAAAGTTCATGTGTGTGTAAAGGTAGGCGTCCCAATACTTTTTTGCAATATAGTATATACATATAAATATATAAATATACAGTATGTATTACTGTCTATATAAAACAATGTCCCCCTTGCCATAACTAAGGATATTAGGTCTCACATAGGAGTCTGGTGGCTATATAAATGTACGATGTGATATGCCAAGTTCTACCATTTAACAGGTTGCGCATTATTATTATATTATTATTATTATTATTATTATTATACAGGATTTATTTAGCGCCAACAGTTTGCACAACACTTTACAACATGGAGACAGACAGTACCTCCTTCTGATTCAACACAGGAGGAATCAGAGGGCCTTGCTCATTACAATATAAACGCATTTATAATCCAGCGGAACTCACACTGTTGCACAGAATCAGGAACAGGCTTGCATCCACCGGCTGACACACACCGTTTTTCATGACAAGAAAAATACAATTTTATAAATTGGTCGTGAAAAACGGTCGTGTGTAGGCTCCAGAGCATTTTTCTCGACAAGAAAAATGTTCGTTAAAAATGTAGAACCTGCTCTATTTTTTCTCATAGTTTTTCACGTCATCGTTTTTCGCGTCGTGAAAAACGGTCGTGTGTACGCTTTAACGACGGGGGAAAAAACATGCATGCTCAGAAGCAAGTTATGAGACGGGGAAATTAGCATAAGCAGCCCAAAGGGTGGCGCCATTCGAATGGAACTTCCCCTTTATAGTGCCGTTGTACGTGTTGTACTTCACTGCGCTTTGCTCAAGCATTGTTTTTCACGATCGTGTGTATGCAAGGCAGGCTTGAGAGGAATCACGTTGAGAAAAACAACGTTTTTTTCCATGACATGAAAAACGGTCGTGTGTACGCGGCATAAGGACACGCATGCCTGGGTTAACTCTAAGTAAATTAGGTTCTGCCAGGCCAATCCACACCCATTTCTAATAGCTGCACCCAAACAGACAACTAATTGCCCAGAAGTGAATTGGGTTTGGCTACAGTGGGCAGGATTTAGCAAGAAGTAGGTGTGGCTAATGTTAACAGTTTGACATCTGTCTGATCCGACTATCCAATCAGTCTAACTTAAAATGTGTACAGAGGAAGTTACATCAGGCATCTATGTTGTTTTTTTTTTTTTTTAGAAGGCAGCATTTTCTCACTAGTGATACCGTTATATACTATATGTGATTGCTTTATCACTATCACATAATAAATATCATTTGTACTCTATCTGCCAACACTTTATCCTTTTATTATCGATATGTTAATAGTTCACTGTTTAAAATAATGTTGTCTCACCACTGTGTGTTATCGTATCCTTGTGTCACCTCTGTATCTCACAGTATCACTGTATTTTATCACTACATGTATATGTTTGTCATAGCAACCATGTACTGTAAGCGTCATCACTGTAGCTTTGTAGGCAACATCCTTTATCTTGTTGTAAGACTGCACATAGATGTAAGTTTTTTTTTTTTCAATCAGCCATCGATCTGATCGGGAAAAAAAAAGAACAAATTCTCGCCTCCACACAAATGAGGTGGATGGAGGAATCCTCCCCTCTACTCTAGTGTATTCTGACACTAGAGAAGCCTAGATCATAAGATAGACTTTTGTTGAGCAGGAAATTACAATAGATGGATTGAAATTGAGTTGGCCCCCACTGAACCGGACACATTTCGATCATCTATGGCCAGCTTAAGGCCGCGTACACACGATAGGACAGATGGACTTTGTTACAAATCAGGGTCAGTTGGGATTTATGCTTCTGTATCCTATAGTTCTGCTATATCAATTTGGTATGCCTTAGTTCTACTATAATATCTTTGTATCCTATAGTTCTCCAATATCACCTCTTTACCCTATGCCGATGTTGCTTCCTGGTGAATGTATTTTAAGTTACAGTCATTGATTTACTTGCAGAAAAAGTTTTTGGGATTTCACATCCAATGCTCTAAAACTATGCCCCTAGTTCTCCAGTCTTAAGCCTCGTACACACAGTCGGAAAATCAAACAAACTTTCCCTTGGATTTTTGTCCGAAGGGAATTGTCGGGTCACATCCATAGCATATACACGCTCTGACTTTTCTGCAAACTTTTCTAAAACTTTCCCAACATCACATGTTTTTCTGCTCTTTTCTGCTCTTTACTGCCACCCTTTGGTTAACTTCTGCTATTGTTGGTTCATTTTAACATTGGTTCTGAGCATGCGTATTTGCACTTTGTACAAAAGTCCAATGGCTTGCTGTACACACGGTCGGACTAGGCACCATCGGACTTTTGTTGCCGAAAAGTTTGTCCATTTGCAGACCAAACTTTTTGTCCGATGAAACCCGAAAAAGTTGGTCCGATGGAGCGTACACACGATCGGACAAATTTGAAAACTTGCAGATTTTGAAGTTTATTGGCAAAAAGTCCGACCGTGTGTACGGGCCTTTAGGAGAAAAAGAAGATGCACTTTCAGTGAACAAATATTTTGAATTATTACAGTGTTTATCTTAAAGTAATATTTTTGAATGTCTTTCACATTTTTACACATTTTCACTTTTATTTATTCATTTTTTTGTATGAAATGTATAAACTTGTAGATTAGAGGTATAGTAGTACTACTAGTAGTACAACTCTAAGGCCTGGTTCACACTGGTACGATTTGAGATGCGATTTGAGATGTCAAATCGCATCTCAAATCGGCGACATTTGCCGGCAATTGTCGGCAATGGCACCGTCCTAATCGCACAATTTCACTCCCGCTGGCAGTCCCGATTTCAGCCGCGATTTCAGAGACATCTGTGCAGGTTTCTGCACAGATGTCAATGTAAGTCGCGGCCTGAAATCGCAAAAAGTAGTACAGGAACTACATTTCGAAATCTCACTCCCGCAGCCCAGTATAATCAGTGTAATCACTACGAGCCCCTGTCTGATGTCACTTCCTGTCGCCGAGAGCCGTGTGCGCTCCAGGCCGAAAGCACGCCGCCGAACAGGTACTTCTGGGATTCGCTGTTCCCGCAGTGCTCTGCCTCGCTTCTTTCCTGGACAGCAACCAACAATATCTTCACCAGAGAAGCCACCATCATCGGCTGACAATCTACAGTGACTACACTTCCCCTTTTTATGAGCGCATTTTGTACTACTTTTTAGTGAGTAGCAATTTGGCTGTTTTAATGAATTAATAAATTCCATATTATCAGACATACTGCACTTAGTAGGCGCATTTTTTCTTTTTCTTTTTGCCATTACAGAGTCTTGCTTCACTCTCCAAAGTGCTGCCACGGTGTATATGTCATTTTGAACTGTTTATATACGAACTTTAAATATTGGGACTTTCATTACCATCCTTTTTATTATTATCCAGTTACTGGTCTTTTTGTTTCCCTTCCTCCCCTTCCCTTTTTATAACAATTTATTTATCAACTTTTTGTGGTATTGTGGTTCAAATCTCCCTCTTTTGCGCATTCATTGTGTTTGTTTATTCAAGCAGCCCAGTGTGAAGCTAGCATTTCCCATATGCCTGTATTTTGCGTTTGCTTAGATGCTCATGTTTTTTGACACCTCTCTCTGACACCACCAATTGCGGAAGGGAGTTCCACATCTTTACCGTTGTGACTATAAAGAACCTTCTACGCAGTTTAAGGTTCAACCACTTTTTCTTTAATGTCATTAAATGGCCATGTGTCTTCTTAAAAGGATTGTAAAGTCTCAAGGTTTTTCACCTTTTTGCATTCTTGCATTCTATGCATTAAGGGGAAATTTTTTTTTTCTGCAGCTGCCCCCAGAGCCGCCCTCCCCACCCCCCCTTTTCTTACCTAAGCCTGTCCGTTCCAGCGACGTACACAAGCCCAGCGACTCCAGACATCACTGTCCTTATTGGATAGATTGACGGCAGCAGGAGCCATTGGCAAATCCAGTGACACGGGAGCCAGGAGCTAGTCCCGCTGTCTGTGTCATTAGACGCAGCAGCGGGACTCGGGAGCACGCCCACACAGGTGTCCCCATGGAAAGCGGCTCTCTGTGGGGGCACTCGATGAAGGGAAGGAGCCAGGAACGTCGGCGGGCACCCTAGAAGAGGAGAATTGGGGCTGTACTGTGGAAAACCCTTGCAAAGAGCAGGTAAGTATGAAATGTTTTTTATTTTTATTAAAAAATTTGGAACCTTTACAATCCCTTTAAGCGCCCTAAAACTGAATACGTTGTCCCCCATGCTAGAGTCACCATTTAGGTATTTATATATCACTATCATATGTCGTCTTAAGCCTCTCTTCTCCATGGTAAATAATGATATTATGGACAGGAACAAGATTTTTAAAACTTTAATATTAAAAATATATACATCAAGCTGAGCTTTTTAACATACAGTAAAATCTTGGTTTGAGAGTAACTTGGTTTAAAGGGGTGGTTCCCCCTAAAACACATTGCTAACAATAGATTCGTAAGACCCGTTACACTGCGGGTAGGCTGGCTTTTTTTTTTTTTTTTTTAGTACATACCGAGATCTCCCCGTCTCGTCCCTTGTCGGTGGGCGTTCCTAGTTGATTGACGTTCCTCGGACGGGCGCGTACGTGACGTCACGACTTTCCGAAAGAAGCCGAACGTCGCTGCGCATGCGCCGTATAGAGCCGACTCTATACGGCGCATGCGCAGCGACGTTCGGCTTCTTTCGGAAAGTCGTGACGTCACGTACGCGCCCGTCCGAGGAACGTCAATCAACTAGGAACGCCCACCGCCAAGGGACGAGACGGGGAGATCTCGGTATGTACGAAAAAAAAAAAAAAAAAAGCCAGCCTACCCGCAGTGTAACGGGTCTTACGAATCTATTGTTAGAAATTAGTTTTAGGGGGAACCACCGCTTTAAGAGCATTTTGCAAGACAAGCTAAATTTTGAAATACATTTTGACTTGATATCCAAGTGATGTCTTGATATACAAGTAGCGTCATGTCACAACTGAGTATAAAAGAGAAGAGAGGCCCCTCTAAGTGTAGCAATATGGTTACATTTAATGAAGGTACAACATTTAGCAACTTACATTGTTGATGATTAAAAAAGGAACATCTAAGTATGCAGGCATCCGGGACAGTCCTAAATAAATTGTCCTCCTCACCGCCAACCCTTCCACGCTGTGCTCAACAAGCAGTTCAATCTCTCTACTGCAGGGTAGTCTTCCCGGTCACGATTGCAGAATGACAGCGGTGAGAGCCGGAGGTGAGGAGGACGGTCTATGTGGATCGCTTTACCCCGAATGCCTGCGTACTTAGATGTGCCTCTTTAATCATCAACCATGTGATTTGCTAAATGTTGTACCTTCATTAAATGTAACCATATTGCTACACTTAGAGGCGCCTCTCTTCTATTTTATACTCTGTAGCTCCTGCTGGATTTTGCTTCTAATCCCCTTGTGGAGGCTTCCATTTGTGAAATGACATTTTATGGTTACACAACCAATCACATTGCTATAATCTTTTTATATGGACTATAAACTGAAGGACTTATGAATAAATGGTTGTGGAACAAATCATCTGAGTTTCCATTATTTATTATGGGGAAATTCGCTTTGATATACAAGTGCTTTGGATTACAAGCATTTTTCTGGAAAGAGTTATGCCGCATACACGCGATTGGAAATTCCGACAAAAAAATGTGGATTTTTTCTGACTGAATGTTAGCTCAAACTTGTCTTGCATACACACGGTCACACAAATCTTGTCAGAAATTCCGACCGTCAAGAACGCAGTGACGTACAAGACGTACGACGAGCCGAGATCAATGGAGTTTAATAGGCATTTAGGCTCTTTTGGTTGATTCTGAGCATGTGTGTTTTTTGCGCTTCGGAATTACATACAGACAAAATAGAGAACCTGCTCTCAATCTTTTGTTAGCGGAAATTTCGACAGCAAAAGTCCGATGAAGCATACACATCGAACTTTCCTTTTCGGAATTTCCGATTGTGTGTACGTGGCATAATGCTCGAAATCCAAGGTTTTACTGTATGTATATATAAACACTGATCATTTCATTTATTTTAATGGACTCTAGCACACTGTACTGATGTAAGAGCATCAGTACAAGGCAGAAAAAACATGAGGATGGGCTAAATATCACATCTGTGTATTTGCAAGCATGCATACACAAGCAGGAAGTGTGGACCGTATTTGTGCGTATTTATGGGTATACAGTACACACAAAAATACTAATCAAGCATTTTTTTTTATATATTGATCAATACGCAATGCATTTTTATGTGCCTGTGTGTACAGGCACATTGAAAACAATTGGCTGCATTTAGATAAGTAAAAAATAAATAACAATGTCTGTATGCCTGAAAAAGCACAGGTAGCAGTGTGTGCAAGAGGCCTAACAAAGCATTGTTGGCCTGTTAACACTGCTTTATCACTTTGAAATGTATTTCTGCTTTCTGTATTGTATCGTTACAGTTAATATCTTGATACCATACTAATTTCTTAAGAATAATCACATTTTGTATAGTACCAATGCCTCCCTTCTGTAAAATGACTCATATCTGTATACCACAGCAATATTGTATCTTATCTTCGGGTTGTAGTAATTCTATAACACAGCCACAACCAATAGCATCTTTGCTATCCTAGCTTCCTTACTCATGCTGTGAGAATAAAAAAAGAAAATCATTCAAGGGTTAATGTTACTAGAAGACAATCAGATCAGATGTATGCTAGCAAAGGTAATTGACTTGATAGATTACAGCATCTCTCAGCAGACAATTATTGATTGAGTCAGGTCCGCCAAGTCCCCTGGCCCTAAAAGAGGCTTCTTTTTAATATCTCTGATGTTTCCGTGACAATGCTTTGTTTAAAAATACAGTATACTTTCTCGATTTTTATTTTTTTTGCTTCTCATTATGGATTTGGACATCTATCACCCAGGGCGTGATTTGTTGCTTTAAAAGGTTTTGTTGGCTCAAAAAAAAAACATTTAGGTTATCTATACATTGTTTAACCATTGCTTTGCACTCTGTACAATGCCAGACATTGGGCTGGCGTACAACATGTCTAACATTTGCATTGCCATTCCCTGATTGGTGGAGCAGGAGACAGCTCCTCTAAGAGGCCGCCCACAAACCTGTACCAGGAGGCAGTTTCGTTGAGAGCGCATGTTCAATTTTTTTAAACAGTGTCTGACTTTCTTTCTTTTTTTTTTTTTTCCTTTTAATTCTCGTCTGATAGCTGTAGCGAGGTCATGACATTTATTTAACCAGGGCATTGTGGGTAAAAGTAGACAGGGGCAAAAGAGGCACAAAGGAAGGGATACTGGAGCAAGGGTGAGTTCCAGCACAAGGACATTAAGAAGTGAAGGCTGTCTAATGTACGTATATCATTAAACTGAGCCTGACGTCCGTCTCACGGTATTGACGATGAATAATTTGCTGCATGCATGCTTGTCTGTGCGGTTTATATATGTGTTTGATGTTGTATGTTTTTACAATTTTACTTTTTTTTTTTTTTTTGTTATAATCAGTCTACAAATGTTGTAACTTTTTTTTATTTGTCACAAAGAAACTTTTTCCTAAAAATTTTAAGTATTGTTGCCATTTATTATTATTGTGAATTTTATTATTACACCAGTAGGTTACTTACGGAAGTACTGCAATGTTGCAGTGCATGCTGGGATTTTAAACTTGACTTTTGTTTACCAAGAGATGGCAGTGGGTTCTAGTCGGTGCTTGTGTAGCTGTCTCTTTGTTCCTAATATTCCAAGTGAACAGAGGAGCAGTGTCTAGAGGAATAGCTTTTAACTCCAGCTCTGTAGGGATCTAGGTGTGTCATGGATTCCTAGAACAAAGAAGATTCATGTGCAGAGATGTAGCAGGATATCAGCTGGAGCAAAGCAATGCTACAGCTTTCAAGCATCTACATGCACTAATGTTTTATTTATATGAACGCTAATGAAAAATCCTGGGTGCCTAACATCAATGTGTGTCTGCAAAGATCCATTTACTTTGCTGTCACCCTGGCAGGTTTTAAACTATTGTCCTCCCTTATATTGATCAGAAGCCGCTGTTTTAGGCGCTGGAAACTGCCGAAAAGAAAAAAGAAAAACATGCCTCATCAGTGAGGTAGATCTGAAGGAAGAAAATAGCCGCTCCGTTGCCCAAAGCTCTAGTGTTATTGAAAGCAGCAAGTTTGATTTCTTGACGGTGCAGTGATAAAATGCTTGATCATTGCATTGTTTGGCAGCCGGACTATAGGCAAGCATTGTTTCCACAAGCATTTGCTCAGTGAGGAGGGTGAGGACCTGCAAAGGCGTAGAATAAACTCTTAAGACTGTAAAAGAATTGCTGGCATTATGTCTCACCACGTCACGTGTGTGGCTGGATCACTTGCTATTCTTCAGCCTGAGAACTGAGGATGAAAGTCTGTATGTCACAGCCTATTTCCACCACTGCTTTGGGAGATCTTACTTATTGATTTTTTTTTGGGGGGGGGGGGGTGTAAAAGAAGGGTGGGGACTAACAGACTTTTTTTTTTTAAAGAGGTGCAGGAAGGACCATTTGGCAAACTGTTTTATTCAACAACGGGCATTTTTTTTTAATCCCGAAAAGATGTCAAATAAGCGGAAGTGGGAAGGTAGCACCCTAAGAGGAGAACGCGGCTGGAAGATCAGAAGGCTTAGATTTTGTATTGTGTGTGTGTTCCACCCCGAGACGTCTGACCTGGAAGGGCTGAGATGCCAGCATCATGCAAATGCTGCATTTCTGCAGGTCGAGGAAAGGGTGGATACGAGAGACTGAGTTAATGTTAATGATGAGTGCAGAGAAAACACCAGCCGATTGCACCCCCTCCAAACACAACTGTTCTGAGTCAGCATCCAACGCTTCGCCTTGCTTTTTTTTTTCCTCTCTGTGTGTGTGTGTGTGTCTGTGCGTGTCTGCAAGTGTGTGTCTGTCTGTCTGCGTGTCTGCGTGCGTGGAGGGAAGGTAAAAGCCAAGCCTGGGAGTGAGAAGCTCAGGTATGTCTCCCAGCCTCAAAAACCTGACTGATTTCAATCTTTGGAGCATCAGATGTATTCTCACAGGAGGATGGGTCTCTGCCATGAGGGGGTGGGGGGGGATGTAATTATGTTAATGCCGAATCTGCAGAGGGCACAGATTTTTCATGCTAATTGTTCGTCCATAGCCTGTGTTCAAATATTGCATGTAAAATCATTTTAAGATAAGAGACGAAATGGCTTGATAACTGGATAAAGGCTACTTATTTAAGACGGTTTCTTTTGCCATTTGAGGAAATGTTAATAGCTGCAGCATTTTAAGCGACCCAAAAAAAAAAGCTTTGTATGGATTCCACTATTCGAAAAATTAGGTGCAACACCAGCTTTTTTCAATGCAGGTTGATTTCTGTGTGCTGTTCCTTGTTTTAACTGATGTCAATTGAAAGCATTGTCCGTATACCTCTGTCCTATGACTAACTCTTTTTATTTTACTGTATTCTCTTTTACAACAGAAATATCCTGGAAAGATGAAGATTTTATAGATTGGATTCTACTATATCCTTTTTTTTATTTATTGCTTCAGGCAACGAGACCTTACCTGGGCCATTTTTTTTTCTTTCTTTTTTTTTTTCTTTTTCGTTTTTCGAAGAAAAGAACAAGGAAATCACTTTCAATGGAAAATATGTTTTGCTTCTGTGACATAGGTCTGTCCTATGAATTTTCTGGGATTTCTGGTGTACCTCTTTAATGCAAAACCAGCGAAAGCCCCCTGGTGATAGAATCTTTTTTTTCACATTGTTCGTTGTTCTCATCCTTTATCAACAGCATTTAAAACTTGTGCACACTGGCTCCTGGTTTCACCAGTTTACGTTTAGGAAAGGATTTTGAGCTCAACACCTTTAAATAAGTTAGATAAAAAGACAGTTTTCCGTTCTTTTTTATTTCTTTTTTTACTTATGGACATATATTTAAAGCAGTCTGTTTCCTAGGGCCCAAGTGAGCAACAGGATACCAAATTAGGCTGCAATGTATTGAGGCTTATTAGGAAAACGATGCTCAATGTACTGTGAATGTTTTGAAGTCATCCTCTCTCTTTTAATCTAGCACATCTGATGTACACTGAAATGCATTTACCGTCATGTTGTATTTGCCTAAATGTTTTAATTGCTGAGATTGTTCACGATCGGAAAAAACGAACAGACCATCTTGCGATTTCGAAGGACGAACACAGCGGAATGATCTCAGACTTTTCCTAGTCCCTGAGACCCTAACTTGTGAGGATTTTTTAGTATTGATCACAAGTTTGGCTCTTGGGACCTAGGCGGAGGGGAACCAGCAACTCTGGACTGTATTGATTGTGTACCTGTGGTATTGAAAGCATGACTTCTGTAACTTGTGGCTGCAGCAATTCATTTATTTTCAAAATGTTCTTTCTTTTGGGAAGACGTTAAGGGGAGGGCGACAGGATATTGTCATTTACTTGTGCTTGTTGTCTTTGTGTGAGTTCATATACATAGGGATTATTACAGAGAAAATGTGATGCTTGCATTAATAATGCTTTTTTATTATTTGAAAATATGTTGTTTTTTATAATATTTTTATTGTATGCTCATGATGATTAGTTACTTTGTATTACAATACATATTCTGTAAATAACATTAAAAATGTATATAGTTTGTTATTTTCTTATTTGTACAGTGACATTGATTGAAAAATGTAGACAAGATTTGCTTTTTAAAGATATACTAGTAGCCATATGATACACACATGTTTGTGTGTTTATTATGTGTATATATATATATATATATATATATATATATATATATATATATATATATATATATATATATATATATATATATATAATTGTTTTCCATTTTATGAATCATGATTGTATATCTATAGCTCGAAAAAATTCACAGCAACACAATAAGACCAAGACTTATGCATTTAAGAATAAAACTGTGTTAATACTCTGGTGCTTGGAAGGTTTAAGACTTTAAGATTTTAAAAATGAAACTGTCTGCCTTACAAGTCCAATCATCCAAAACATTTATATATATATATATATATATATATATATATATATATATATATATATATATATATATATATATATATATATATATAGCAGTATATAAACAATCCATATTTCATTACATGTAGTTGATGCATTTTTTATGCAACCCTACAGCACACATTGTTTAATAATACAGCTAACTCTATTTAAGTGATTGAATTAATTTATTGTTAATAACATCTAATCAAATTGTATTAAGCCTTATGGCTATTTATAGATAGAATTAATTCTCATCAAGTGCTTTACTTAGGTTGCTCTTATTTATACTGATTACAATATATGTTTATAAATCTGCAATTAAGTTATTTTAATTAATAGTATATTAACAATTATTGGTTTGAACAAAAAAAGAGTAATTATTGCTGTTGTGATTTTTTTCTCTCTGTATAATGGTTTAAGCCTGATACTTAAATAAATATACATTTTTTTCTTAATAAAAATGTAGTTGTAATTTTTACAGATTTTTCAGTGTATCTGCTATAATATTTGTATCTCTCCGAAAATATGTGATTGTAGGTAATCATATCATGGTAGCGCTATAAACCCTCAGCTGTAGAATGGCAGGGGAGGAGGGGGAGGGCGAGGAAGAGAATCATGTGCAGTGCATACAAAAAAGGAGGGATGTTAACAATTCGATGAATTCCTGGCGGGTAGACCAGACTGAGCCAGACGCATACATTAACTGCTGTCTGCTGCTGATGTGAGCTTGCTCAATGTGCTGGAAATGAAGGATCACCTAGGTTTTGACACCAGCTTATTTGTACATTTTAATTTTAAAAGACAAAAATCATTGCTATTAAAACTATAACACCTATAAAACTTAACCTTAGTCTGTTCTTTAAATCTTCTGTAAGTGAGCATTGATCATTTAACACAATCCATTCATACTGATCATAACAATTTTGCCTAAAATCTTGCTGTGTCTGTGGCACAACTAGCCGTTTATGTGTGGATATATCTATATATAGACATATATATATATATATATATATATATATATATATATATATATATATATCTATATATATATACATATATACATATATATATACTGTGTATATATATATATATATATATATATATATATATATATATATATATATATATATATATATATACATATATATCATTTTTATAGGAAGTTATGGACCTTTCTTTCTCTTTTTCTCTTTCTCTCTCTTTTTCTCTTTCTCTCTTTCTCTTTCTCTCTTTCTCTCTCTTTTTCTCTTTCTATTTCCTTCTCTCTCTTTCTTTCTTTCTTTCTTTCTTTCTTTCTTTCTTTCTTTCTCTTTCTTTCTTTCTTTCTTTCTTTCTTTCTTTCTTTCTTTCTTTCTTTCTTTCTTTCTTTCTTTCTTTCTTTCTCTTTCTTTTTCTCTCTCACTCGTTTTCTCCTTTTTCCTATCTATATTTCTCTTTCTTTCTTTCTTTCTTTCTTTCTTTCTTTCTTTCTTTCTTTCTCTCTATATCTTTTTTTTTCTCTCTCTCTCTCTCTCTCTCTCTTTTTCTCCTTTTTCCTATCTATATTTCTTTCTTTCTTTCTATATTTCTCTTTTTCTTCCTTTCTTATAGAAAACCATAATATTTTTTAGCACAGTTGGCCCGAAAATAGCTAATAACATAGCCAAGCAATATATTTATTGTCCAATAATAGAAACATTACTAATTTTGCAGTATAATCACAGATAATGTAAGACAAACATATACATAACAATTTAAAATGTAAAAAAAATTAATAGGTTTAAACTTCCAATTTTTAACCCTTTATCTTTTGAGCATGCAGTAAATGGAAGGTGTCCTCTATGCTGCAGTGTCTTTCCTTTGCTTCTTTTATGTCTCTCTCTATGCTAGCTATCATATACTTTTTCTAAGTGTAATATTTGGATACATGCTAGAAAAAATAGGCAAAAACAAAATGGTTGGTTATGTGTTTTTAGTTAAATATAATACTAATTAAAATTGTAACACATATCACAAAAGAACATTTAATTTTTTTCTTATTTTTAAATGCTTTAAACAATATATCGTTTTTTGTGCTCCAGAGATAAAGTATAGTTTATGCTTATTCTAAAAGCTTGTTTTTTTTTTATTGTATTTGAATTGTAAAATGTGTATAAGATTCTCACAGGAAAACCCTCTTATTGATATGTTAAACTGTTAAACTTAAAATGACTGTATACCTTAAAGACAGCTATATAGAATTTAATAATCAGTAATGGTAATGGATGAAAATATAAGTTTTGAGAGGTTAAAAAAAAGAAGTCTTTTAGGGCCTGGTGTACTAAGGTCTCAACCTCCCCTTCTGGATCATCAGTGTAGTAAGGATACTCACATGCATACATGTACCCAGCTAGGTCTTTGCACATGCAGTTTATTATAGTCAATCACACAAGCCTGTTGAACCTCACAGGAGCAGGATAGTTGGGATTTTGTATTTGACTATCACTATTTTGACAAAGTATTGTTGCAATTTTAATGTTGGATTTTTGTGTTATTTTTTTTCATCATTATTACACATAATTTGGACTAATAATTGTGTCATTATAATGATTTAAAATAAAGTAATAAATGTTGGCGTCTCATTGTAATTTCAATTCACCTGTGTGATCATTCTATTGACAAAAGAAGCAATTATGTGATATATGTGTGTTCATTCATATCTGGAAGCTGGCAGTTCTGTTATGTACCTTAACAATACACCTGCACACTTCAAGAACAGCATATTAAATTCTTAACATAACCCATAGATTATCATTAATTATCATTTTAAACAATAGAAATACATATTAAGCTGAACACTCAATATTCATAATGCCACACTCGTATTCATATGTATGACTGTGTCTGGAAGAGTTTACAGCCAATCAACTTGTATAGCTAACTTTATTTATTTATTTCCAGTATTCATTTTTTTTACCAGAAGTGAATGCAGCCTGTTGCGGCCATTTTTGCTGCCTCCTTGTCATTGGTTGGGCTCAAACAAAGTCGGTTAGCCAATCAGAAGAGAGATGGGGCAGGGCCGTAACACAGCTCTGTGTCTGAATGGACACACGAAACTGAAGCTCCATTTGGATGCCCCTATAGAAAGTTGCTTGCTGTGGGGGCACTCAAAAGGAGGGAGGGGCCAGGAGCACATAAGAGGGACCTGAGAAGAGAAGGATCTGAGCTGCTTTTATAGAAAACGAATAGACTTTACAATCACTTTAAATATACAGGTGCACACATCCTTAATTTTCTTGGATAGAAACAAAAAATGGGGTGGGGCAGTAGGATTTTATCTGTGCGGTCAATGGACATTACAAAAAAGGTTTAAAATTGCAAAGTTTTTATTTCATATATTATACAAGAACAAATTCATATAACATACAAGAAAACAAAAAAGGAAACAACTACATGTAGTGCAATGATTGCTACTTGATGGCTACTACACCCCCAAAGCCTGGGGTTACTCCTACCTAGGATGTTAATCCAGAGAAGAAATGGAAGTGTAGGCCATCGCACTTGACATGTTTCACGTTTACTCGCTTCCTCAGGAGAAAAGTTTGAGGGAGCAGAATACTATGACAAAAAACTATGGGCCAAATCCACAAAGACCCGGCGTAACGGCGAATTTCTAATTTAAGTTACACTGCCTTAAAATTTCTACCTAAGTGCCCGATCCACAAAGCACTTACCTAGAAATTTCAGGCCGTGTAACTTAATTTCCGCCGGCGCAAGGCGTTCCTCATTTCATGGGGGCGATTCCCATTTAAATGAGGCGCGCTCCTGCGCCGGCCGTACTGCGCATGCTCGTGATGTAATTTTCCTGACGTGCATAGCGCGAAATTACGTTACGTCGGGCTTTGTTGATTGCGACGGGTCAATAAAGTTGCGTCGGGTAAAAAAAAAAGATACGGCGCGAAAAAAAAAATTCAAATTCGCAAAAAAAATGCGTCGCTAGACAGAAGGGTCTGCTTTTACATGGTGTACTAACTTTACACCATGTAAAAGCAGCCCTAATTTTGCGTATGCAACTTAATACTTACGGAGAAAAAACGAAGCAGAAAAGCTTCGTGGATCTCCGTAAGTGCTAATTTGCATACCCGAGGCGGCATTTCGACGCAAAATGCCCCTAGCGGCGGATGCGGTACTGCATCCTAAGATCACAGCACCCTGCGAGCTTAAGGGAGTAACGCTGGCATTACAATACCCCAACCACGGCATTCGGCACCAGGTTCCTCTCCATATACAGAGCTCGGGATTCCCCCTAGCAACTTTAAGAGGATCGTCCGCATTGGACTCAGTAAAAAACCCCCTGACCTGCTGCACTTTTGCCCTAACAAGCCCTACATTTGGGACACCGTGTGTTTGGGATCAGTTGGAGCCATCCCTCCCCTTTCTCTTTTCTTACTCATGAAACCCCATAAGTCGGCTCTGGGGATATCCTAAACCGAAAAGTTGAGGGTCATTTCTCAAACCTTTGTTCACCACAAACGAGAGAAAAAAAGCTTGTAACCATACACTCCTGTGGCCCCTGATGAAGGTCTGTTGCTCCATCAATAGACCAGAAACGCGTCGGGCATTTCTCCACTGCTCTCTACAGAGTGTTTTTTAACCTAATTGTATTGTGTTTTCACGAGGTTTTATTTTAGTATTTTCTTGTTGTTTCTTATTTCTCCTGGGTCCACACATGGGATGTGTGCCCCAGGTGTCACTTCATTACTATTTCTTATATGTTTTTTATTTTTATTATACATATTTTTTGACTGTTCCAGAAGATTTCTGTAATCCTACATCCAGAATTATTCTGTAAACAAGTGTTTACCCATCTTGGTGCAAATATCTAATAAATCAAATTTTATACATACATTGGAGTCTGGCCTTAAAAGTCCCGTCTGGGGGTAATCGTTTTCTTTCTTGCATCCTAAGATCCGGCAGTGTAATTCAATTACACATGCCGGATCTTCTCCCTAACTATGGAAAACTGATTCTGTGGATCAGTTCCATAGTTAGGACCAGGGATACGACGGAGTAACAGCAGTTACTCCGTCGTATCTCTTTTGAGGATTTGGCCCTATATACACACAGTTGTGCTCAAATGTTTGCATACCCTGGCAGAAATTGTGAAATTTTGGCATTAATATTGAAAATATGACTGATCATGACAAAAATCTGTCTTTTATTTAACCACTTGCCGACCGTGTAACGAATATTTACGTCGACTCGATGTCCGCTGGTGTCCCATCTCCCTGTTCTATCTAGTGACAGGACACTGATCTTCTGTTCCCTGTAACCGGGAGCAGCGATCAGTGTCATATCACAAGTAGCCCAGCCCCCACACAGTTAGAATCACTCCCTAGGACACATTTAACCCCTTCCTCGCCCCCTACTGGTTAACCCCTTCACTGCCAGTGTCATTTACACAGTAATCAGTGCATTTTTATAGCACTGATATCTGTATAAATGACAATGGACCCAAAATAGCGTCAAAAGTGTCCGATGTGTCCGCCAAAATGCCATAAAATGATCCCCTATTTTGTAGATGTTATACCTTTTGCGCAAACCAATCAATATACGCTTATTGCGATTTTTTTTATCATTTTTTTTATCAAGTTATTGTCATAACAAGTGTTTGGGGACCTGGGTCCTGCCCCAGAGGACATGTATCAATGCAAAAAAAAGTCTTAAAAACGTCAGTTTTTTCGGGAGTAGTGATTTTAATAATGCTTAAAGTGAAACAATAAAAGTGAAATATTCCTTTAAATTTCGACCCTGGGGGTGTCTATAGTATGCCTGTAAAGTAGTGCATGTTACCTGTGTTTATAACAGTCCCTGCAAAAATTGACATTTCTAAAGGAAAAAAAGTAATTTAAAACTACTCGCGGATATAACGAATTGTCGGGTCCAGGCAATACAGATAAGTCATTGAAAAAAATGGAATGGGTACCTCCCCCCAGTCCATTACCAGGCTCTTTGGGTCTGGTATGAATATTAAGGGGAACCCCGAACCAAAATAAAAAAAATGTGTGGCTGTCCCCCCAAATTCCATTACCAGGCCCTTCAGGTCTGGTATGGATATTAAGGGGAACCCTGCGCCAAATAATCAAAAATGGCATAGGGGTCCCCCTCAAAATCCATACCAGACCCTTCTGCGCCAAAATAAAAATAAAATGGTGTGGGGTTCCCCCCAAAATCCATATTAGATCCTTATCCGAGCACACAACCTGGCAGGCCGCAGGAAAAGAGGGGGGATGAGAGGTAATGGACTTTGAGGGGGACCTCTATGTCATTTTTTTATTTGGCGCAGGGTTCCCCTTAATATCCATACCAGACCTTAAGGGTCTGGTAATGGAATTTGGGGGGACCCATGCCATTTTTTTCCAATGACTTTTATCTGTATTGCCGGGACCCGACAATTCATTATAGCCACAAGTTTTAAATGACTTTTTTCCTTTAGAAATTTAATTTTGTGCAGGGACTGTTAAAAACATGGGAAACATGCACTACTTTACAGATATACTATAGACACCCCCCAGCTACAAAATGTTAAGGAATATTTCACTATTATTGTTTATATTAATATTCACTATTTATTGTTTCACTTTAAGCATTATTAAAACTTCAGTTTTTAAAACGTTTTTTTTTAATTGATACATGTGCCCTGGGGCAGGACCCAGGTCTCCAAACCCTTTTTGCGACAATAACTTGCATATTTAACCACTTAAGCCCCGGACCTTTAGGCAGCTAAATGCCCAGGCCAGTTTTTGCGATTCGGCACTGCTTTGCTTTAACTGACAATTGCGCAGTCGTGCGACATGGCTCCCAAACAAAATTGGCGTCCTTTTTTCCCCCACAAATAGAGCTTTCTTTTGGTGGTATTTGATCACCTCTGCGGTTTTTATTCTTTGCGCTATAAACAAAAATAGAGCGACAAGTTTGAAAAAAATGCAATATTTTTTACTTTTTGCTATAATAAATATCCCCCAAAAACATATATAACATTTTTTTTCCCCTCAGTTTAGGCCGATACGTATTCTTCTACCTATTTTTGGTAAAAAAAAAACGCAATAAGCGTTTATCGATTGGTTTGCGCAAAATTTATAGCGTTTAAAAAATAGGGGATAGTTTTATTGCATTTTTATTATTATTATTATTTTTTTTACTACTAATGGCGGCGATCAGCGATTTTTTTTCGTGACTGCGACATTATGGCGGACACTTTTGGGACCATTGTCATTTTTACAGCAAAAAATGCATTTAAATTGCATTGTTTATTGTGAAAATGACAGTTTCAGTTTGGGAGTTAACCACAGGGGGTGCTGAAGGAGTTAGGGTTCACCTAGTGTGTGTTTACAACTGAAGGGGGGGTGGCTGTAGGCCTGACGTCATCGATTGTGTCTTCCCTATAAAAGGGATGACACGATCGATGCAGCCGCCACAGTGAAGCACGGGGAAGCCGTGTTTACATACGGCTCTCCCTGTTCTTCAGCTCCGGGGAGCGATCGCGAGGGGGCGGCTAGAAACGAATAGCCGCGCCCTCATCCCGGATCGCTCCCCGCGGGTTTCCGACCGCCACATGTAGCAGGGGGGGTCCCGATCGGACTCCCGACCCGCGGAAAGGCGGGGACATACATGTACGCCCATATGCCTGTACGCGCCATTCTGTGGACGTACATATACATGCGGCGGTCGTAAAGCGGTTAAACTTTAAAATTATGACTTTTGATTTCTCCCATAGACTTTTAAAGGGTGTTCGGTGGCTTTCGAATTTGCAGCGAACACCCCAAATTGTTCGCTATTTGGCGAACTTGCGAACAGCTAATGTTCGAGTCGAACTCATGTTTGACCCGAACATAAAGCTCATCCCTATTGGGCAGCCAAATCCTCCAGGGCTGAAGTGGTTAAGGATAGCTGGTAAGATAGCACAGGGGGCTAATGCTCCTTTGCAGCAGTCTGTGATTGCCTGTGTCCCAAGGGTTGCAGGTTCAATCCCGGCGGGGTCCACTCAGCCTTTCATCCTTCTCAGGTTGGTAAAATGAGTACCATTGAGTTGGGTAATAATGACAACCATTATCAGCGCTTAGACACAGCGGCATCGCTGTAATTGGCGCTATATAAGTGTAAACATTATTATTATTATAATGATCACATGAAGCCATTTATTATCACATCATTTTTGGATCCTTTTTAAATCATAATGATAACAGAAATCACCCAAATGGCCCTGATAAAAAGTTTATACAGTATACCCTGGAATGTTTGACCTTGGTATAGACAGAGAAGGCGGCACACACAGTTTAAAATGGCAATTAAAGGGTAATTTCCCACATCTGTGGCTTTTTAAATCACAATTAATGTCTGTGTAAAAATAGTCAATGAGTTTGTTAGCTCTCACATGCTAGTCACTGAGCTATGAGGAGGTAGACAAGAACAGTTAAAAGGTAATGAACCTTTACAAAGATGCAAAAGGATCTAAAAAGATATCCAATGCCTTGAATATGCCAGTCAGTACTGTTCAATCGCTTAACAAGAAGTGGAAAATTTGGGGATCTCTTGATACCAAGTCAGGTAGATCAAGAAAGATTTCAGCCACAACTGCCACAGGAACTGTTCATGATACAAATAAAATCCCACGGGTAACCTCAGGAGAAATACAGGCTGCTCTGGAAAAAGATGGTGTGGTTGTGTAGCAGAACTACCCTTCAAAGGAGCTGCTGGTTTGTTTTGGCATGTTACCTCGTGTTTCTATGATGTCTAGGGGTGATTGGTGAAAGTTGTAGTAACGGAATGTCCACGACATGTGTCTTTTGCTGAGGATACCTGTTTGTACAGCAAACAGGTATCCTCTATCAGAAGTACAAACCGAATGGAATTTTGTCATGGAAAGGTATAAAACAAACACATAGTGCTCTCCGTATGATTTGTTTTGTGATCATAAGGAGAGCACTATGTGTTTGTTTTATACCTTTCCATGACAAAATTACATTCGTGAGTGTATCGGATGACCATCCATCATCTGGAGTCTTTGGAGAAAAGGAGAACGTGTGGCGAAACCACTTACTTACCCCCCCTTGTTTGAGGGACAGCGCATTTGACCTGCTGTTCACACAGAGGTCCTTTTGTTCAGGTGAGCGGTTTGTACTTCTGGTAGAGGATACCTGTTTGCTGTGTTTAAGGAGTACACCTGAGCAGCTTACTGACTATCGAAGAGACACCATAACCCTTTCCATTCTGACTGATCACTTTTTTGGACTTGTTTTATTTTCATATATTTCCCTGTATTTTTTTTGTTTTTAGCGCTGCACTGCTTCTTTTTATGTACTCAAGGATTTTATTGACCTTCAGTGTTCAGCTGCTTTGAGAATATTTTTTTTTGTGTTTTTGCGCAGTCTGCTTTCTCTCTTTATCCTTAAATAAAAGACAGTTTAGAGAGAGAATTTAGAGAGAGAGAGAGAATTATTACACTCATCTACAATTTAATACAATAAGCATAAGCTGAAAAGTGTGATCTAGAGAGCACTCACCCCAATTAGCCAGGCATTATAGATCAACAGTCATCATGGGGGCATCAAGACATAACTCGCTGGGTGAGCATGGGGTCATTTGGATTCTGTACATGTGACTATATATATATATATATATATATATATATATATATATATATATATATGAAAAGAAATAAGATTATATCAGTCGTTTAGATGGTATTTGTAAATATAAATAGGTAGGGGAAAGTATCTGGTTACAAGATACATACCAAAATGAAAGTAATAGAACTAAAAAAACAACAACTTCCCCACTAAACTGACCCCAGGCTTTGGGGGTGTAGTAACCGTCAAGAGGGACATCATTGCTGTACATGTAGTTGTTTCTGTTTTCATTTATTCTATGATATATGAATATGCGCTTGCATAATATATTAAAGAAATGGGTGATTTTAAACTTTTTTTGTAATGTCCATTGACAGTAAAATTCTATTGCCCCATCCCATTTGTTGCTTTTATCTAAGTCTCAATTCTTGACTGAACATGATAACATAACTGGAACTGAACACTGGTAGGCAATGGACTAGCAACTAGGAATGACTTTCAGGTTCTCCACCATGATGGCATTGTAGCAAACAAAGATTTTCAATGTTCCAGATTTTTTTTCTAGAAGAAAAAACAACTTGTGGTCCTTTGCCATTTGTCAGCTGTGACACAAGAACCAATAACTTGAAAGAATGGATAACCCAGCCCTCCTGTGGGCTCATAGCAGCTACATTACCAATGTGTGTTGGAGTTTTTGCAAGGAGAGATACTCTTTGAATGTTTTACATTTTTGTACTGGTACAGTACATGTCCACTATGGCAGTGTCTGGCTTTAATGCCTTTTGTTTGACGTTTGTTTGCTTATTAATCCTACAAATGGGCAGATTTTTAAAAATGCCTGGTACACAAAAAAGAAAGAAAAAAAAACGAAGGAGATCGCTGTACTAATTATGCAATGTTACATTTATTTTAAACACTTTTTAAATTTGTTTTTGTTTTTCTTCAACTCTAGTGAACACCACCCCTTGTGATAACTTGGACAGTGACATTTATGAAATGGATCAGGGGTCTATAAGACCTCCTGCCCCTTTCTTTGCCCTCCAAGGAAGCTGATCAAACAGGTGGGGCCATGACTGGCTGAAACATTGACGTGTAACTATGTTGGAAAATGTCTCTTGTTGTAATTTCCACTGAGTGCACCTTGTGATGGATGTGGTATCAGACCCTGGTCACCTTCATCAACTTGAGCAACTGAGCCCATCTGCTCCAGTGATGCGCACGAGCCTAGGGACTCAAGCCACTGTCTCAATCCGCATTGGATAGATTGGTAGCAGCAGGAGCCATTGGTTTCCGCTGCTGTCAATCAAATCCAATGACAGGGTAGCACAGAGCAGGGCTTAGTCCTGCTGTCTGTGTCAATGGACGCAGCAGCGGAACTTGTAAGCACACCCTCACGGGTGCCCCCATGGATAGCAACTCTCCTTGGGGGCACCCAATGAAGAGGAGGAGCCAGGAATGCTGCTGGGGCACCCCAGAAGAAGAGGATCAAGGCCATTTTGTGCAAAACCCTTGCACAGAGCAGGTACGTATATGTTTGCTATTAAAAACCTTTACTATCACTTTAAGAGTCCTGTCTTAGAGCATTAGAGACAATATTTATTTTAAAATATTATTTAATAAAAAGAACAGGTGAAACAACACAAATACAATATTTACAGAAAAAGGTATTACAAAAGGAAAATAGATAATAATGCAACAGGACACAAAAAGGGTTTTAGAGTGAAAGTATTTAACAAAGTCCTGGTTCTGTGGGTTCATCAAAGTCCAGTCAATGAGCATAAGATGGAGTGTAGTCTCGCTTTTCTGGTCTCTGAAGAGGGTGTCTACAGAAATGACTTGACCAATAAGAAGGTCTGAGGAATGGCCCATTAAACCGCTGTATGGTCACTCTTGGCCACCCTGCTGCAGCTCAGTTTCAGGGTCTAGGCAATCTTCTTATAGCCTAGGCCATCTTAATGTAGAGCAACAATACGTACACTGCAGAGGAATGGCATGAATGGGTGTTGTCCATGAAGGTAGTTGTCCATGCACAAAAAAGCCAGATTACTGGGACTCTGTACTCTGGAGTGATAAGACCAAGATAAATGTTTTTAATACTGATGGCTTCACAAAGTGGTGTCACAAAGGTAAGGAGTACAAAGAAAAACACATGGTGACTACAGTGAAACATGGTGGTGGCAGTGTCCTTCTGTGGGGCTGCATTAGTGCTGCTGGTGTCGGGAAGCTGCATTTCATTGATGGTATCATGAATTCACAGATGTTCTGCTCTATATTAAAAGAGAAGATGCTACCATCACTCTGTGCTCTTGGTCATCGTGAACTTTTCCATCATGACATGGCAATGTTCTAAAACACACATCTGTTGCATTTCTGAAGAAGAACAAGATGAAAGTGTTTCAGTGGCCAAGTATGTCTCCTGATCTGAACCCAATCAAACACCTATGGGGAATTTCTGAATAGACAAGTTGAGCATCTCCATCCAGCATCCAGGCTCTAAAAGAGGTCGTTCTTGAAAAATGGATAAACGATAAATGTTGCAATATGTCGCCAACATGTGCATTCCATGCCTAGAAGACTTGGTGTTGTCCTTACAAATCATGGAGGTCATACAAAATACTAGATGTAGTAGTTTTTGTTGTGGGGTGTATTAATTTTTGCATCGACCAATTTGAGTAAAACTGAAGGTTTCGTAATCTAATGCCGCGTACACACCATCACTTTATGTGATGAAAAAAAACGACGTTTTTAAAAACGTCACTTTAAATTACTGTGTGTGGGGGAAAACGTCGTTTTATGTCTTGTAAAAAATGACAAAAAAAATTGAAGCATGCTTCAATTTTATGTGTCGTTTTTCAAAACGTCGTTTTTTACTTCACAGAAATTGACCGTGTGTAGCAAAAAACGTTTCATGCCCAGAAGCTAGTTATGAAGCGAGCTTCAATGGAAAAAAGTGGTGAACGTAACCTCGCTTTGCTAGAGCATTGTGAAAAAACGATGGTGTGTAGGCAACTTCGTCTTTGAAAATTGAAGTTTCAAAAACGTTGTTTTTTACTTTACAGAAAATGTCGTTGTTTTTTTTCATCACATAAAGTGATGGTGTGTATGCGGCATTAGTTATAATATTAATTTTACTTTAATGTAATGGAGCTAAATAAATGTTCTAAAAAACTCAGTTTTGTAAAAAATTTGGAAATTGTTTGTATGTTCATTATGATATTGATTCAAATCTAACTTTTCAAAAGGGGTGTACTTATTCATGCTAAGTACTGTGTAAATATACCATATATACTCGAGTATAAACCGATCTGAGTATAAGCCGAGGACCTCATTTTACCACAAAAAAAAAGGGAAAACGTATTAACTTGAGTATAAGCCGAGGGTGAGAATGCAGCAGCTACTGTAAGTGGAAAAGAGGGTCAACAATGCCCATTTGCACGCCTCACTGTGCCCATTGCAACCTCACTGTGCCAACCTCACTGTGTCCATTGCAACCAAACTGTGCCAATTGTCACTGTGCCCATCCTCACTGTGCCCATTGTCACTGTGCCCATCCTCACTGTGCCAATCCTCACTGTGCTCATCGTCATTGTGCCAATCCTCACTGTGCCTATATATATATATATATATATATATATATATATATATATATATATATAATATCAGTATTTTCAATGTTTGGGGTGTGCCATCATTGTGTATACTTCCTTTTTACATCTGGTTTTATTATAGAAGTATAGTAACTCCTTATTAGGACATATAAGGGGATGCCATCTCCTAATTGCCAGACAGTAAATGAAAGCAGGATATGGAGGATGTGTTTTTGCTTTTTTCTCCTTGTTGGAAAAACATTTTTACAAGGTTATTACAGGGCTATTTATATCATATAAATAATTTATATATAAAAAACTTGAAGAAATCAGTTTAATGTCTTACAATAAAACAAGCTAAATTGGGCAGAATAAATTGAGTACATAACATACAGTAAACAGGCCAAGCATTCCTGCTGATATAGACATTTAAGTCCCCACTGCAGGCAGTGCTTAGTTTCTTATCAGCTTTAGACCTAATGTCTGTCCTTGTTTAGTCGTGGTTCATGTTTTCCCTTTAGCATTACTATCCAGGAGATTTCATATTTTTAAAAGGAAAGTTATTATTTTTTTAAATAAGTATTTATAGTAGATATATGTTGGCAATAAAGTTGGCCATGCACACAATTCTAATATATTCCTCTAGCTATACTAAACAACACAGATGGACAAATCTGCAGCTATTATATCCTGAGAGTATGGGCGTCTACAGGTAGGGGCAAGGGGGGGAATTGCCCCCCCTGGAATCGTCAAGAAGGTGTTGTCAGCTGCTCTATGTCCTGACACGTCTGATGTCTCTCCCTCACCCCCAGCCTGATAATCGGATGAGATTGCATGAGATGGCTCGGCAGCTCGGCCATTCCACCACTCCTCTTCAGTGATTGGCTGCCTGCCTGTGTACATGTTGTGTAGATCTGGCCGGCGCTGGCGCCGCCCACTCAGTACAGTCAGTGGCTGAGCTGCCAAGTGAAACGCTGCCAGTGCCTACTCATCATCACATCCCAGGAAATCCTGACCTGAAGTGAGTGGCATATACAGTTGCAAGAAACAGAAGAAGAACCACAGGTAACAGTAGTTAGGAGGAGCATTTTGATTTATTTATTGCTGGAAAGTTGGACAGCTAGTACTAGAAAGATATGTCTGTGTATATTAAGAGATAATTCATCTTCTTAAATTTGTATTGGCTGATTTCATCAAGATCAAAAAATGGCCACAACATACATTGCAATATAAAAAGATGTACATTCTCTAGGCTATATGTATATGGGCATGGACTGGTGGTATGCCTGGCCTGAGTAAATTCCACTGGAAATATATATGTGCTATATAAGAGATAATTCAGCTTCACTTTGTATTGGAAATTACTCAGGCCAGGCATACCATGCCCATATAAATATAGTCTAGAGAATGTACATATTTTTAGATTCCATGGGTGACCTTAAAATGATGCCCCCTCCCCTGAAAAAAGTTCTGCACATTTTAATTGTTTGGCTGCTTTGATGGTGCAGTATCGGCAATTGATGGGCACAGTGGCTGAATTTGATGGTACAGTGGCTGCGTTTGGTGGCACAGTGAGGCTGCAATTGATGGGGTTTTTTTTTTTCAAAAAAATTCAGTTTGTTTGCGCCCCCCCCAAAAATTTTGAGCACCACTGTCTCTATGTATGGCCAGCTTTAGTCTGGCAATGTAAACAATAAACTCTGTAAAACCAGTTATAATGATATGATAAACTAAATTTAAATAAGCGGGAGGTGAACCCAAACGCTACATTTCACGTGTGCAACATGTAAACTGTGACTCAATGTATGTAAAGCTTATCTGAACTCAAAATCAAAAATGTTACATATTGCAGCTTACCAGTCCTTAGATGAGGTGGCTGGATTATTACCTTTTCCTTCATGTTCTCCTGGCAATCCTGGGAATAACATACTTCCAGTCCCAGGGTGGCTACGCTCACTCCTCCACTGTATATATGGAGGTAACCATGGTTGTCACACAAGCTAAACTTTTTTCATCTGTTACATGGTAGATTGGTGGGGCTGGTCATTCACACAAACAAGATACAATTGTTTGTGCTTTTTTAAGCTCACGTGAAGTGACAAAGAAACTGTGTTTTTTGCATGATCAACAGGTGTATTCTGTACTTGCTGAGAATATGTTTGGTCTGAAAAGTGAAAATGCAGTCACAGTATTTAAAGGGGTTGTAAGGGTTTTTTGTTTTTTGTTTAATCACTTTCCATCCTGCCCATAGTCATATGATGTCCGCAGAGGAGATCTCCCATCCCGGACAGGGGTCAGATGAAGTCTGCTGCTTCCCGCTGAACCCAATCAAACACCTATGGGGAATTCTGAATAGACAAGTTGAGCATCTCCATCCAGCATCCAGGCTCTAAAAGAGGTCGTTCTTGAAAAATGGATAAACGATAAATGTTGCAATATGTCGCCAACTTGTGCATTCCATTCTTCTTTGAGTGCGGCACCCACCTTTAGGGTGACTGCATCACGGCGCCTCTGCGAAATGGCCTACCAGGCTGGGGTGCACGTGGCACGTGGGGTTCCTTGTTCCGGGACCATGTTGGTCCGGAACATTTAAAGCTGTGGCGGGCCCCAGTAATCGACTGGGTCCCCAATCCTGAGAAGATACCAAGCGAGATAGCTGTTCGGTGGGGAGTCCATCTGAGGAGAGCCAAGAGAGGCTGGCAATTCAATAGGGTCTCGACAAGCCACAAGGGATCAAGGAAACTGAATACTGAAAGGATGGACTTTGGTCACCTGTCAGTGGGTCACCTGTAAACTACCTGAAGCAGATCCAGGCCGAAGTCTTTTAAGGAGGATTACCTCCGCTACCTCAATCCTAAGGAGGGTCTGTGGCAGAGACTTTTCCTGTAAGTTCTGAGTGATACTCTGGCTGCCAGGTCAGTGAGAGAGGCCTGTCCAGGTACGCTATACCCACTCCGGCTGGAGTGGCGAAGAAGACTAATAGGTAGATTCAGTAAGAGTTAGGCCGACTTATCAGTAGATAAGCCCGCCTAACTCAGAATCTACGCCGACGTATGTTTAAGCGTATGCTCAAACAGAGATACGCCTAAACATATCTGAGATACGACGGCTTGCGCCGTCCTATCTTAGATTGCAATTTTTCGGATGGCCATTAGGTGGCGCTTCCATTGCGGTCGGCATAGATTATGTAAATGAGTTTGAACGCCGATTCACGAGCGTACGCCCGGCCGCCGCAGTCGATTTACGCAGTTTCCGTAAGGCCTTAGGAGGCCTAAAGTTATTCCACCTATTAGGTGGAATAACAATGTTAAAGTATGGCCGCCGTTCCCGCCGCGAGATTCGAAATTTTAACGTTGTTTGCGTAAGTCGTCCGCGAATCGGGTTTTACATCGTTTACGTCCACGTCTAAATCAATAGGCCCGTGCGGCGTACGTAACCGCAATGCACACTGGGAAATGTAGTCGCCCGGCGCATGCGCAGTGACAAAAAAACGTCAAAAATGTCAGGTCAAGCCTCATTACCATTAAACACGCCCCCCCCCCCCCAACCCATTTGAATTAGGCGCCCTTACGCCCGCCACATTTACACTACGCAGCCCTAAGTAAGGAGGCAAGTACTTTGTGAATCATGTACTTGCCTCTCTTACTTAAGGCGGCGTAGTGTAAACACGCTAAGCTACGCCGTCTTAAAATTGCGAGCATGTACCTGAATCTACCCATAAGTGTTGTTGGAAGCAGGACTGTTTCCCTATTGTACGCCTGAATCTGCTATTTCTCCTTTTACTCCAACTCTTCTATCACCACAAAGTTTTATTGTTTTTACCCGGCTGGGTAATAAAGAGCACAGAAAAAGACATTCCGTTAATGCTACATCCACCATACACCCTTAGACGGCGGAGGAGCCATGAGGTAACATGCCACCCAAAACAAACCAGCAGCTCCTTCGGGGGTAGTGCTACATGTAGAAGAATACATATTGGCCTAAACTGATAAAAATAAAAAATAATTTTTTTAAATTGGGATATTTATTATAGCAAAAACTAAAAAATATTGTGTTATTTTAAAAAATGTCAGTCTTTTTTGTTTATAGAGCAACAAAAAAAAACGCAAAGGTGATCATATACCACCAAAAGAAAGCTCTATTTGTGTGAAAAAAATGTATCAATATTCCATTTGGGTACAGTGTTGCATGACTGCACAATTGTCATTCAAAATGTTACAGCACTGAAAGCTAAAAATTGGCCTGGGCAGGAAGTGGATGAAAGTGCTGTATTACAGTGGTTAAAAACCTTGAGGGTTTACAACCCCTTTAAAGTGATTGTAAAGGTTTGTTTTTTCTTTAAAAAAAATAACAAACATGTTATACTTACCTCCTCTGTGCAAGTGTTTTTGCACAGAGCGGCTCCAATCCTCCTTTTCTGGGGTCCCCCGGCAGCACTCCTGGCGCCTCCTCTGCATCGAGTACCCCCACAGAGATCTGCTTTCCCTGGGGGCATTCGTGCAGGGCGCGCTCCATTGATACAGACAGCTCTCAGCTCCGTGTCACCAATGGCTCCTGCTGCCATCAATCTATCCAATGAGGACCCGAGACAGCGGCAGGAGCTGCTGGGCTCGTTCGCATTGCTGGAAAGATCAGGTTCGGGTAAGTAAAACGGGGGCTCTGGGGGGCAGCTGCACCACAAAAGGTTTTTCATCAGACTAAAGGAAAATCCACTTTGCACTACAATTGCACTGAAAGTGCACTTGGAAGTGCATTCGCTGTAGATCTGAGGGGGACATGCAAGGAAAAAAAAAAAAACAGCATTTTAGCTTGCACATGATTGAATGATAAAATCAGCAGAGCTTCCCCTCATTTCAGATCTACTCCTCAGATTTACAGAGACTGCACTTCCAAGTGCACTTTCAGTTCACTTGCAGTGCACTTATAATGCAAAGTGGATTTACCTTTCATAAATAACCCCCTTAGACTTTAATATATTACATTTTAGTTTTTGGGTTCACATGCACTTAAATTCCAAAAATGAAATAGTCCTCGGGTTTTCTGCTAATTCTAATAACCTCTGTCACATTTACATTTTTAAAGGATTGAAATTTTGCTACAGGGTTATGAAGCAGAAGAAAAAAAAAGTATATCTTTTTTAGCTTTTGCTAAGCTTCAGAATTCTGCGCTTGGAGCCAAGTTATGTCTTGGACTAGGTACATGCTGTTCCGTGACAGCTCTTCCCATGGTGCAATACGTAGAGCTCACTCTACTGCTTTAAAGTAGTGAACCACAATGTATCCAGCAGGAAATTATCAGTGTACCAACTGAATCTTGGAAGTCTCTCGAAAAAGAAAAATCCTTGTGTCTCATTCTACGAATAGAACAGGATTAGAAATACAGGATGAGTTAGGAAAAATTCGGAATATCCGTTTTGTACCTAGTATGGCTTGTGTTAAAATACATTCCATGTAATGTCCTTATAGTTCTGAAATTAAAACAATTCATGGCATTTTGCCAAGTTTTTATTTTGTCTTTTGAAACATACTTATACCCAAAACCAAAAAAATTATATAATGCTGCTTACCAGTTCTTAGATGTGGTGGCTTCATTAACCACTTAAGACCCAGGCCTTTAGGCAGGTAAAGGACCCGGCCAGTTTTTGCGATTCGGCACTGCGTCGCTTTAACTGACAATTGCGCGGTCGTGCGAAGTGGCTCCCAAACAAAATTGGCGTCCTTTTTTTCCCACAAATAGAGCTTTCTTTTTTTGGTATTTGATCACCTCTGCGGTTTTAATTTGTTGCGCTATAAACAAAAATAGAGCAACAATTTTGAAAAAAAAAATTCAATATTTTTTACTTTTTGCTATAATAAATATCCCCCAAAAATATATATATAAAGAAAAAATTCCTCAGTTTAGGCCGATACGTAGTCTTCTACATATTTTTTGGTAAAAATCGCAGTAAGCGTTTATCGATTGGTTTGCGCAAAATTTATAGCGTTTACAAAATAGGGGATCGTTTTATTGCATTTTTATTATTTTTTTTTTTTTTACTACTAATGGCGGCGATCAGCATTTTTTTTTGTGACTGCGACATTATGGCGGACACATCGGACAATTTTGACACATTTTTTAGATCATTGACATTTTCACAGCAAAAAATGCATTAAAAATGCATTGTTTACTGTGAAAATGACAATTACAGTTTGGGAGTTAACCACTAGGGGGCGCTGAAGGGGTTAAGTGTGACCTCATCTGTGTTTCTAACTGTAGGGGGCGGGGCTGGACGTGTGATGTCATTGATCGTGTTTCCCTATAACAGGGAACACACGATCAATGACAGCGCCACAATGAAGAACGGGGAAGCTGTGTTTACACACAGCTCTCCCCGTTCTTCAGCTTCGGGGACCAATCACGGGACTCCAGCGGCGTTCGGGTCCACGGGTCCCGCGTTAAAGCTGCTGTTTCGTGGCGTATAGTTAAACCTGCTATGTTAAGTATGGCCGGCGTTCCCGCGTTTAATTTGATTTTTTTTTTTCGTTTGCGTAAGTCGTCTGTGAATCGCGGGATGGATGTAATTTACGTCCAAGTCTAAACAATGACGTCCTTGCGACGTCATTTCGCGCAATGCACGGTGGGAAATTTAGGGACGGCGCATGCGCAGTTCGTTCGACGCGGGGACGCGCTTCATTTAAATGAAACACGCCCCCTACCCGCCCAACTTGAATTCCGCGCCGCTACGCCGCTTGAGATACACTACGCCGCCGTAACTTACGGCGCAAAATCTTTATGGATTCGAACCAAAGCCAGGTAAGGTACGGCGGCGTAGCGTATCTCAGATACGATGCGCTGGGGCAGATCTTTGTGGATCTGCCCCATAGTCTAGGAATCAGTTGGCTCTAAAAAAAATTATAGTATTTAGTGGTAAACCCATCTGGTCCAGGACTTTTTCCAGTAGGTGTTACTTTCAATTAGGGTTGTCCCGATACCACTTTTTTAGGACTGAGTACGAGTACCGATACTTTTTTCAAGTAGTCGCCGATACCGAATACCGATACTTTTTTTTAAATGTGTCCCCAAATGCAGCCATGTCCCCCCACAAATGCAGCCATGTCCCCCCATATCCAGCAATGTCCCCCCATATCCAGCAATGTCCCCCACATCCAGCAATGTCCCCCACATCCAGCAATGTCCCCCGTATGCAGCAATGTCCCCCGTATGCAGCAATGTCCCCCACATCCAGCAATGTCCCCCGTATGCAGCAATGTCCCCCACATCCAGCAATGTCCCCCACATCCAGCAATGTCCGCCACATCCAGCAATGTCCGCCACATCTAGCAATGTCCCCCGTATCCAGCAATGTCCCCCATATGCAGCAATGTCCCCCGTATGCAGCAATGTCCCCCACATCCAGCAATGTCCCCCACATCCAGCAATGTCCCCCGTATCCAGCAATGTCCCAATATCCAGCAATGTCCCCCATATGCAGCAATGTCCCCCATATGCAGCAATGTCCCCCGTATCTAGCAATGTCCCCCGTATGCAGTAATGTCCCCCGTATGCAGTAATGTCCCCCGTATGCAGTAATGTCCCCCGTATCTAGCAATGTCCCCCGTATGCAGTAATGTCCCCCGTATCCAGTAATGTCCGCCGTATCCTGTAATGTCCCCCGTATCCAGTAATGTCCCCCACATCAATGTCCCCCACATCCAGCAATGTCCCCCACATCCAGCAATGTCCCCCGTATGCAGCAATGTCCCCCACATCCAGCAATGTCCCCCACATCCAGCAATGTCCCCCGTATCCAGCAATGTCCCCCACATCCAGCAATGTCCCCCGTATGCAGCAATGTCCCCCGTATGCAGCAATGTCCCCCACATCCAGCAATGTCCCCCACATCCAGCAATGTCCCCCGTATGCAGCAATGTCCCCCACATCCAGCAATGTCCCCCGTATGCAGCAATGTCCCCCGTATGCAGCAATGTCCCCCGTATCCAGCAATGTCCCCCGTATCCAGCAATGTCCCCCACATCCAGCAATGTCCCCCACATCCAGCAATGTCCCAATGTCCCCCGTATCCAGCAATGTCCCAATATTCAGCATTGTCCCCCATATCCAGCAATGTCCCAATATCCAGCATTGTCCCCCATATCCAGCAATGTCCCAATATCCAGCATTGTCCCCCATATGCAGCAATGTCCCCCGTATCTAGCAATGTCCCCGTATCTAGCAATGTCCCCCGTATGCAGTAATGTCCCCCGTATGCAGTAATGTCCGCCGTATGCAGTAATGTCCGCCGTATCCAGTAATGTCCCCCATATCCAGTAATGTCCCCCACATCAATGTCCCCCACATCCAGCAAGGTCTCCCCATATGCAGCCATGTCCTGTCCCCCTTACCTTCATCGCGCCGCATCCCCGCTGCCGCCGACTGCTTAATATAGGCGGGGAACATTACAGCTTTGAACAGCTGTAATGATTGGCGCCGCGCTGCGTATAGACACTCCCCCTTGCTCGGAATTGGACAGTTCACCCGAGCAAGGGGGAGTGTCTATACGCGGCGGGCGGGAAAGACTACAGCTGTTCAAATGAATGCTGTAATGTTCCCCGCCCGTATTAACCAAGCGGGGAATGCGGCGGGATGCGTTGTAGCGACGGGATGCGACGGCGGCGGCGGTGGCGGCGGCGGCGGGGGGGAAAGTATTCTATTTTGGTATCGGGGGTATTTGCGGGAGTACGAGTACTCCTGCAAATACTCGGAATCGGTCCCGATACCGATACTAGTATCGGTATCGGGACAACCCTACTTTCAATGCTCTTATAATTTCTTCCTGTGTAATTATTGCTTCCAAAGCTGTCAGGCGTTCTTCATGTATTTTTGGAAGTTTTGCGTTTTGCGTTTAAGTATTCTTGTATTTTTTTCTTTCTTCTTCTCCTTCTCTTTATGTGTGTCTTCTTTTCTAATTGCATATAATGCGCTATAGTATGTTTGGAATGCGGTTGCAATATCGACTGTTTTATTCACCATTTCTCCTCTTCCGTTCTTTATCTTCTCTATGTAATTTAATGACTTATTGCGCCTTAACATTTTTGCAAGGTATTTTCCAGGCTTGTTTCCTCTTTTGTATCTGTCCTTTCTAAGTCTATTAAACTCCTTTATTGTTTCCTGCTCCATAAGCTCTTTTAATAGTTCCCTTTTTAGTATTAAGACTCGTTGAATTTCTCTTTCCACGTTTCCTTTATGTCTTTGTTCCAGATCATGTATTTCTTTTAAGAGTTTTTGCATATTGATTTCTCTTTCTTTCTTTTTTCTAGACCAAATGACTATCAGTTGGCCCCTTACAACGGCCTTATGTGCTTCCCAAATTGTTGCTTTACTTAATTCTGGTGTATCATTAGTCAGAAAATACTGGTCAATTTCTGTATTTATGATCTTCTATACTTCTTGATCTTCAATTATATCTTCATTTATTCTCCATGCTCCTCTCCCCGGCGCTTCCATTTTTAATTTTAACTTCATTATTACTGGGGCATGATCTGATATTGTAGCTATTTCTATTGATGTTTCCATAACTACCTCCAGTACTCTATGTTCGATCAATATGTAGTCCAGTCTGGAGTACATTCTGTGTATCACTGAATGGTATGTAAAGTCTTTTACGTTAGGATGTTGAATCCTCCAGACATCTACTAATTGTTGTTCAAATAATTTTCTTTTTACCCTTCTTAATACTTTTTTTTCTTTATCTACAGCCCCGGATGTGGAGTCTAAGGGCCAGATCCACAAAAACCCGGCGCAACGTAACTTTTTCTATTTAAGTTACACTGCCGGAAAATTTCTACCTAAGTGCCCGATCCACAAAGCACTTACCTAGAAATTTTCGGCTGTGTAACTTAAATCCGGCCGGCGCAAGGCGTTCCTATTCAAATGGGGCGAGTCCCATTTAAATTAGGCGCGCTCCCGCGCCGGCCGTACTGCGCATGCTCACGACGTCATTTTCCCGATGTGCTTTGCGCGGTTTTACGTTGCGCCGGGTTTTGAGAATCGCGACGGGCGTAAAAAAAAAAAAAATACGAGTTGCGGCGGGAAAAAAAATTGAAAAAAAAAGACGGCGACGCGGGGTAGAAGGGTCTACTTTTACAAGGCCTAAACAGTTTAGGCCTTGTAAAAGCAGCCCTAATATTGCGATTGCAAACTAATACTTACGGAGAAAAAACAAGGCGTAAAAGCTTCGTGGATCTCCGTAAGTGCTAATTTGCATACCCGAAGCGGCATTTCGACGAGAAATGCCCCCAGCGGCGGCCGAGGTACTGCATCCTAAGATCCGACAGTGTAAGTCCCTTACACATGTCGGATCTTCTCCCTATCTTTTGGAAACTGATTCTGTGGATCAGTTCCAAAGATAGAAACAGGGATACAACGGCGTATCAGTAGATACGCTGTCGTATCCCTTTTGTGAATCTGGCCCTAATTTACTATCCATGGTAAAATTTAAATCTCCAGCCAGTATTAAGTGACCTTTCTTAAATTCTCCCAATTCCTTTAGGATCTCCAGCAAATATTTTTTAGGATGCTTATTGGGACAGTATACATTTGCCAAGGTATATTTTATGCCTGATATAGTTCCTCTCAGGAACAGGAATCTGCCCTCAGGATCCACCTTCCTATCTTCTATCTCAAAGCCAACATTGTTTCCAAAGCCTATTGCTACCCCTTTTGCCCTTTTTGTAGGGGAATCACCATAATACCATATAGGAATCTTCCTGGAGTATAATTTAATGTTAGTGTCCAATGTCAGATGGGTTTCTTGTAAAAATATAATTTCTGCGCCCATTCTTTCTAGTTCCCGTAACACAATATGTCGCTTCTGTGGAGAATTTAACCCTCTAACATTGTACATTATAAATTTTATCGAATCCATCTTTTTTTTCCCTTTCCTCCTCTCTTCGTTTCTTCCCTTTGTACAGGGATGGAAAGATCAGTGCAATTTCAAGTTCACTTTGCACTTGTAGTTTGCACTTGTAGTGCAAAGTAGATTTGCGTTTCTTAAATAACCCCCATTGTTATTATTTGATGAAGATTTTTGATCACTTTGCCGTATTTGAATTGAAAAACTATATCAAATTTTCATTTTGAACGTTTCGATTTGAAAAAAAAATCTGTAATTTTGAAGAAATTTCGAAAAAAGACAAAACAAAAATTCCAAATACGAATCATTAATACAAATCCCGAATCCGAATTGAACGAACCGACTGGATTTAACAGAACTAAATAATTAGATTAACAAATCTAAACAAAACACATTTTTTCATCATGCACATGTCTACCGACAACAACTTCTCCTACAAGATGCTATCCCACCTGCCACATGTACAACAGGCTGCTTGAGAAGCTTTTGTCACCCTTGGTGACCCTTTGCATCTTCACACTTTATTAACTCTTGTTCTGCTGTCTTCAAACCTCAAACAGGGCTGCTGTTAGAAATCACAGGGCTCTGTACAGCCTACCTGGCAGGGGCCCCCCCTTAAATATATAAAAAAAACATTTTCACAGTCGCTCCGAAAAACAGAGCTCTCAGCCGGAAAAATAACTCAGGCTGGTTTAACGACACTTTCACTCTACTGAAACAGGATCGCAGAAGAGCTGAAGGAACCTGGAGGAGGAACCCATCAAAAGAAAACCTCACAAAGTACAAAACCCTCACCAAGAATTACCACAAAGCGATCTTTAAAGCTAAAAAAGACCATTTCGCAAACACCATCTCCAAAGCCCTAAACCGTCCACGGGAACTTTTTAAACTAGTCGCTAAGACTATGAACCCCTCCTGCTTGGAGCCCCCTGCAAGTGAGACACAGGAATTCTGTAATGAACTATCTGACTTTTTTATCGACAAAATCGAAAAGATTCGGGCAACAGTTCAACAGAAAAAAAACACCAACCCCACTCGGATACAGCAAGAAGAAGAAATCAACATAAATAGTCCACGATCGACTACCACTCCTATGCGGACGACACGCAGCTTTACCTTCGAATCACCAGCAAAAAAGACCAATTTCATGAACTAGGAAAGTGCCTTACACTGATCGACAAATGGATGACTGAAAGCTCCCTCAAACTCAACGGATCCAAAACAGAACTACTCACCCTTCACGCAAATAGGAAATCCATTTCCAGGACCACATGGACACCGCCCACCATCCTCGGACAAACCATCGCGCCAAGCAATAAAGTCAAAAGTCTTGGAGTCATCTTTGACTCAGACATGACGATGGATGCACAAATAGGATCAGTCGTCAGCGGTTCTCATCATCTGCTCCGCATGCTACGTAGACTCATCCCCTTTCATCCCGGAAGAGGACACAGCAGTAGTGGTTGGAACTATCATCAACTCACGACTCGACTACGCAAACTACCTCTACTCAGGACTACCGAAATACCAGATTTCACGTCTACAAGTCGTCCAGAACATGGCAGCCAGACTGGTAACAGGTAAAAAGCCGTGGGAATCAGTCTCCCCCGTCTTGAGGTCCCTCCACTGGCTGCCCGTACAGGATCGGGTGACATTCAAGACACTCTGCCTCACCCACAAATGTATACAGGGGAATGCTCCCCAATACTTAAGGCGAGAAAATAAAAACCCTACGTCACCAAGCGCGTGCTCCGGTCAACCAACCAAAACCTTCTCCAAATTCCTAAATCCCGCTACAAATCGAAGGGAGAACGTAGATTTTCGGTCCAAGGACCACGGCTATGGAATGCTCTACCCACTAACATCCGCTTGGAGGAAAACCATCAGGCCTTTAGGAAAAAACTAAAGACCCACCTCTTCTGAAAGACCGGTACGACTTTGGATGCCTAGCACCTTGAGGCGATTAAGTTCGCATTGTTGCACTATACAAGTTACTCACTCACTCACAATAAATATACTAAAATCATTCTTAGTGGACACAAATATAACAGAGAAGCTGTGTGAATTAGCCCTTTTTTATTTATTTTTTAAGGTTTTGAACAAAAACATTTTATAAATTTTTAAAAAGTTTAAATGTTTTAAAATTATTTTATTTTACAATTTTTACAAATAATCTTACATTTTTTTTACAAGGGATTAAAACAATACAGGGTTACAATTTGTTATTTTTTTAACGAGACAGGGAAGCCGGCAGTTGTGTCTGTGTCTCTCCCCGCAGCAGCTGAAAGTTGGCGGGAGTGAGAGAAACCGTTTTTCAGCTGCTGCAGAGAGCCCTCCTTCCCTCTGGTGTTTGGTCCCCCCTGTGTGTCCGGGCCCCCTACAGGAGGACTGGTGCCCCCCTATCAGCGGTCCTGGTCTCAAGTGAACCAACTGTGAACTATGTGTGCCAGTTACTTTCATATACCCCTTGAATAACTTCAGACACGCAAAGAATACGTTTCAACAACTTTAAAAAAAAATGCATCCTATCATTTCATATCATCTGTGCCCAGAGTTAATCCAGCTCTGAGCAATCCTCTTTTATTGTTCAGTGGAATAAAACGGACTTACAGAGAAAAACCTTAGTCCGTTCCGCCCCCTTGCTGTGAGTGACAGGTTATTTACATATCTCATGCACTAGCCTGGAGACAGGCATTATTTTTTAATTCCCACCCCCACACCTTTTCTGAAGTCATGTGGTGACTTTTCTAGGTTTTTGACTGGATGTTAGTGATTGTAACGGAATGACCCGTGACACCCAAAGACTTTGTGAGGATGGAGGATACTCCTGTGTCAGCGTCACTGATAACTCTTGGGTCTGAGTCCACTCTGTGCCCTTTGGGCATGGAGTGGCAAGTGAATCATAATTCATGTATTACATGAGATTTGACATCACTGATAGTTCGTATTGCAGGATTTTGAGACACTGCAAGATGTTGGTTAATTGTGACCCCAACCAGTTAATAGTGACTCATCTCTCTTTGAAGACTGTTAATATGTTAAATAAGGCTGGCTTTTGAAAGGCCTTTAATTGTGTGATAACACTGTCTAAAACCTATTGATGCTCAGAGGTGTGAATAGGTGTCAAGCTGCATGCGGAGACGAAACGTCTGCCTAGGAAACTCAGTGTGTGATGGGTTTGTTTGTTATGCTGTTTAAGGAATGTGCAGTGATTAGACATGATAATTATAGGCCGGTGCCGACCGGTCTAGAATGTTTAAGTAATTAGCCTTAGTGTGCTTAATGCCTTGTACTGTATAAAAAGCTGAGAAGAAACCATTAAATAATCATTACATTTGGAACAAGCACAGAGCTGTGTCTCGTCTTGATTCTGGGCAAATGAAATGGGATCGGGTCCTGTCGGTTGGAGTGTCGATAAGCTGTCTTGGATGGGATGGAAGGTCGTAAACGGTGGTGACCGTTACAGTGATCATAGCAGAATTTAGTGTAAGGAATACACACACAGGAAAAAATGCATGTTGACAAGAGGAGTTCCGAGGTGGGCTGACATCACGACTCCACCCACCGAGCTCCAGACAACAGATCCACCCACAGAATCTGCAGGTCTCATAAGGACAGAGGGGAGACATTTGACAGTTAAGGATACATGCAGGAGGCAGCTATATCCTTATAGATCAGCACTATGGCAGTAGTTTAGAAAGGATGAGAGTGGGTTTACATCCACTTTAATGGAGAGAGGGTTTTTAAAGGGTCTTAAAGGGAAACAATAAAAAATACACAAATCCTTTAAATGAATTGCAATGTAAGGGGGCACTTTTTTCATTGATAACTATTATAAGAAACCACTGTAATTTTCATGGTCTGCTTTTCTAGCTATTATAAGTTATTATTTTACTTTAATATTATTATTATTGAAAATGTTTTTTTGCATAGAACAGGCTTGGGTGCCAAATAATTTAGGTACGCCACATTCCTCATTCTTTTATTTATTTTTATATCCACAACTTTCCATCGCAACTGTTTTCAGAGGCCTGAGAGTTATTTCTCTTGAATAAAAGGGATGAGAAGGGCTGCTCTATCTTATCCACATTAAGCTAGCTTTTATCCCAAGAGTCCTGTACAGGCTTGTAACCGCCCTCACTTCTTGCTCATCTATCTGCAAAGATAAACATGGTACTAAACTGTATCTGAGCACCACAAACTGAAGCTCTATTTAATTCATTTTAGTATTCAAAGCAAACTCACCTATCCATCCATCCTTGCCTTCATATTTAGTTTTGTTAAAAAATCACTTTGAAAATCACCCCCTAGCTGTGGTCATCTTGAGTAAAGGCAGATGATTCAGGTATTTACATCCTAGAATCTATTTGCCTTTAGCTCAGGCATGCAAGCAGATGGGTGTGCTTATGTGAGTAAGCTCCCCCTCCAGATGAAGAAAAAAATGCCAATAAAGTCTCCTGGGATGTATGAAAACATTTTAGTCTGGGCCAGAAACCAGGAAGCAACTGAAGAAATAAAAAAATAAAAAATAAAGTTTAAAACAAGAGAATAAAATATACCTTCTTATCCATTTACTAATGTGAATATGTTGTATACGGATTTGTGTATGTCTTTGTTCAGTTAGGTTAGTTCTCTTTGCTGCCATGATAAAAAGGTCCTGAGGAAGCATGTAGATGTGAAACGCGTCGACCTCTTGGTTGTTATAGCAAAGTTCAAACCATACTGGTATACATTTTATAACAGGGATTGTTTTTCTATATTTTTAGATGTTTTATAATTTGGTGGGGTTGTCCCTCTCTGGCACCAGCAAATTCCAAACAAGGTGTTTTTTTGGTATATAGAAGTTAACATGGATGCGTTACCTCCCTAATAGCCAAGTATTTATATTTTGCTGGTGCTAGTAGTGTAAGGATTGAAAATAGGGTAATGTTGATTGAGATAATTTGGGCAATGATACACTGCACTGATGGGCACTGATACACTGCACTGATGGGCACTAATATGCTGCATTGATGGGCACTGATACGCTGCACTGATGGGCAATGGTATGCTGCACTGATGGGCAATTATATGCTGCACTGATGGGCACTGATACACTGCACTGATGGGCAATGATGGGCTACATTGATGGACAATGATATGCTGCACTGATTATCAATGATAAGCTGCACTGATGGGCAATGATATGCTGCACTCATGGGCAATGATATACTGCTCTGGTGGGCAATGATATGCTTCACTGGTGGGCAATGATGGGCAATTAAATGCTGCACTGATGGGCAATGATACTCTGCACTGAAGGACAATAATACACTGTACTGATGGGCACTGATACGCTGCACTGATAGGCAATGATACGCTGCACTGATGGTCAATGGTAGGCTGCTCTGATGGGCGCTGATAAACTGCACTGAAGGCCACTGATAGGCTGCAGTGGTGGGCGCTGATGGGCAATTATATGATGCACTGATGGGCAATGATACGCTGCACTGATGGGCAATAATATGCTGCACTGATGGGCACTGATACTCTGCACTGATGGGCAATGATATGCTGCACTGATTGACAATGATTTGGTTTCGACGTGAACGTAACTTATGCAAAGCCCTATTCGCGAACGACTTACGCAAACAACGTAAAATTTCAAACTTGGCGCGGGAACGAGGTCCATACTTAACATTAGCTACGCCTCATATAGCAGGGGTAACTTTACGCCGGAAAAAGCCTAACAGAAACGGCGTAAAAAAATGCGCCGGCGGGACGTACGTTTCTGAATCGGTGTAAATACCTAATTAGCATATTCCTCGCGTAACTATACGGAAGCGCCACCTAGCAGCCAGCGTAAATATGCAGCCTAAGATACGACGGTGTAAGACACTTACGCCGGTTGGATCTTAGGGAAATCTATGCGTAACTGATTCTATGAATCAGGCGCATAGATACGACGGCCCGCACTCAGAGATACGACGGCGTATCTGGAGATACGCCGTCGTATCTCCTATCTGAATCCAACCCCTTGAGTTTAAAGGGAGTTGTGGCCTGTCCCAGCCTTAGTATAACAATGGCATGCCTCCATTACTAATTAGTATAGAAAAAAGGATAGAAATTGGAGCAGGACGTTAGATGAGGCATGCCAAGGAGTAGGTATCTAGTTGTTCACCAGGAAATTAATTTAATTTCATTTAATGTATTGTCACAGTATCAGATCAATGGTCCATGGTATCAAAAATATATCAAGTACTAATAATATATAATCACAAAGGATTTACAAAAATATTCATATAAACATATTTAATATGGTTAATCACAGGACATGATGGTACAGTCAATACAAAATAAATCAAACAATAGACATAATTAATGCAATTAGTACAAAGGTCAGTACATAGATGAATATATAAAATATATACAAAACTATGTAAAAAAATATATATAAACATTGGGCATCCATTAGTTGGTAATGCAATGCGTTTCATGGCGTTCAACCAATCGTCAGGAGTCAGATGCACGTATTTACTGAGAAGGTTGGAATGATAAAACGTTATGTGGGTGTAAAGTAAGCAAAAAAGAAACAGCCAGTTTCAATAGTACTTACAAAGAAACTAGGGTTGTCCCGATACCGATACCAGTATCGGTATCGGGACCGATACCGAGTATTTGCGGGAGTACTTGTAAATAGAATACTTGCACGGATCTGTCCAATCCCGAGCAAGGGGGAGTGTCTATACGCGGCGCAGCGGGGAACACTACAGCTATTCAAATGAAAGCTGTGATGTTCCCCGCACGCTGTTTAACCATGCGACGGCGGCATCTAGGTATGGGGGGACATGGCTGGATATAGGGGGGACATGGCTGCATATAGGGGGGACATGGCTGCATATAGGGGATACATGGCTGGATTTATGGGGGACATGGCTGCATATAGGGGGGACATGGCTGCATATAGGGGGGGGCATGACTGCATATAGGGGGGACATGGCTGCATATAGGGGGGACATGGCTGCATATGTGGGGGGACATGGCTGGATATATGGGGGACATTGCTGCATATGTGGGGGAACTTGCTGCATATGTGGGGGGACATGGCTGCATATGTGGGGGGACATTGCTGCATATGTGGGGGGACATGGCTGCATATATGGCGGACATAGCTGCATTTGTGGGGGGACATGGCTGCATTTGGGGACACATTTAAAAAAAAGTATAGGTACTTGTACTCGGTCCTAAAAAAGTGGTATCGGGACAACCCTAAAAGAAACCACAGGTTGGTCACAACTCCTATGATGGGATTTGACGGTGGTCTGGATTACGTAGTCTTACCTGAGACCTTGGTTTTATTATAAATTATGTTTTTTTAGGTCATCCTTGGCTGAGTGCTGGGTCATTTTGTATTCTGTATTCTGCAGAGCTGGCTTAATTGGTAAATTATATGAAAAGGTATTTTAAAAAGTCATTCATCTCAATGATTGTCTTTTCATCATACTAGTCTCATTATAGGAATATGATTGGCTTCATGAGGATTGCACCCAGTCATTATTCATTTAGATGGCAAGTACATTGTATGAAGCCATCTTCCCAAAATCAACACACATAGGCTTATTTAATAAAAACCCGCAAGCAGGAATTAGAAGACTGGGGCTTTGCGAGGATCAAAATGAAATAATGACTGCCAGTCATTACCAAGCCCCAAAGTTACTTAAACATCCTTCAAGTACTGAATGAGCCGGTTCTGTAAATGTGATAAATTGGTTATTTGGTTATTTGGTAAAAGTAGCACATTTTAATATTGCAATGCAAAATGCACATAATGGAATAAGCACACAGGGAAAGTTTGTTTGTGTTGAGATGCCAGAGATGAAAAGTTTTATACTCTGCAGTTTTTGGTCTAAAGCAAATCTGTCATCTTCTACTGCGGACCTGTTTCTGCGTTAAGGCCTCCTTCACGCGGGGTTTTGTCTGCATACATCGATTTCCAGCATCAAGGATCAGTGGATTCCTGCAGCTGGATAGACAAGTGTGTGCAAGTTGGGGCTGCCGCTCAGCGTGTACAAAGTATTGACAGGATGACAGCAGCTGTCTCTGCTCACATATAGCCACACCCCAATTGGGTACCTGTGTTTAGGGATGGGTGCGAACCTTTACGCATCTGATCTGAGAATGGCGACCACTGTCAGGCTGCCATTCACATGCACCTGTCATTCTAGCAGTGGTGGCTGGTGCGCTATTTTTTGGGAGGGCAGAAAACAAACCACATGACCATGCCCCCTGTTCCCGTTTGGTCAACTCTGTAATTTATACATCTGCAGGACAGCTTGATCTGTTGAAAACAACAAACTTACTAATTGGATCAGAAGGTTAAAAAAGAAAGCCCAAAAAAAAAGTAAACTATTGCAGCCATCACATCTGATGCCGCGTACACATGATCATTTTTCGGCATGAAAAAAACAATGTTTTTTCGGCATGTAGAAAAAACATTGTTTTTTCCAACTTCGTCATTAAAACGATGTTGCCCACACACGATCATTTTTAAAAAATGCTCTAGCAAAGCGCGGTGACGTACAACACGTACGACGGCACTATAAAGGGGAAGTTCCATGCTAATGACGCCACCCTTAGGGCTGCTTTAGCTGATTTCCTGTTAGTAAAAGACGATTTGCGCTTTTCTGTCTGTTACAGCGTGATGAATGTGCTTACTCCATTATGAATGGTAGTTTTACCACAACGAGCGCTCCCGTCCCATTCCATAACTTGCTTGCGCAGGTTTTTAACGTCGTTTTAGCCCACACACGATAATTTTTTACAACCCGAAAAACTACATCATTTAAAACGTCTTTAAAAAATGCAGCATGTTCGAAAAAAAAATTGTAGTTTTTCAGAACCTGAAAAATGATATGAAGCCCACACTTTTTTAAAAACTTCATTTTTTTTCATGACGAAAAATGATCGTGTGTACGCGGCATAAGAATTGGTAAGCTACAATATAATAAATGTTTGCTTTTGGGTTTAATACAACTTTAGATTTCAAAAAATGCTTTGTATTTAAAATGTTCTCTGAATGGCACCCATGCCAAGCAAGTGATCTCAGTAAGCAGTAGGGTGGGGATCACTGTAGGGCGGGGATCACTGTAGAAGTGGTATTAACCTACAGTGATTTTCAGCTTCCACTGGAATATTCCAAGTATGGCACATACATATTTACATTGGTATAAGCTGCCTGGACCAATTAACTATGCTATAATAATTAACCTAAATGTTGGCTTTAAAAGTACCCTTTGGGCCGGATTCAGATAGGTTAGCGGATCTTTAGATCCCCGTAACCTATCTGATTTACGATCCGCCGCCGCATGTTTTTGAGGCGAGTGCTTAATTCAGAAAGCACTTACCTCAAAACTTGCGACGGCGTATCGTAAATCCCCTGGCGGAATTCAAATTCCGCGGCTAGGGGGAGTGTAGTATTTAAATCAGGCGCGCCCCCAAGCCGATTTAACTGCGCATGCGCCGTCCGCGAATTTTCCCGGCATGCATTGCTCCCAATGAAGTCGCTAGGACGTCATTGGTTTTGGCGTGAGCGTAACTTGCGTCCAGCGCTTTTCTGAATCGACTTACGCAAACTACGTAAAAATTCAAAACTCTGCGCGGGAATGACGGCCATACTTAACATAGGATACGCCGCACTTACCCCTGTTATAGCAGGGGTAACTTTCCACCGGAAAAAGTCGAACGCAAACAACGTAAAAAAAAAGCGCCGGGTGGTCGTTCGTTTCTGAATCGGTGTAAATGCTCATTAGCATATTCGACGTGTAAAAGACACGGAAGCGCCACCTAGCGGCCGGCCTGGAATTGCAGCCTAAGATCGTCGTATCTCCTATCTGAATCTGGCCCTTTGAGTCTACATGTGGAGGACAGCATGCAGTATAAAAGCCAGGAATATGGAATAATCATTTGGTATACTTTGGCTTTGCAGATTCAGATTTGTGAAATATTACTTTCACATTAAGGAGTACATCGTTCAAACACAAAATTTATAACACAGAAAAAGTTATTTTCAAGTTTATACTGCAATTGTCAAGCAAAGAACAGTGGGAAATTACAGAACCTGTTTAATTCTTTGACAGCTTTTCAAAGAGCTGTACAGATCCCTGGCTCTTGAGACTGGCCAGCACCAGAATATTGCCTATAATTATTCAGTGTTCTTGCTTCTAAAATAAAATCTATTTAACTTTAACTAGTGGTGGCCCGTAATGCAGGGTGCACGGGTGCACGGGTGCCCCCCCCCCCATCCATGCGTCCAGCCCCCTAATCTGCATGCAGAGCTCCAGACGCATGGATTCCAATGGTGTTTTTTATCTATTTTTTAGAAGCACTTGATTAGAGCCAGAGGCTCTAATAGGCTTCAAAAAATGTGAGCCCACCCAGTTGTGTGACAATAGCAAATTAATATTCATTCTTATCCTCCTGATTCTCCTCCTAGCCAATCACGAAGCTGACCCTGAGACCTGTCACCTTATTGTCCGAGAGGAGAAGCGAACCTATTGGCTGCCTAGGAGGAAGAGGAAGGAGGAGATGCATGGCGGAGGCCGCTGTGATGCAGAGGAGGAGGAAACGCAGGGGAAGCCACAGCCCGTCACCCAAAGAAAGTGCTGTCCGCAACCTAGATGGGGTAACTGCGGGGCTGGTGACCGACCGACTGACTGGGGGGTGCAGATGGCATGACCGACCTGGGGGGTGCCTATGGGTGCATTGTTTGCCGACCCCCTCCCAAAAAAAAATATACCGCCAGCCAGAGGTTTTAAAAGTAATATGAAATGATTAAAGTGTTACTAAACCCAGGACCCTGCATTCACTATATCTGGTCTCCCACAGTCCACAGAACATGGAAATGCAATTATTTTAGTAAATATAAAGTGCTAAATACCTTTTCTCATCAGCAGTCTATAGCAGTCTTGTGGCTTCTATCAGTGTCTGGTTAAAGCTTGTAGGAGGATTTTTCATTCTTCTCTATCTTATGAGACCCCTGACCCTCTGTCTGGACAGTGCTGATTGGCCCTGTACTGATCACATGCACCCTCCCAAGAAAAATAAAAACACTCTCTAGCAATACACAACAAACTGAGCACGTGCAGAGTGGCTCCAAAGGCTCTCTGTTTTAAAGAGATGGACTGGAGACAGTAGAAGAAGGGGAGGATCAGAAAAGACAGGATCAAACAGCCTTTTTACACAATACAGATTAACCCCTTAGGTTAAACCAGAAGAAAAAAAAGATTTTACTGTTGTGGGTTTAGTAACACTTTAAATAGAAAAGTACACAATTATTTACTTTCAATATTTGAAATGCTTTTCCTTTTTGGATGCATACAGTATAATGTAAATGGTGTTCAATCATTTTAAAAAAATGCATTTTTTTTTCTTTTTAGGTTGGCTATGCTTATTATTATCATTAATGAGAAAAATGAAAAATCATTTAATAGGAAAGAGAGATGTTTGCAGAAAACACAGTATAAGGATGCTTAATAGATTTAGGAAAAAAATAGTACTGCCAGGTTAGGTGTTTTACTGGAGCTGTATTGAGCTGTTCAGTATAGAGAGATGTTGTATGGAGGAATAAATTATACACTTTTATAGCTTTATATATATTTTTTTGTATAGCTTTGGTAAGAAAGACAAAATAATTGCAGTTGAAGTTTAAATGAAAACTACTGACTCACGTCAGCTTTTTATTAAAACATAGAAATACATTTATTGGATTTTTAATTTGAATGTTAAGACTTCATACATTTATGGTTTTGGTGCAGTTAGTTTAACATGGAGTAAAATGTCTATAACATTAGTTTGCATTTTAGCCTAGGTTCACACTGCTGCGAATTCAAAATCGCGGTAAAATGCGCGATTTTACCGCGATTTTGCGGCTGCGAATTTTGCCGCGATTTCGGCCGCAATTTAATGTAAATCGCGGCCCGAAATCGCAAAAAGTAGTACAGGAACTACTTTTTGAAATCGCAGATGCGGCGTCGCACTGATTAGGACAGTGCCATTGCCGACAATTGCCGCCGATTTGAGATGCGATTTGACATGTCAAATCGCATCTCAAATCGTTCCAAATCGTACCCAGTGTGAACCAGGGCTTAAACTCTGGCTGAGGCTTTTAATAAAAATTGCCTTGACCCATGGAAGTGTGGTCATTTAGAAGGGGTGTCACTTAAAGGGGTTGTAAAGGTTTGTTTTTTTATTTTCTAAATAGATTCCTTTAAGCTAGTGCATTGTTGGTTCACTTACCCTTTCCTTTGATTTCCCTTCTAATAGCCGGTTTGAGGTACAGTTACGACGGCGTATCAGTAGATACGCCGTCATAACTCCGAATCCGCACCATCGTAACATTAAGCGTATGCTCAAACTGAGATACGTTTAAATGTTGCTAAGATACGACCTCCTACGCCGTCGTATCTTAGCTGCCTATTTACGCTAGCCGCTAGGGGCGTGTACGCTGATTTATGCCTAGAGAATATGTAAATCAGTGAGATACGCCTATTCACAAACGTACGTATGGCCGTCGCAGTAAAGATACGCCGTTTACGTAAGGCGTTTTCAGGCGTAAAGGTAAACCACCAAAAAGATGGCGCAGCCAATGTTAAAGTGGAAGTAAACCCTTCAATTTGATAGTTACAAAAACAGTTAACATTCCCGGCATGCCGGAAATGCTAGCTGTCACATTTGTTTGTGCTCTCAACCAAACTGCCAAACCATCCAATGGCTGGTTTCATAACAGGTCACATGTACAGCATCATGGCAGTTGCAGATTAAACAGAGGTCAAGATGGTCGCTTCCTTGGCTGAAAACGATAGGAGGGTTTACTTCCACTTTAAGTATGGACATCGGGACCGCCTCAAATTTTTCACGTTTTACATCGTTTGTGTAAGTCATCCGTGAATGGGGCTGGGCGTAAGTTACGTTCACGTCGAAACCAATGAGTCTTTGCGGCGTAATTTGGAGCATGCGCACTGGGATACGTCCACGGACGGCGCATGCGCCGTTAGTAAAAAACGTCATTTACGTGGGGTCACAATGAATTTACATACAACACGCCCACATCTTCCACATTTGAATTAGGCGGGCTTACACCGGCCCAGTTACACTACGCCGCCATAAATTAGAGCGCAACTTCTTTATGAATACAGGACCTGCCGCTCTAACTTACGGCGGCGTAGTGTATCTGAGATACGCTACGCCCGCCTATAGATAGACACATTTCTCTGAATCCAGCTATAAATGTTTTTTTTTCTTTGTCTCAATTTCTCACTTTCTGTTTCTCCTCAGTAAGCTTGCCCCATCATCCGAGCCATTCTGGCTGGGGGTTAGTCAGCGAGAACAGCTTACTGAGGAGAAACAGGAAGTGAGAAATTCAAAGGAAGAAAAAACATTTACAAGGGAAAAGGTAAGTGAACCAACAATGCACTAGCTTAAAGGAACCTATTTAGAAAATAAAAAACAACCTTTACAACCCCTTTAACCATGCATGTAAAACATGTTTATATTTAGTATGGGTTGGATCGGCTAATATGAGGTGTTGGTTTAGTACAATGACCTTGAATATTTGCCATCTGCTTGAATAATTGCCCACCTACCCAATAATAGACAGACAGTAGGAGCTGCAGAAAGCCCTTAGTATTGATTAGAACTCTAAAGTTGAAGCTCTAGGACACCTATTACTACAATGGTGTAGAATAGACAGAGTTTTCGGAAGGTTTCTGCAAAGTCAGTTTACATTGCCAGAATTCTTTCAGAGACTATCATTAGATTAACTCCCTGGATTAATATATCTAACGATAATGTGGCTATTCTCCATTTAGGTAGTAAATGCTGGGTAGCTATATGTTGAATCAGTCTGTGAGCCCAGAATCGCATTCCTGGATTAAAGCGGGAGTTCACCCATTTATAAAATTTTTCCCCTTTTCCCCTTAGATTCCTGCTCGTTTGGTCTAGGGGAATCGGCTATTTGTATTAAAATATGATCCGTACTTACCCGTTTTCGAGATGCATCTTCTTCCGTCGCTTCCGGGTATGGGTCTTCGGGAGCGGGCGTTCCTTCTTGATTGACAGTCTTCCGAGAGGCTTTCGACGGTCGCATCCATCGCGTCACTCGTAGCCGAAAGAAGCCGAACGTCGGTGCGGCTCTATACTGCGCCTGCGCACCGACGTTCGGCTTCTTTCGGAAAATCGTGACGCGATGGATGCGACCGTCGGAAGCCTCTCGGAAGACTGTCTATCAAGAAGGAACGCCCATTCCCGCAGCCCATACCCGGAAGCGACGGAGAGGATGCATCTCGTAAACGGGTAAGTAATGCTCATATTTTAAAACAAATAGCCGATTCCCCTAGTAAAAACGAGCAGGAATCTAAGGCTAAAAAGTGCCCTCTAAGGGTGAACCACCGCTTTAACTTTGGAAATATAATTCCAGAGTCAGAAGCCATTTTTCAGGATCACCAAATGTGCAGTTCATTGCCAGCCTCTGATTATTGAAGGGATTTGTTTTTTATTTTCTAAATTGGTTCCTTTAAGCGAGTGCATTGTTGGTTCACTTACCTTTTCCTTTCGATTTCCCTTCTAAATCTCTAGAACTTTTGAAGTTATTTACTCAGAAGCAATATTAAACTGCTATACTCATTGCAATTGCTTCTGCCTTCATGGACATAGATTCATCCTCAGTCACCGTAAATGTATCTTATTTTCTTAAAATCAAATATAAATCTTTGTATTGGTAAGCCTGCACACACTGTACATGATCATTTAAAACTAAATATTTGCGATTTCTGTATAAGCCCAATCATAACTGGTACTTTTTAATCTGAACTCAGAAAGAAGTTGAAGCCCTGGGTACAATATGGGTCTAGGATCCAAGGGAGAGCTCTGTAGTGGCATGGAGATCGATTTGAAGATTAACACAGGACTTGCAACTCTTCAGTGATTCTTATGGAATTATTTATGCCATCTCAGGTAACTTTACATTTTCCATTAGCAGGGTAAAGGAACAGGTACAGTATATACTTACCTTCCATTCACTCCCTCATCCCCTATTCAGCTACCAAGAGTTTAAGGAAAACTAGAGTTGTAGCTTACACGTGGATATGGAAACCCTATACCCATCTAACAACTGTACATTTATTTTCTGTTATTACCTCTTGACCTTCTCTCTTAGATTGTAAGCTCTAAGGAGCAGGGCCCTCTGATCCCTATTGTATTTAAGTGTATAGATGTGTACTGTCTACCATCAAGTTGTAAAGCGCTGCGTAAACTTTTGGCCCTATATACTGTAAATCCTGTATAATAATAATAATAATCACAGTACTGATTTGCCCAGCACTGTCACATGAAGTGAGTCACATGCTTCTCAATACAAGGACTTTGGCTCCCAGTGATAAATGGAATGACAGGAGGATAAAATAATTTCATGTGTGTGCCAGTGGTATATGTGGGATTAACACAAACCTGTTTCTTTGCACTGGATGGGCAGATAACACGTTTGCTTAAAGCTACTTTGTCACTATTTAAAAAATATATATATAAAAAAAAAAACAGCTCCGTGCAATTAATAATTTCTAGCCCCACTGTTGAACTCCACTTCTTTGCAGGTCTAAGTTAACTGAAAAGCGTCAGCACACTAAGGCCTTGTACACACGATCAGTCCAAACTGATGAAAACGGACTGATGGTCTGATGTGCCTACACACCATCAGTTCAAAAACCGATCGAGTCCAACGCGGTGTCGTAAAACACAAGGACGTGCTGAAAAAAACGAAGTTCAATGCTTCCAAGCATGCGTCGACTTGATTCTAAAAATGCGCGGGTTTTGAACCAATGCTTTTGCGTACTAACCATCCGTTTTGACCGATCGGTCAGGCGTCCATCAGTCCGATTTTAAAGCAAGTTCTGAGGCCCTGTACACACGATCAGTCCAAACTGATGAAAACGGACTGATGTTCAGTTTCATCAGTCCAAACCTACCGTGTGTATGGCCCATCAGACTTTTGTCATTCAGACCAAAGTTTTAAAACTTGCTTTAAAATCGGACTGATGGACTGATGACCGATCAGTCAAAACCGATGGTTAGTACGCAAAAGCATCGGTTCAAAACCCGCGCATGCTCAGAATCAAGTCGACGCATGCTTGGAAGCATTGAACTTCGTTTTTTTAGCACGTCATTGTGTTTTACGTCACCGCGTTTGACTCGATCGGATTTTGAACTGATGGTGTGTAGGCACATCAGACCATCAGTCCATCAGACCATTAGACTTCAGCCTTCAGTCCGTTTTCATCAGTTTGGACTGATCGTGTGTACAAGGCCTAAAACTTTGGACTGAAGGACAACAGTCCGATGGGCCATACACACAGTCGGTTTGGACTGATTAAACTGAACTTCAGTCCGTTTTCATCAGTTTGGACTGATCGTGTGTACAGGGCCTTATGGATCAGATGACTGGTCGCTATTTGCTCCCTGTGGTTCCTTCTGTCGATCCCTGTGTCCTGCTTTGACATAGGGGACAGTAGATGAATTCACAAAGCACAATGGGGAAATGTCAGCATTATCTGGCAAAATTTGGATATTCAAGATGTGGGACAGCAGGACTAGTAAAGCCCTGTACACACGATCAGATATCTGATGGAATCTAATCCGATGGATTTTTTCGTCGGATATCCGATAAAACTGACTTTCATCAGTCTTGCCTACACATCATCGGTCAAAAATCCGACCGTGTTCAAACGCGGTGACGTAAAACACTACGACGTGCTGAGAAAAATTAAGTTCAATGCTTCCGAGCATGCGTCGACTTGATTCTGAACATGCATGGATTCTTGCATGGACTTCCACACTGACGATCGTTTTTTTCTATCGTTTTTTTATCCATAGGAAAATTTTAAAACATGTTCTATTTTTTTTACATTGGCACATTAGCCAAGTTTCAATGGAGCTACAAAGTAAAGAACTGGTAAATACAGTGCTGACCCCAGACAGTGAATTCTATGGTTTCTACAATGCTAAGTTACAGTTTTCTGATGAGATTTTTATTGCATAGGTTGAGTGGTGACAATATTGACCATTCATATTAAAGTGCACTTATCCTTTAACTGGCAATGCTGTAAGTAGTTTTATTGTAGAGAATGTGGTGACTTGTGACCCTGTCATTCTTTAGCAGTGAATATGTTAAGTACCGATATGGTTGTATATTGCTTCTTTCTCTGCCTGTGCTTGCTGGATGTAGACAAGCACCAGAAATGATCTTCTTGTCTCTGCTATAAATCATGCTCATTTAATGGCCCTGCCTGACACTTTGACATTTCCAACAAGAGAATGAGACTTGATTGGAATGGAAATCCATTTAATTTTTACAAATCTCCCCCGATCATTACGCTTCTTTCCTATTAATTTTAACTTTCACATCTATTTCAACAACCTCATCATCACAGCAGAAGATTAACATTGCTTTCCCTACAATAATGCCGGTAATCTTGTACATGACTACGGATTAATATTCCAGATCTGGAGGTGGAAACATGGGGCTTTCCTGTAATCACTCAGATACAATCTAAAGCAATATTTAAAAGTAGTAAAAAAGGCGAACAACTTTTCATCTCTAAACCCTGAAATGCACACAGAGGAGAACAGGTTATCTAGGATTACTGTACTGCAGTTGGTAAAAACCTTCTTGCTGGCAGTAATCTGGTATTTTCAGAACACCAGTTTTTGAGCATATTGTGCAAATCAGGAATTCTGAACTCCACCCATTCTAGACTTTTTAGCTGTGTCAAAAAATATAGAGAGAGCCCCCTGTATTAGGGTGACCAGAAATCCCTGTTTTCAGGGGACAGTCCCCGGATTGAGGACACTGTCCCCGGACCAAGTCTGTCCCTGGTTTTGTCCCCGGATTGTGCTGGTCAGAGCGGAGGGACTATTTCTTCCGTTTCGGGTGCATGCCCATTTAGCTCCGCTAGCATGTTCTTCTGCCTTGACTCAATTACCGGCCAGCCGCCTGCCTGTTTATCTCCTTGCCTTCCCTGGCGGAGTGATCTTCCTCCGCCCCCCACCCAGTAGTAGCCAGGGGCCCGGAGAGTAAGACTTGACAAGCCATGAGGTGGGCGGTGACGGGGAGAGAGTCGCTGATTGCCGCCATTACTAGTAAAAAAAATATGTCCCCGGATTTCATTTTAGAAATCTGGTCACCTTACCCTGTATGAGGGGCTTACCCATCTCCATGCTTGTGCGCAACACCCCCTAATGCCTATTTCATAACTCACAAATTATACAGTCATCCCCATATCACCAGGACAATTTTTGGACCCAGGCTGGACTCAAAACAATATCAAGTAGCTGTGTTTATCCAGCTGTATGGGACTTGCACAAGATGATACTGGCATTCCACCTGCAGTTGGCATAAAGTTAAATAAGCTATTAAATTTAAAATATAAGATTAAATAAAACTGTAAACTAACAACATTTGTTGCTAAAGGGCTGAGTCTGGGGGGTGGAGAGGGGGAGCTGTGTCTTTGATATCTCTCCGGTTGGAGAGAAAAGATAAAAGGGATGTATGCCTCTCACCCTCTCTATCCGGTGAAGATGTGGCCTTCTGTGATATGTATTCCCGTAATCTGGCATATTACAGTATGTTATGTTATGGAGCTGAGGTTCTTGGTTCATTTTGTTATCCTGTAATCTCAGCCCCTGTTTTGAAACAGTTGTACTTTTGCATTATTTGAGGTCCATGTTGGGTTATTGATATTGCATTCATTTTGACCATCAGTGTATGGAAACTGCGAGGTGTGGACAGCTTTGTGCTGCACAGTCTCGTCAACCTATTTTTCTTGTGGCCCAGAGTCCCCACTGATCTCTTCTTTGGATCCACTCCCTGCCACATCATCCGTTTTCTTATTAAACTCATCTAATGGCTATCACATATACTTTGAGGGCTTGGTACTGGGCACAAAGGTCAAGCTCCACTCTCTCATGCTTTGCCACCTTCCCCACTTAGCTACCCCTGGGGTTTAGAGCCCATTTTTGTTGACCCTTTGCACTTGTCTTTTTTTGTTGTTCTTAAGTGCACACACTAATGGTTTTGTTAGTAGGGGTGTATATTCATATTCCCTGCCTCCCAGGTGGGGGGGATTCTCTCCCCTCCTTCCCCTTTCCCTTTGGTTGCTGTCCATTCCGTTTCCCTCTTCCCTTTCCTCGTTGACACACAGACACCCATTTGGGAATTCTCTGAAGCCCTGTACACACGGCCGGGATTCTTGTCTGGAAAAAAACATTGTTTTTATTGTTTTTCCTGACGAGATTCCTGGCAAGATATTCTTGCCGGCCGAGTGTACACACGTACGATTAAAAAAAACGCTGTTCTTTTGAATGGCACGAACGCAGTGACGTCATCAACTACGACAGGCATGCGCTTGTCACATTCAATGCCATCGCCAACATCTTGGTTCACCCTACCTATGCTTTGAAAGCTACTGCGCACGCGTTTAATTTATTTCGAGCATGGAGGCAGGTAAGTATACACATGCTCGGTTTCTCGGCAGAAAAACACTGCCGAGAATCACGACGAGAAACAAGAGAGCAGGTTCTCTATTTTTCTTGTCTAGATACTGGGCAGTTTTCGCTACGAGAAACCTCAAAGCCTTGTACACATGTACGGTTTACTCGGCAAGAAAGCTCTGCCAGCAGTTTTCTTGCTGTTTCTGGCCGAGAAAACCATGCGTGTGTATGAGGCTTAAGCCTCTAAGGGGCAGTTTGTATTAAGCCTACCTGTGACTCAAGGTTAAATTAGCACTCAAATTACGGTATCTGTGTGTTGTTTTCCTCCGAAATCCACTCATATGCTATTATGCCTTCTATCCAATACCTCTTGTTGGATGTTAGGGGACTGAATACTGAATACCCCCAATAGGAGACATATAGGCCCAGATTCACGTAGGGCGGCGTTACATTGAGCGGGCGTAGCGTATCGTATTTACGCTACGCCGCCGCAACTTAGAGAGGCAAGTGCTGTATTTACAAAGCACTTGCGTCCTAAGTTACGGCGGCGTAGCGTAAATGTGCCGGCGTAAGCGCGCCTAATTCAAATTGTGAAGAGGTGGGCGTGTTTTATGTAAATAAAGCATGACCCCACGTAAATGACTTTTTGAACGAATGGCGCATGCGCCATCCGTGGACGTATCCCAGTGTGCATGCGTCGGATATAATGCCTAAGATACGTCGAACACTGCCTACGACGTGAACGTAACTTACGCACAGCCCTATTCGCGTACGACTTACGCAAACGACGTAAACAGATACGCTTGTTCCGACGTCCATACTTTGCATGGGCTGCACCACCTAGAGACCTGCTTTATCTTTACGCCGGCGTATGTCTTACGTAAACGGCGTAACTAAATGCAACGGGTGCACGTACGTTCGGGAATCGGCGTATCTAGCTCATTTGCATATTCAACGCGGAAATCAACGGAAGCGCCACCTAGCGGCCAGCGTAAATATGCACCCAAGATACGACGGCGTAAGGGACTTACGCCGCTCGTATCTTGGCCAAATCTATGCGTAACTGATTCTATGAATCAGGCGCATAGATACGACGGCGGCCATTCGGACTTGCGACTGCGTATCTGGAGATACGCCATCGTAAGTCTTTAAGAATCTGGGTCATAGTCTTTACAGACCTCAAAAAACACAAAATACGTGTCACTTTTATTTATAAAACCCATTTCAACGCTGCTAGTTTACCAAAAATGACTGACCAACACTTTATGTCAGCCTATCATGCAGGATCTCCTAACAAAAATATAAAGGTGTAATCATTCTCTTTTCACGCTCTGTAACTTGGATGATGCAAGCTGATTGCAGAGATGGGCATGGGTGCTACCGGTTTGTTAACCACTGGACCTCTGAAAGATTTTACCCCCTCAATGACCAGGACATTTTTTGCTATACTGCACTGTGCTAATTTAACTGACAATTGCGCGGTCATGCAACACTGTAGACAAATTAAATGTATTTAATTTTTTTGACACAGATAGAGATTTCTTTTGGTGAAATCACCACTGAATTTTTTTTTTGCGAAAAAGACCAACATTTTTGAAAAAAAAATCAATATTTCTAACTTTTTACTATGCTACATATACAATAAAAAAAAGTAGATAGATAAAACGTATTCCTGTATAGACTTGAAGCACTATTCCTGTAGGAGCCGTATAAATACCGTCTCCATCTTCCCCACAAGCTTTGCCCTGGGGCCAGGCAGCACACAGGCTCATTTACACATTTCACCAATGACCAGTCTAGGTGTGTGGTTTTTGATGTTTTTATTTTTGGAGAACTTAGATAGGGTGGATAGGGAACTCAGCGGGATACTCCAAAAAAAAATAACTATATACAACTGAGGACTGGCTGTTCTTTCTAGAAAAGCTGTAATAAAGTCTGTGCTTACAACAAACAGTGAACTTTGAGATAGAAGTAGTAGTATTCCCATTGCAGAGAACTAGATATACTCAATGCCTCTGAACACCAGTCGGTGTCCCCTGTAAACAGATCCACAGCTGATTTTCTAGCACCAGAGAGGTGGCAGCAGCTCAAATGTCCCCAAGATTTCTCAGAACCATCTGTACTCACACAAGGCCCAGGCACACCTGGTTGTCTCCATCCAACTTCCAAGCAACACCTTACACCAGTGCTACCAGACCAGATCTTCAGCAGTTAGCTCCCCTCAGTCAGCTCTCTCTAGCTTTAAGGTCTGTGCATCCAAGCCCTCAAGTCGCCCACCTAAGGCCTTGCAACAGCAGACATGTGGCAGCAATGCCCAGGAGGGCAGCAAGCCCCTCCCGACTGGACCAATCCTCTTCAGGAAAAGATACAGAGCCCAGTGTGCTCAAATAATATATACAGTCTCCCAACATGCCATCAGGGCATGCTTCCCTAGGATTGGCCAGGGCTGTATAAATATTCATGCTGCCATTTGCATTACTCAACACCTATGATTCAGAAGCTTCTCAAGCTCTTTGAAGACAGAGGGATTTATCAGGATGGCAGCAGCTAAATACACAGAGAAAACCTAACTAGTAGAATGCAGCTGCACTGATTACAGTGAGCAAACTAAGTTTACCTAACAAGAAATTACAGCAAGACTGGGTACAGAAAGGCAACTAAATTTACCTATCAAAACACAGCTCCACAAACACAGTGATCCAACATTTAATCTATCTAATCCTAGCACCTAACTTGGAGGGTGCTACAGACTGAACAGATGAAAGATACCGACCTCCACAGGATTTAATCGGTGGATAGCAGAAACATTATATACTACAAACATTCAACAGTTTTACTCTTTCTGGCTTAATCCCTCAACTCCAGCGTCTTGGACTTTAAATTAAACAACTCCTTACAAGAAATTACTACAGTTACAGACCTAAAGAAAGAGCTGGAGGCTTACTTCACCTCCAACGCCCCAACTGACCTTTCTCCGATGTGTATATGGGAGGCACATAAGTCTGTTCTGTGAGGGGTCTGGATTAAGCACGGCGCCAGACTGAAAGCTGAAAGAGAGTTGTTTCATACTGGGAATCCTGGACAGAATAGCGACACTGGAAAGTCAACATAAAAAAGACAGATGCAATACTGAAAAAATTATCGACACTTCATCCAAGCCTTAAATCAGTGTTAATGGAGCAGGCTAAAGCTACCCTTGTAAGCATGCTTTTTATGAATACAGCACTCGTTGCAATAGACTCCTACTGTAGCTAAAGTGCTGAGGCAGTGCAGAGCCCAAACTGGCATTCCTAAAATACACAAACCAGAGGGTTTCTATGCTCACCTGTCCTCTAATATAGCAGCCGAGTTTAGAAAATACTATGCTGACTTGCATGATATTAATAAAGATTAAATTGAAGATTTATAAAATACCCTAGACAAAAAATCAAACTTCCCAGTTTTAAGCCCTCACACAGTTGCCACTCTGGAAAGACCTATTACACCCTTGGAATTCATACAGGCAGACTAAAGCAGACTAAACCAGGTAAAGCCCTAGGAAAAGATGGCTACACCTCAGGGGTGTTGCTACGTCTACAAAAGATCTGGGGCTCATCAGGGTCCCAAGAGAGCCCCCTACTTACATCAGGGTCCCCAGAGAGCCACCCTCAGTACATAAGGGTCCCGAGAGAGGCCCCCCTTACATCAGGGTCCCCAGAGAGCCTCCCTAATTACATCAAGGTCCCCAGAGAGGCCCCCTTAAATAAGGTTCCCCAGAGAGCCTCCCCCTTACATCAGGGTGCCCAGAGAGTCCCAGGGCTCAGGAGTGCGATACATAAAGAATGCAGGGCTCAGGAGTGTGCTACATAAAGAATGCAGAGCTCAGCTGTGTCCATCTATACAGCCACATCAGTGGCCAGCAATGCAGCCTCACCAGTGTGCAGGAATGCAGCCTCACCAGTGCCCAGCAATGCAGCCTTACCAGTTCCCAGCAATGCAGCCTCACCAGTGCCCAGGAATGCAGCCTCACCAATGCCCAACACTGCACCCCCACTGTAGTGCCCTCTGTCCCCTGCACCACCCCAACACTGTAGTGCCCTCTGTCCCCTGCTCCTCCCACTGTAGTGTCCTCTGTCCCCTGCACCCCCCACTGCTAGGATCGCCTGGCAACCAATCACCTGCTGTTTAATTTAAAAAGTTAACTCCAGCAGTTCCCGCCCCCATCATTGGACAGCTTGCCGCTGTCCAATGAAGAAGAAAGCAGTGAAAAATTCAGCGGGCCGGGTGCCCGCATTCAGCGGTGGCAGGGTTGCACACCCCTGTCCTACAGACTCTGGGCTATGGGCCACAGGTTCGGGGCTATAGCCCCAGTAGCCACCCCCTAGCGATGCCACTGCTACACCTTAACATATTACATACTTTCATGCCTATTTGACCCCACATTTTGTTGATGCATTTAATGCACTCAGGCAGGTGGACAGAAGATCTTTGACAGGGTGGACTTCCCCAAACTAACCTTAGAGGTCATTGGCTTTGGCACTATTATGAGGGGTTGGATAGAGTCTCTGTGCTTGACTTCTATAGTACAGGTTAGGGTCAACAGAGTACTTTCTCATCTGCTCAATATCAGGAATGGGATTTGACAGGGCTGTCACCTCTTATATTAATATTAACCCTGAAACCATGTTTACAACATAAATGTGCAAATTGCAATATTAAGGTCTTGTCCTATGTCAATGATTTTATTCTTTAAAAGTCAACCAGACTTCTTAATCCCTAACTTGCTGGCTGAATTTCAACGATACAGAGAGTTATCCAACTTTCGCATACATTTTCAAAAATCCAAGGCTCTGAACCAAACTTTGTCTGGGGAACTACTACAGAGACTTAAGTCTAACTTCACCTTGAAAGGGGCTCTCTCTAGCATACGATATTTGGGGATCTAGCTAATGAATGACTTTTCAAAGATGTATTACCTAAACTTTGTACCACTACTCACCTCTATCAGGAAATAATTGGCTGGATGGAAAAACACACTTTTTCCTGGATGGGTAGATGCAATATTATTAAACATAATTTACTTCTTTAACTTGTGTACTTATTTCAGATTTTACCAATCTTTATTTCATATGTCTCTCTGTGTTATGGTCAGGAATCCATACTCAAGGGGATCTCTAGGGTTTTTGGGGCTGCTCAGGACTGAGATAAGACAAATGTGAAATAAGACACTGTTTGACCAGAGTTTGTTTGTAGAACAGTTATTTGTCAGAACATTCTGCAAGGGGTGATGGAGTTTGCTACAGGACAGCTCCCAGGATGCAGCCCTAAAACTTACACATACAGACTACAGCCAGCCAGATACTATGAAGACCAGGGGTCACTGGTATGCACAGGAGAAGAAGAGAAAGGCACTTTCAGAGCAAGGCTGCTAGGAGCATAGGAGCAGTGACTCTTCCCACTGAGCTATCTGGGATGGTAGACAGCTCCCTGCCTGATCTATTGGACAATCCTATCTGATCCATTGGACAACCTTGCCTTGTTTCTTGACTGCTGTTGAACCTTGAGTTCCTTGTTCCTCCCATGAACTTCCTATATAAGCCTTGTCTCAGCACTTTCTCTTGGCCAGGTAATTGTGCCTTTCTGCTGTCTGTATTTTGCGACCACTCATGATCGACCCTTGGCTTGTTCCTTGACTACTCTACTGCCTGATCCTGTTGTGGAAATTTAAAGATGTATTTATTATGTATTGTCATAGTGTCACCCATGGTTGGTTCTCCCTCAGCCCACTCTAGAAAGCTGACTGGGGCAGACAGACTGGTGGAGATACACTTCCTGATTTGGAGAAGGGTGTTTGTGGAGGGGGGGTGTCGGCCGGCGAAAGGGCCCCTGTGTGATGCACAGATATTCGCCTTCTCGGTGCGTCCGCTCTGCAAGCGCATTGTCAATTTAGCTGGTGTGCGCTCCTGTCATCTCTCAGTACCTGATCAATACTGTTTTGGGATGTGAGCTTACACCTGCAGATAAGCTCCTCATCAGGAACTGTATCCTATTGTTATTGATTATTACTGTATTGTGGTGTTGTTGTATTATTTTGTTATTGTTATATTACTGTATTGAGTCCCTGTGAGCTCACTTCCTATGGAGGTGGTCACATGTTGTGACCTCACTTCCTATGGAGGTGGTCACATGTTGTGACCTCACTTCCTACTGGACTTTTAATTAAACTGCCTGCAGCCGTTTGACTAAGCATTGTTCCAATCACATGTCTGTGATTGGTTCTTTTGAATGTATACAACATGTCTGATTGGCTGTTTTGTGAAGCCACATCTTTTGTTACTGATGTTGACGCTATATAATAAATGGGACAAGCTGCAGGAAGTCAGTCATGGCTGGAGCGAGAATGATATGAGAACAAGCTGGTGATAATGTCTTTTTGTATGGATGGTGAGTGAATCTATTTAGCTTAAATATGGATTATTTCATTAAGATGAATGAGACACAGAATATCTGCTTTGCAGACAGCCAGAGATTCTACGACAGATTGGCGAGCCAGAATTTAGGAGTAGACTGAGCCCCCTTTCAGCATCGTGCAGATGGGGGAAGAGTAGGTTCTGTTCCGATGCGTGGTGGGGGCTCTGCTCTACCAAAAAACAAAGTTTTCGTCTTTTTGAAATAACGTGTGTGTGTGTGCGAGCGATTGGACACGTGTGTGTGTGTGCGAGCGATTAGACATGTGTGTGTGTGTGTGCGAGCGATTGGACACGTGTGTGTGTGTGCGAGCGATTGGACACGTGTGTGTGTGCGAGCGGTTGGACACGTGTGTGTGTGTGTGCGAGCGATTGGACACGTGTGTGTGTGTGCGAGCGATTGGACACGTTGTGACTGTGGATTTGATCGTATGTGTATGTATGATTTTGTCATGGACTGGAAGTCTGACTTGTATGTCTGTTGTGTTAGAGATGTATGAGTTGTGTACCTGTGTGTGTGTGTGTGTGGACTGATTCTGGAATGTTATGTGTGAATGCCTGAATGCTGTATGATTGAACAGATTGAAGTTATGTGCCCATGGTATACAGTAAAGCTGTTTGGAAAAGCTATTGTGTAAGACAGCAGCATTATGCCATGTGCTTTGGTGGGGGAAGGGCGATTTGTTTGAGCAGCATGGCTTTTAAAGATGGCTTCTCTGGCCATGAGGGACGGGGGAAGGGGTGATTTGTTTGGTGTGCCATGAGGCTCGGGGGTGGATGGGCAACCAGCATGGCTGTCCCATCACTGAGTCAAAGTTGGTAACCCTCTGTAAACAATAGCAGGCGTTTTAAATGATGTGACCTGAGTATATTTTTTTGAATGGCTTGTTATGAAAGGTGATGCCGCAGTTTGTACATGAGCTTTGAGGAAAAGTGTTTTTGTTTTAATGTTGCGCATGTAACTGAAATTTTTTGAATGTGCTGTGTTGGCAAAAGGTCCGATTTGAAGCAGCCTCAAATGCGGCTCTGGGAGGGAGGGGTGACTAGTGTTGAATCTCTGGGCTCATTGTGAGGGGTTCCCACCATCCCTGTGCTCATTGTGAGGGGTTCACACCATAAAAAGGTCTGATTTGAAGGAGCCTAAAGTGTGTGCCTTGTTGGTTGGTTGTTTTTAGAAAATGTTTTTAATGTTCATATTTGATGTTCCATGTTTTGTTTTTGTGGAGAAAGATTCTAGGCAGGTTTTTGGGGGCTGCATATGGCAGCCATCTTGTTTGCTGCTATGGTCGTTGGCGGACATTTTGTGAGGTGCAGTCTGTTTGCTCTGTGGGTCATCATGGGTCATCTTTTGGGTGTGATACCATGTGACTGAGCAGTGGAATTTTGCAGCCTTTGGGGCAGATTTTGATGTTTAGTGCAAATTGAGTAGCGCAGTATTTTCTGTTGGGATCTGGTGGACAACATTTTTGTTTTCCTTTGTGTAGTACGGTCTGTCCTTTGGTAGACAGTGTTTTTTGCAAGCGTAAATGGTGCCAATGTTGCTTGGCTTGTTGTCCGCCATTTTGAGATGCAGTTTAAGCGCTATCTTTTGTGTGGAATTTCGTTTTTTGGTGAAAAGACTGCTTTGCATGCAGTGTATTTTGATGGATTGTGGGACTGGCTTTGAATGCATTTTTGTGCACAGCGATGTGCGTTTTGGTGTTTGAATATTTGGGGTCCTTGGCAATTCATTTGTTTTTGAAGATCGTAGGGTCAGGGGGGGGGGATCAACTCCTATTCTGCAGATGGGAGGAGATTGTTTTACCTTTCCTGAACCAAAATAATTTTGTTTTAAAAGGAGAGAGACAGAAGAGAGTCAGTTCTGGCTTTGTTTACTATTGGATAATACTTCCAGGGGATATTTGTGGTCCATGGAGTTTTTTTTTGATGAAGATAGACTTCCCCTCCCTCTTCCTGTCATTATGTAAATAAACCAGAATTGGGTTTTACGAGCTGAGCATACAACAGAAAGTCCTTTTTCAGCATTTATACATAAGCAGGAAGTCATTGGGAGGAGTTTTTGAAGTCTTCTGAAAGATTAGCAATGGTATTTGTGTCCTGAAAGGACAACGGAAAATATTTTGGCGTTTTTAAAGGTTTTTGTGAAGTTTTATACTGTAAATACAGTTTTGGGTATGCGAGAGCGAAACAGGAGGGCTTCACCATTATTGTTGTGACATCTAGATGCAGGTAGAAAGAAGCCATAATATTGTTTTGAAAAGTGGAGGATTTCATGGTGCGTTGTAGTTTGTGTGACGAACACATTTTTAGAGGCTTTATATCGTGAGACAGGTCAGGCCGTGTACAATAATCGGAATTCCTGTGCGCGATTGTATTAGCATAAATGTGAGAAGTATTACGATAGCCTCGGTAAGGCCGTGTATAATAATCGGACATTCCGAGGATCGGTTATGATTTTAAAGGCGCAAGCCATAACCGCTCCGAAAATAAGCGCATTGGTTTTCTGGACGCAGATTCACCAATAAAAAGCGATTTGAATCGTCGTGGGATGTGCCGCCCATGCAGTGCACCAGTCAGACAGCTGCACGCATATGAAATCTGGGTTCGGGGCTCCGGACATGAGACCCCTTAAAGAATGACATAGGTGGTCAGAGGGTACAGTAAGGTGTACTCCTTTGGAAGGTACTTTGGCTGGAGGTATGAGACCTCAGAATAAAGATACCTTGAATGTAGTTCAGATATGGCTTCAGAAATCTGTAATGATGAGTGTGGATGGAGGCGTGGTACACGCTTTGGTGACCCTCAAAGGAGAGCTATACATAGCCGGTCTATGCAAGGCTCTCACGCTATTCTCATATTTTCCCATTGTATTTTCTTCTATTGCTGAAAGTGAAGGCAGATTTCCAACGGGTTTTTGTCTTTTTCATTTTTGTTTTGGATACTATGAATATCTCCCCCACATTTGTATATGAATGTTTGTATGTAGTAACGTGAATATGTACGAATTTACCGTGGCGATCCTCCGATGCGTCGCGGCTGTAGTATTTTTGTAGGAACGGGAAAAGTAAGAGTTACACAGAGTTTTGTTTGAATCGGTTTTTAAAGAATGTCATTGAAAATTTACAGGAATGTCATTTTTGTTTGCCATTCTCTGCAGGATAAATATGAGGGATGGAGTAATGATTTCTGCTTAAGTATTTTTCAGGTCCAAGAAGCTTCTGGAAGTTTCTGTACATAGAGAGCAGGTGTATATAGACAGCTGTACACATGGATAAATACGAGTCTAAGAAGGTTTAAAGTATCATAGGCTATTTCATTGTTTCTTCTTCCTCCAGTCTCTAATGAGGAAGAAAATGGGGGGATAAATAAATGTAAAAGTGACAGTTTTTCGAACTAATAACACTAATCTTTCTAATTATAATCAAGTTTGTGCCAAGACTGTCTTTCTTTGATAGAATTTGAATCGGCAAGCAGCAGTCTGGTGAAGTAGGTTCCCATCTTAGATGAAGAACCTCCCAATGGTTCCAGGTATTACAGGAGATGGTAAGCGATTATAGGCGACGGGGAGACATGCACAGATTGTGCAGTGAACACAGTCCCGAGGTCGGGGTTATTGTCATAAGGTTTGTTTGGAGGTCAACCGAAATCAGGGTCGTACTCCCCTCGTCAGCTGTCACGTCTTTTCTCAGGTGATGGGGTGAGTGCGATCACTGTAACATGAACTTCAAAAGGGTTCAGGAGACTCTCCTGGGCCCTGACACGGTAATTGGTTTTCATTTTTTTCCCAACCAGGTGACTGGGTCGTGAGTAAAGAAGCTTGATGGATGAGACCACGCCAGCGACTGCAATACGCGGCTCCTCCACATCAAAGAAATTAGTAGTATCTTCGTTTATTTTGTATTTGTTTGTTTAGTAAATTTTAGCAGAGGTAACGATGAAAAGCATCCCAAGTTATTATTTAAAGTCTATTTTATGACTATTTAAGAAGGTGAACGGGATGGATTGCGGGGTCTGTTCTGAGTCTCCACCGAGCTTTAGTCCCCAGCGATGACAGCGGTACATGCTATTTATGATGTTATGATTGGTATGAGGATTATTGACAAACTAGTGAAGACTCCGAACAGACATTTGTCAATAGAATTTAATGAGATGTCTTTAGAGGGTAGAATTGTTTTTTGTTTTTATGGCTCTGTTCAGTTGGGTATCTATAGCTTATAAGGTAATTCCCCCAATGCAAGAGGTTCATGTGTGGTGGTGAAGCTGTCCCAGCATCCTATATCGCGGCCGATCGCAAGGATCTGATGGCGCAAGAGAAAGTAGGAATGTCAGGGACAGCAAGACGGGAATTGTTCACCAACCCGGACCAGGTCTGGACATGGCTTCCTGCATGTACAAGGTGGGGGGACTTGAGCTTATGATACGATTGAACAATTCACACCTATTGAGGATGGAATGTTTCATATGACTGTTGAAGCTACAAGGAAGTTCTCACGGTCCAAGGGCGATTTCTGGGAATTTACAAGTAAATGATTGTTATATCTGGATAGGGGATACTGGGAATTGGAGTTCAGGCCCATATGGATAAGGTTTGGGTCCCTGCAAGGCAGAGCCAGAGCTGTAGCTAAGTGAAGGTTGGGAATCTTTGGGGATTTAATTTTTATTTTACAGCGGATCGTGGTTGATGGAAATGGGAATATATATACTCATGTCGTTTTTATTTCTATTCTTTCTATGTCATGATGAGGCGCTCCTGTTGCCTGATTGGACGCGTGACCAGAGCCGGAGCAGATGACCACATCTTCCTTGATGAGACGCCCCAAAGCCGGACCCACATACAAGACACAGAGGACCCCAGACCGATCGATTACTACAGCTCACCAAGTTGTGTCCTCCATATAAGTCATGTCTCCTGAAGAACAGAGTCTACATGTCAAGCCGTGTTTTCCTTTTTATGGACTGTAAAGATTGATTTAGTTTCTAGGTGTAAGAAGACTATCAAGATTGGAAGGACAAATGGGAGCAATATGACAAAAATATGACAAAAAGGGAGGACTGTTGTGGAAATTTAAAGATGTATTTATTATGTATTGTCATAGTGTCACCCATGGTTGGTTCTCCCTCAACCCGCTCTAGAAAGCTGACTGGGGCAGACAGACTGGTGGAGATACACTTCCTGATTTGGAGAAGGGTGTTTGTGGAGGGGGGGGTGTCGGCCGGCGAAAGGGTCCCTGTGTGATGCACAGATATTCGGTGCGTCCGCTCTGCAATCTGCAAGCGCATTGTCAATTTAGCTGGTGTGCGCTCCTGTCATCTCTCAGTACCTGATCAATACTGTTTTGGGATGTGAGCTTACACCTGCAGATAAGCTCCTCATCAGGAACTGTATCCTATTGTTATTGATTATTACTGTATTGTGGTGTTGTTGTATTATTTTGTTATTGTTATATTACTGTATTGAGTCCCTGTGAGCTCACTTCCTATGGAGGTGGTCACATGTTGTGACCTCACTTCCTATGGAGGTGGTCACATGTTGTGACCTCACTTCCTACTGGACTTTTAATTAAACTGCCTGCAGCCGTTTGACTAAGCATTGTTCCAATCACATGTCTGTGATTGGTTCTTTTGAATGTATACAACATGTCTGATTGGCTGTTTTGTGAAGCCACATCTTTTGTTACTGATGTTGACGCTATATAATAAATGGGACAAGCTGCAGGAAGTCAGTCATGGCTGGAGCGAGAATGATATGAGAACAAGCTGGTGATGATGTCTTTTTGTATGGATGGTGAGTGAATCTATTTAGCTTAAATATGGATTATTTCATTAAGATGAATGAGACACAGAATATCTGTCTGTCTGCTTTGCAGACAGCCAGAGATTCTACGACAATCCCAACCTGCAATTACTTGTTACCGACCTTTTGGCTTGTTTACTGACCACACTGCCGTTTGTTCCTTATCTGCTCATCCGCTACTGGACCCCGGCTTGCTCACACCCTTGTGGGGCAAACCTGAGGACCATGACCTGGTACTAGCATGCAGCTAAATCCAACTCCACCATCAGAAGCTCTGGTGAACACCAGACTCTGCACCTCAGGTAAAACTGTGTCATCTGCCAGGGTGACTGCCTGTGCACATATGCTGCTGGTCAGTGGTAGTCCTGCAACTGGTCTTCAAGCCTGATGCCTGAACATGACAAAAAGTCTCCTGTGGCACTGGGGTTCAGAATTCACTGGTTCACGGAGGATGAAGTTCATTACAGCAGTGAGGTTCAGGATTATCTGGCACAGAGAGGAGGAAGTCTGTTAATGCACTAAATTTCAGGATTCACAAAGCTATCTGGTGTACAAAGGAAATAGGCTCACTAGGGTAATTTAGAGTAACAAAATGTAATGATGTACTGAAGGTGTAGTAATGTTGGAACTCACAGAGAATGCACAGGTAAGAGAGACTGCACCTATCTTGGATTATGTAGTACACATAAATGCTGGAATACAGAGTCTCAGAGAGTGAACAAACAGTGCACAGAGGTACAAGCACTCAAGGAGTATCTTGTGATAAACACACACTAGGAGCACAGAGGAGTTCAAAGAAGATGCAGGACCTCATAATGCTGATCTTAGGGATCCTAACGTAGCATTCCCTGACCTCCAGGGGCAGGTGGAGTACCCCCAGGGACAGGGCAGGCTGGCATTTCACCTCAGAGCTGGATCCATGGTGTGTAATGGGAGGGAGGTCAGCAAAGAATTGGGTGCCAGTCACTTTAGATGAAACAGAGAGTAGAGTTATTATGTCCTGCCATTCGCGGTAAATCCCGCGGTCCCGCGAGCAGTGTTGTTCGCGGCACCCCCCCTCCCCCACGATTCTCGGTAAATCCTGCGGTCCTGCTCTTGTCCACGGATTCCCCCCCCCCCGTTCAACGTTCAACAACAACTTTTATCCGCAAACCCCCCCCCGCTCAACAACTTTTGATCCGCGGACCCCCCCCGCTCAACAACTTTGTCATTTGTCCCTCATTCTGAAGTTGAAAGGGAGTTGGGAGGTATGGAGCTTGCAATATTTATACATTTTCTATAATGCTCTACTGGTAAAAGAAAATGGTGTTTGGCTGAAAAAGTATATCAACATTCATAACATAAACCTACTGTGTATCCTCACACTAGGGACAGAGATGACGCTGCCACCTACTGACAGAAGGGAGAACTGACAGCTAGGCTAGACTTAGGCAAAAGATAAGCAAACACAGACTACAAATTGTCATAGGCTGACTACAGCTATGCAGACCAAATTTAAGATACTCCTACTTATAGCAACACTTGGGAAGCTGGATACAAGCCTCAGGAGACACAGAAGATACTTGCTGATTATAAGAAAATACTATTTAATCTTGCAAAACCTTTTCAATCCTGCTGCCCTTGGGTCAAAAGGTGGTTAACCCTAGGGCTGGTGGACAGTGTCTGTCATTTTTTGTATCTGGCACTGACTCCATTATTGTGAATGCATGGGGATGTGCAAGCTCCATCCATCATAGCTTGGGAAGAGGGCACACACTTTGGCACTTCTGTCTTGGGTTCTAGAAGAACTTTATCCAAATACACAGGATCTGCCTACCTCATTTTCGGTCACCCACTTTCATCTTTTGCCTTTGATTATTTACAAAACCAGGGTCTTCAGCATGAAATTGTGGCTTACAAGTGTTGGAATTTTAGATTCAGAGTCAGTCCTTCCAGTGAGCAATCCTTTTTCTCTACTTGAATATTGGGTGGCTTGTTCTTTCAGTCCAAGTTAATCAGAACATTTTAAATAGTTCAAATGCACCAATCTTCTGGTGTTTAGATATTCTAATGTTCATACTTCTATTGTTTTAATTTTCAGTTGAACAGACTATTGACTGTATCAACCTTTGTTAAAGATATATTATAACTTTTCATCACTGTTTTACCTGTTTTTCTTTAACTTTCCAGCCAAGAAACATCTACCGGTAATTCAATGGCTGCTCTCATTATCTACAGAGACCCTGAAACCAGAAAAACAGTCTGTACTTCTTCCACACCTTTCTATTTATCTATGGAAAACTCATAGGGCCAGATTCAGAAAGAATCGCGGCGGCGTAACGTATCGTCTTTACGTTACACCGCCTCAAGCTTTCAGCGCAAGTGCCTGATTCACCAAGCACTTGCGTGTAAACTTACGGCGGTGTAACGTAAAGCCATCCGGCGCAAGCCCGCCTAATTCAAATGGGGTGTGTACCATTTAAATTAGGCGCGCTCCCGCGCCGAACGTAAATTTCCTGACGTGCTTTGCGCAAAATTACGGCGCCCCGACGTGTTTGTTAATGGCGACGTGCGTAACGTACTTACGCTGAAAAAAAAAGATTTAAAATTTGACGCGGGAACGACGGCCATACTTTAACATGGCTGGTGTAAAGTTAAGCCATGAAAAAGCAGGCTTAACTTTGCGATGGGAAAAAACAACTTGCGACAACGTAACGCACGCGAGTAGCTTCATGGATCGCCATAAAAGCTAATTTGCATACCCGACGCTGGAAAACGACGCAAACTCCACCCAGCGGCGGCTGAAGTATTGCAGCCTAAGATCCGAAGGCATGCGAAGCCGTAAGCCTGTCGGATCTTAGCCAAATGCCGTCGTATCTTGTTTGTGAATCACAAATTAAGATACGACGCAGCAAATTTGAAAATACGCCGGAGTATCAGTAGATACTCCGGCGTATTTCTTCTATGAATCTGGCCCATAGAGCATAATGACAGTCTTATTTATTATGTTGGACAGCAAGGCACCTTTGCACGTTCATACTTCTTTTTTAATGATAGGCACTTTAAAGGCTTCTCAATTTATTCCACAAGAGTGCTATCATCCACATATCTGACATTGTAAATATTTCCCTGTGCACTAAGCGGAAATCTTAAATAATATCAATCTTCACAGTTCTCAGTATAGTAAGTGAGCATTGTCACCCTAGGACAGGTTGTGCATTACTGACAAGATCAGCAAGTGAAAATGTAGAAAAAAGGCTAAAAAAAAAATTGAACGCATTCACAACATCTAAAGACTGTTAGAACCCTTTCACACTGAGGCAGTTTTCAGGCGTTTTAGCGCTAGAAATAGCCTCTAAAAAGTGCCTGAAAACTGCCTTTCATTCTTTGCAGTGTGTGCTTTCACACTGGGGCGGTGCGCTTGCGGGACATTAGAAAAAGTCCCGTAGGCAGCATCTTTGGGTGGGTTTGGAGCGCTGTAAATAGCGCTCCCAAAACACCCCTGCCCATTGGAATGAATTGGCAACGCTTCCAAAGCCTTAAAAGCGCTTTGAAAGTGCCTCAAAACAGGTATTTTTTGCATTTTTTTTTAAACGGCCCACTAGCGCCCCGAAAGCACAGCAAAAGTGCCGCTAAAGCACCGGAAAACCGGCCAACGCTTTAGTGCTGTTTTATCGCCGCTTCAGTGTGAAAGGGGTCTTAGGATACAATATATAACAATTTCCTTTCTAGGTTTAGAATCACTAAAGCTGAAGATTTAAATAGCTTTTGAATTTATATCAGCATATTCAAGATATTATGAGATTTTAGTGGGTTTAGATCTACCTTGAGTATTTTTGTTTCAAAAAGCTGTAGTAATAAGGCTGAAAGTCCTCAACTCAATGCTTTTATTTTGTAAGGCAGAGTGTATTGACACCATCTAAAGAAACAAAAATGTGATTCGTCAGTATCTTGATTGCTTTTAAAGAGTAAAGCCTGCTTCACATTAACAGTTTTTCTTTTGTTTAACCCAGGGCGATTCAAAGTTAGTACAGCGATCTACCCCGCTAAGCTGTCATGTTACGACAGGGTGAAGGCACCCTGCCAGAACCCTCCAATCAGCACTCTCAGCTATTGGCTGAGGGCGCTGATCGGGAGCCAGTCGGACGCTAGCTTTCCAGCATGATTGTCTGGCAGAGGCCGGCCACTGACATACACACAAGCTGAATGTCGGACATTTTTTTTTCAATAGGCCAGTATCTCCGGACATTCTACCCATGTGTACGGGGCTTAACATATAGTGGTGAACAGCATGTGACGCTTAAATGACTGTGGTGAACTGCAGGTGGTGCTTATTCTAATTGCCTCATAACCCTTTCGCCTCCAGAGACTACTTTAACCCCTTAACGCCCGCCGCACGACTATATACGTCCACAAAATGGCACGGACAGGCAGATGGGCGTATATATACGTCCCTGCCTTCTAGCGAGTGGGGGGTCCGATCGGGACCCCCCCGCTGCGTGCGGCGGACGGATTCCCTTTCGGGGAGCGATCCGGGACGACGGCGCGGCTATTCGTTTATAGTCGCTCCGTCGCGATCGCTCCCCGGAGCTGAAGAACGGGGAGAGCCGTATGTAAACACGGCTTCCCCGTGCTTCACTGTGGTGGCGTATCGATCGAGTGATCCTTTTTATAAGGGAGACTCGATCGATGACGTCAGTCCTACAGCCACACCCCCCTACAGTTGTAAACACACACTAGGTGAACCCTAACTCCTACAGCGCCCCCTGTGGTTAACTCCCAAACTGCAACTGTCATTTTCACAATAAACAATGCCATTTAAATGCATTTTTTGCTGTGAAAATGACAATGGTCCCAAAAATGTGTCAAAATTGTCCGAAGTGTCCGCCATAATGTCGCAGTCACGAAAAAAATTGCTGATTGCCGCCAATAGTAGTAAAAAAAAAAAATGCAATAAAACTATCCCCTATTTTGTAAACGCTATAAATTTTGCGCAAACCAATCGATAAATGCTTATTGCGATTTTTTTTACCAAACATAGGTAGAAGAATACGTATCGGCCTTAACTGAGGAAAAAAAATGTTTTTATATATGTTTTTGGGGGATATTTATTATAGCAAAAAGTAAAAAATATTGATTTTTTTTCAAAATTGTCGCTCTATTTTTGTTTATAGCGCAAAAAATAAAAACCGCAGAGGTGATCAAATACCACCAAAAGAAAGCTCTATTTGTGGGGAAAAAAGGACGCCAATTTTGTTTGGGAGCCACGTCGCACGACAGCGCAATTGTCTGTTAAAGCAACGCAGTGCCGAATCGCAAAACCTGGCCTGGGCATTTAGCTGCCTAAAGGTCCGGGGCTTAAGTGGTTAAATTTTTTGCACACATGTTAAAATGCTCGCTTTTAGGTCTTTGAAGCTACTTAAGCTTGTTGCTTCCAGCTTTACTACAGTGACAATCAGCTGAAGCTTGCCATGGACCTCCTGGAGGCTCAGGAGGGGAAGTGAAGCCCAGAATACGTGGTGTGGTTGGGGGGGGGGGGGAGTGAGGCAAGGGAGGGAGTGGCACCTTCCACAAACTCTAGAAGTAATTAAGCAGCTTTAAAGCTGCTCAAATTACTCCTAGTAAAAGGTGGACAGCCTGCTATAGCAGCTCACTCACGCTTACTCCACTGTGTTTATAGAGCAGGGGTCCCCAAACTTTCTAAACAAAGGGCCGGATTACTATCCTTCCAATTTTAGGTGGCCAGACTGTGACCATCGGAAGTAGAAAATGTCACGGCATCAGTGGGAGTGAATAATTCCCCATCTTTGGTGAGAGGAATTGTGCTCCATCATTGGTGTCTTTGGGTGGTAAGAATCATGCCCGATCGTTGTGTCACTGGGAGAAACTGTACCCCAACATTGGTGTCATTGGGAGGATTTGTGCCCTTTTGTTGAGGTCCGTGGGAAATCCATCCCATTGTTGGAGTCAGAGGATGAAATATTGCCCCAAGGGCCAGGTAAAATCAAGCAAAAGGCTGTATTTGGCGCCCAGTCCACAGTTTGGAGACCCCTGCTATAGAGGTATCATCTTCTAATGTTTGTATATGTTGGTAATTTATCTTATTTGCGAAGGGGAAAGGTTGGTTCCTACTAAATCCATAATAGTATCCGCTTTGGCCCAGATTCACAACCGAGATACGACGGTGTATCTCCAGATACGCCATCGTATCTCTGCGTTGCACCGTCGTATCTATGCGCCTGATTCTTAGAATCAGTTACGCATAGATAGATGTTAGATCCGACAGGCGTAAGTCTCTTACGCCGTCGGATCGTAACTGAATTTTTACGCTGGCCGCTAGGTGGCGCTTCCGTCGAATTCCGCATTGAGTATGCAAATGAGGTAGATACGCAAATTCCCGAACGTACGCCCGGCCGACGCAGTAAAGTTACGCCGTTTACGTTAGGCTTTTCCCGGCGTATAGTTGCCCCTGCTATATGGTGGCATAAGTGCGGCGTAACAATGTTAAGTATGGCCGTCATTCCCACGTTGAAATTTGAAAATTTTCCGTCGTTTGCATAACTCGTCCGTGAATGGGGCTGTACGTAATTTACGTCCACGTCAAAACCAATACGTCCTTGCGGCGTATTAGGAGCAATGCACACTGGGAGAATTCCACGGACGGCGCATGCGCCGTTCGTGAAAAACGTCAATCACATCGGGTCACAGTACATTTACATAAAACATGCCCCCCCTGATCCAAATTTGAATTAGGCGGGCTTACGCCGGCCGATTTACGCTACGCCGCCGCAACTTACGGAGCAAGTGCTTTGAGAATACAGCACTTGCCCGTCTAAGTTGCGGCGGCGTAACGTAAATCGGATACGTTACGCCGTCGCAGAGATACGCGGATGTACAAGAATCTGGCCCATTGTGTTTAGCATTGCACTTACCCAATGATACGTGTGATCCCACGTACAATATCTTCAAAATCATGGCAAGATGTTGCATTAGATGTTTTTGTATTGACATTTAAAACTGTATTCCTGATGTGGAATGTTACAGAAGATTTTTTGAAAGTGAGCCCTTACAAAAGCATGAGATATACTGTACATTAAAACTGAATGCAATAGAGATAAAATTCTAGAAGAGTTTGCGATGACCCTTCAACAGCAGGGCTGTCTTTTCCATTAGGCACGCTGGGCAGTTACCCGGGGGCCCCACTTGCCTGGGGGGCCCCCATCGGCTGCCCAGCGACCCCCAGTAAAAAATGGTGGAGAGCAGCGGGTCAGAACTGTAGACTCTGGGGGAATCCTGCAGACTCTGATGTAAGAGGAAACTCTGAGCAGGCTGGGTTATAGTAACCTAACCTTCATGTCAATGAAGAAATTTGTAAAACTGAAATTTTATGGCAAACAGGAGGCTCATATTATGCTATAATCTTTCTTTACTGTCATCCAGCAGCAAGAGAGTTAATGAAAAGAAAAAACGTTACACAGATAGGTATGCAAATGAACATAGGTAGACTGTCCAATCAGGTAACAGGAGTATGTTATAAAGGTGAGGTACAGGTGATATTCTTCCTCTTTCTTGCTGCTCCAGCCAGATAAGTACATTGAAATTTTTTCCTCAGGTGCTTCTACATATATTATATATATATATATATATATATATATTGTGACAAGGTCGCACGGAAAAAAAATAGCGGGGTAATGTAATGCAGCAAAGTCGCTGAAACTTAAGCAATAAATATGGCTTTATTGCACTCAAAAGAAATAATACAAAACAAAACGGCCATACTTCAGCTTAGGAAGCTAACTAACAGTACGGTCCTGACTACTGTGTACTGGAGGGGCTATTCCAGCCTCCAGTATAAAACAAATAAACAAATAATAGTCCAAATAAGTGTTTGTCTGTGACAGACCTTTTTTCTCCAAAGAAGACAGTCTCCAACCTGTCCTGTTCAGCTCAGCATGCCTCAGGCTGAGCTCTCCCTCTCCAGTCTCTATCAGGTGTGCCGTAATTAATAGGGAGAGAGAGAGAGGAGGTTTTTCTGTTGGCCAGGCTTAACCTTTCTAAGACAGGGAAAGCTGATCTTTACAACTCTCACTGACATACATGGAATCATGTACCCTGTCACAATATATAACTCATTACATATATATATATTTATATTCATTTTCTGCTGAGTTTTCCCTGCAACCCTGCGCTTGTCAGTCAGTTTGCAGGGCCGTACTTTTTATCCTTAATGGCAGTCCCAGCATTGCCCACCCCCTTCTATTCATTATCTTCCCAGGTGGTCTCCTCACCATTCCAATACCCCCCGCTTACAGCACACTCACTTGTTCTCTGACGGCCCGCGTCCCCTCACCGCGGCCGTTCGGCGGTAATCCCAGGCAGTCCGGGATATCGTTTCCTCACAGCTGGTGCTCAGCTGTGGCGCGGTTCCCGCGCGCATTCGCGGCCCGACACGCAGTGTGTCTCCTCACTGCGCTGCAGACTGCTATACCGCCGTTCCCTGACAGAAAGTCCGTTCTCCTGTGTGGGTGTGTGCCTGCCACATACCAACCCTGAACCCGGTTTTAGGTTCAGGGGTGTATGTTTGGCACACACAAACAAATAGTAACACATTTACACAAACAAATTTAAATAAACATATGTTTGTTCATATGGATATATGCATATAGATATATGTATGTATACACTTATATATATATATATATATATATATATATAGATATGGATGTATGTATATATATATATACATATATACTTACACACTTTGAACTGCAGTCAGAATATTAGTAATAAATATATATATATATATATATATATATATATATATATATATATATATATATATATATATATATGTTTGGGTATACGCTCATAATATATGTGCCCTCTTGCTGACATATATATTGTCTGCTGATACAAAAAATATATATAGTTCTGCTGCATATATATTAAATAGTTGTTCTATTATTTTTTCTCTTTCAGAATAATTTGTCTTCAGTCAATCACATTTACTCACACCTCACTATGTCTAATAAAGATTCCACTACTGTTACCCCCTCAAATATCCCTGAGGAAAACCAGAAAATCCAATCCATAATAGATAAATCCATCCAATCTGCTATGCAGACGGCCATGCATGATTCCATTGCACAATCGGTAGTCATGGCCCTGTCTCAAAGTAAACCTCAGGTTACCCCTGAACCTTTACCTATTACCCCATCTGACATTTATTGGTCAGCGGAGGACTCTACATCCCACATGATTCAGGGATTGAAAAAAGCGGGTAAAGTGTCTCAAAAACGACATCATATATCTCATACGGGTCCCTCCGATTCTAAAAGAATGGTCCTGATGGAGAACCAGGGTGAATCTTCTAAGCCTCCTAGTAAAGGAAAGGCTACTGTCAGTGACAAGAGGTCACACGTTATACCCTCTGCCCGGGAGGAGTTGATCTTACAACGGGTAAAAATGGCCTCAAAGAGGCAAAAACCAGACTCTTACCGTACCTCTTCCAGCAATTCTTCTTCTGATGAGGAATCTTTATCAGAAGAAGGAAGAGACTCTGAATATGAGAATGTCTCTGATGCAGAAGAAGGAATACCCTTGAAAAGGAGGAATCCGAGGATGCTATTCTAGACGGCTCTGGTGATCCGTATTTCGACCCAGGTCAAATTAAACATCCCCGTTCAGGGGAATGGGTTACCCATTCCCTAGTTACAAAATGTTTAAGCCTCTGGATCCAGAAACCATTAGATAAGAACGAGGCTAGTAAGTTAAGAGCAGAGTGCCCGAGACCGTCCCTCCCAAAGAAATTAGCCAATACACCCTAATTAGACCCCGCATTAGTTAAATTCCTTCTAAAATCAGGAAAACACCCAAAAAAGGGGGTGGACAGATCATATCGTTTCTGTCAAGATAAATTATTAGACATGTTAGGCCCCTTAGCTAAGATTATAGATTTAATAGAAGAAGCAGTTTCATCTAACACCCCAATAGATTTAAATGTCCTGAAAGGTTGGGCTCAGCGAGCCATTGTACTATTTGGCAACGCCAATGCGGCCATCTCTAGCGAAAGGAGAAGATCGATTCTGATGAAGCTGGATCCACAGCTTATGCATCTCGCTTCATCTCAACCATCTTCCATCACCAAGGGTCTACTTTTTGGTGACTCTTTTATTAAAGAGATCAACAAATACGTAGCTCTCTTTACTTCTTTAGACAAGGCCCAATCATCACTCAAAAAGGTTTTCCAACCAAAGTTTTTCCCAAAGCTGGGAAACGCAAGGGCCGATTTCCCAACAGATCTTCTACCGAAGGTCATTTCCCCAGAGGCCCTCTGAACACCGTGTTAGGTTACCAGATAGATTTCACCTCTTTACCGACTCAAAGTCAGGATCCTATTCCAATAAGGTTCTCAGAAGAGGACAAAAAGCTCATCTCACTGGAGATAAAAGAGCTTTACTCCAAAGGGGCCATAGTTCAAGTTCCCTTGCAAACTCCAGGTTTTGTGAGCAACCTGTTCCTGGTCAAAAATAAGGATGGAGGTTTCAGACCAGTAATAAATCTGAAATATCTAAACAATTTCGTCCATTACCGCCATTTCAAGACCATAAAAGACCTTTTATTACAAGGAGACTGGTTGGCAAAAATAGATCTGAATGATGCCTATCTTTCAGTGCACATGCACGAGAATTCCCAACCATTTCTTCAATTCCTGTGGCAAAACAAGAAATGGCAATTCACCAGTCTACCATTCGGTCTGTCATCTGCCTCCTGGTGCTTTACGAAACTACTGAAACCAGTAGTAGCAGCTCTAAGGAGCAGGGGTGTTCGTCTAATAATATATTTAGACGACATTTTGATCATGGCACAATCACTTCAGACTATTCATTTACACATTCAATGGACGATATCCCTTCTGAACATGCTGGGATTCATAATCAATTACAAGAAATCCATCCTAACCCCTTCAAAGGAGGTAGAATTTCTGGGTTTTCTTGTTAATACCCAACTATACCTTCAGAGTCTTCCAAACAGGAAATTGAAGACGATCAGAAGAGAGATTCGCTCAGTCCTGAACAAAAGTCAAATATCTCTTCGGACAATTGCGAGGATTGTCGGTCTATTATCAGCTTCCATTCAAGCGATATTTCCGGCACCTCCACACTACAGAGCACTACAGAGACTAAAAGCCCAACATCTAAGAGACGGCTTGGCATATTCCGACAAGATAACACTAACTCCGGACACCAAAGAAGAATTACTTGGGTGGCTGACTCACATCCAGATGTGGAATGGGAAGACTATTTTCCATCCACATCTGGATTTAATAATAGAATCAGACGCAAGCAACTCAGGTTGGGGTGCTCGCTGCGGCCCTCTTACAACAGGAGGGAAATGGTCTCCAGGCGAAGCTCTGTTACATATCAATTGTCTCGAACTCTTAGCGGGATCATTTGCTCTCAAGAGTTTTGCGAGAGACAGATCCGATTGTTGTATTCTACTGCGCATGGACAACATATCCGCAGTACAATACATCAATCGCTTAGGAGGTACAAAATCCAAACCTTTGGCGAACATTGCAAAGGATTTTTGGCATTTTTGCCTGGACAAGAACATTATATTGAAGGCGGAATACATCCCAGGCCTATCCAATTCCATTGCAGACTGGAATTCCCTGTTATCTAACAGATTCCAGCAATTGGATGCTGAACCAGACAACTTTTCAACATCTAAAACTCCCTGTGGGGTCCTTTCCAGATAGATCTGTTTGCATCACGCCTGAACAGACAGATTCCAACATATTTCAGTTGGCGTCCAGACCCAGAAGCATTGGGGACAGATGCCCTTCTACAAATTTGACCGAAAGGAACATCTTACGCTTTCCCCCCCCTTTGCTCTAATATCAAGGGCTCTCCTTCTGACACGTTACCTAGAATCGAACATAGTTCTGATAACCCCTTACTGGCCATCCCAAACATGGTTCCCTCAGGCTCTGGAGATGAGCATAGACTACCCACGATTACTCCCAGTATTCCCTTCTATTCTACTAGACCTATTTCAGAATCCTCATCCTCTTAAATTTTCTTAACTCCTGGGGTGATAATGAGAATCTGTCTTTAAAACTTCTATCTTTCAAACTAACAGTACTACTTTGTCTCATCTCCCTTAAAAGAGTAGCGGATGTAAAAGCCCTAGATATATCCCGTAGACAATTCTCTCCCCAGAGTGTTCAATTTTCCATTTTCAGACGCACATAGACCAACTTACATTCGGTCTTCTATCCGGCCTTTCCCATCAATCCAAACCTTTGTGTAGTCCAATGTCTAAAAACCTATGAAACCAAATCTCAACCTTTTAGAGACCCTGACTCATCTCAATTACTAATTTCCTACTGCAAACCCTTCCATCCAGTTTCCTCACCCACCTTGGCTAGATGGGTGAGACAAACCATGGATTTGGCAGGCATTGACATTTCCATATTTGGCGCCCACTCCACCAGAGGTGCAATGGCCACTAAGGTATTTCAATCAGGTGGTTCTCTATCAGATTTAATGCGAACCGCAAACTGATCTTCAGAATCCACTTTTAAGAATTTCTACTTTAGACCTGAATCTCATGTGTCTATGAATGTATTATAACTATAGGTTGTACGTTTATTTAATGCTCTAGAGTATACAGCTTTGAACAAGCATAATATGAGCCTCCTGTTTGCCATAAAATTATCCCACCCTAATACCCTACCCTTCAAGATTTATTTTGCTCTTACATAATGCATTCTTTTTCAGCTTAATGCGCCTATTCTACTGTGGACTTCATGACATATTGAAGAATGAGTTCCAGTTCAAGTTGTTCCAATTAGTTTCCAGTTCAAGTTATTTCCAGTCTAGTTTTATCATCAAGAAAGAGGAAGAATATCACCTGTACCTCACCTTTATAACATACTCCTGTTACCTGATTGGACAGTCTACCTATGTTCATTTGCATACCTATCTGTGTAACGTTTTTTCTTTTCATTAACTCTCTTGCTGCTGGATGACAGTAAAGAAAGATTATAGCATAATACTCGCCTCCTGTTTTTAATAAAATCTATATTTTCCGTCCCCGAGGGTAGGAAAATCTCCAATTGTAGGTACTTTTTTTTCAGTGCCAGTAAAAAAATTGGGTTCTGCCAGTAAATTCCATGATTTTTGTCAGTAAATTCTCATGTACGATTGTGTAGACAGGGCCCCAGTGCGCTGTATTGCCCGGGGGCCTATAATGCTCTTAAGATGCCACTGTTCAACAGCAATTGAAAGATTTCTGAAAGCCTATGATTTTTATTTTACAATTTCAGCGCTGACTATGCCCTAACAAACCGACACAATTGAGAGAACTGTTTAAACTGACAAACATTTTCTCTCAAAGGCAAAGCTAAGGGAAGGGCATCCATGCCCTGCCATGATCATGTACACAAATACACATATTTATGGCTCAGAATCACCAGCTCCGGTGTTCACAAGCCTATGACTTTGCTCTACTCTGCTTACAACAAGTTACTATTTGAATTCAGGGGTTTTCACATGCCCTAGTAAGAAAAACTTGGAGGGTTAAATAATAAAAAACAAACACTACAATTGATGTTCAAGGCCACTAAACACGACAATAAATGTGCTAGGCCACTAACTGCCACTTACCCATGGGAGGCCAGGTCATGAGACCTAAAGAAATATGGGGCCAGATTCACAGAGGAAATACGCCGGAGTATCTACTGATACTCCGGTGTATTTTCAAATTTGCCGCGTCGTATCTTTATTTGTAATTCACAAAAAAGATACGACGGCTTTTGGCTAAGATCCGACAGGCGTACGGCTTCGTACGCCTTCGGATCCTAGGTGTAATTTTCCAGCGGCCGCTGGGTGGAGTTTGCGTCGTTTTCCAGCGTCGGGTATGCAAATTAGCTGATCGTTCGTTCGTATCGTTCGTCGCAATCTCTTACGTCGCCGCTAGTCGGTTTTTCACGTCGCAAACTTAGGCCTGCTTTTTCATGGCTTATATTTAGAAAACGTTAGGGCCTTATCGGCAAACTCCACCCAGCGGCCGCCGGAAAATTACACCTAGGATCCGAAGGCGTACGAAGCCGTACGCCTGTCGGATCTTAGCCAAAAGCCGTCGTATCTTTTTTGTGAATTACAAATAAAGATACGACGCGGCAAATTTGAAAATACGCCGGAGTATCAGTAGATACTCCGGCGTATTTCCTCTGTGAATCTGGCCCCATATTTCTTTAGGTCTCATGCCCGCCCCATTTGAATTAGGCGGGCTTGCGCCTAGCGGATTTGTGTTACACCGCCACAAGTTTACAGGTAAGAGCTTTGTGAATCAGGCACTTATGCTGTAAGCCTGCGGCGGTGTAACATAAATGGGATACGTTACGCCGCCGCAGCGTAACGTATTTGTACCTGAATCTGGCCCATGGCTCCCAATTTGTTTAACTTCCTCAGTTCCAAGCCCCACAGACTTTACCTGGTTGAGACTGAAGATGGTAGTAGGCAGTTCATAAATGGATTAATCCACCACCTGATGGTGTTTGAAAATTTCTGACACTAATATCAGTTTGCAGTGTTAGCTGGGCAGGATCAGCAAAGCTTCTCTTCTCCCCTAGGTATATAACCAAGAAAATCATTGATGTCTTTAGCTGCTCTCCCACTGACCACCAACTTGAGACTGAAAGACTTGGGGACAAAGTGGCATTGAGATAATGTAATGTAATGCTACATCCCTTCTCCCCCCCCTCTTGTTGCTGTGTTTAATTGTGTTGGGTCATGGCACATAGACAAAGGTCTGGAGACACATCCCAGAAGGGTGTGTAATGAGGGGCTGCCTGCTTATCATAATCCCTTTATGTGTTTCAACTGTAGTTTCTGTTTCAATGTACTTCAATGTAAGTGTTGAGTTCCCACTGGTTCTTCCTTGTCCCCAACCCCCTCTATGACAAGACTAAGGGGAGTATCCCTAAGACCCCTTTCACACTGAAGCCTTTTTAACAACGTTTTAGCGTTGTAAATAGCGTGAATAAAACGCTTATAAAACGCTCTCCATGCATCTCAATGGACCCTTTCACACTGAGTCCTGCAAGCAGCATCTTTGGAGCAGCTTTTGGGCGCTGAAAAAAAAAACCGCGACAAAAACGCCCCTCTCCAGTGAAATGCATTGAAAGCGCTGTAAAAATGCCTTGCCCTTTCACACTGAGGCGTTGCACTGGCGAGGCGTTGAGAAAAGTCCTGCAAGCAGCACCTTTGGAGCAGCTTTTGGGCGCTGAAAAAAACGCTCCAAAAACGCCCCTCTCCATTGAAATTAGTTGAAAGCGCTGTAAAAGTCTTGCCCTTTCACACTGAGGCACTGCAAAAATGCCCTAAAACGCTAGGGCCTTAGCGGTGCTTTACTAGCCTTTTTTGGGCGCTGGCAGTGTGAAAGGGCTTTGAAAGCACTCGGGGGTTTCATATTGGGATTGCAGATTAGGCTTCTTTCAGGCGCTTTACAGGCTTTTTTTAACGCCAAAGCGCCTGAAAAATGCTTGAATAACGCCCGAAAAAGGCCCCAGTGTGAAAGGGGCCTACCTGTGTTTAAAGGTGTAAGTTTTGTATTTAATAAACAGTTTATGCCCTGCATGTTTAACCCTCAACACCTGTGTGGTTTGCCTTGTGATTGGGGGGGGTTAAGGGCTCGTTATGGCGAGTCTGCTGGCTGTGTGTGCGTTTGGAGAACAGAGACACAGGTCTGGCAGAGGCGCCCAGCCAGGGGCCCGAGATCCGTCACAGTAGGTAACTGGGAATACCTTTTTAAGGAGCATTCTTCCTTTCACTGACCACTAATGTTAGACAGGTTTTTTTTTTTATCCGCATCTTTACACTGATCACCAACATAACAGGGCATTCCTTCTTTCGCTGACCATCAGTGTAGGTGGCATTCGCTGATCCAGGTAAGAAATTTGACTACTGAAACAAATATTTATCAATTGACTACCTATTTCGAGTACCTTTAACCAGTTCCCGACCCCCGCATATACATATACGTCCACAATATGGCACGTACAGGCACATGGGCGTACACGTACGTCCTTGCCTATTAGCGGGTGGGGGGTCCGATCGGGACCCCCCCCACTACATGCGGAGGTCGGGTCCGCTCGGGGAGCGATCCGGGACCACGGCGCGGCTATTTGTTTATAGCCGCTCCGTCGCGATCTCTCCCCGGAGCTGAAGAGCGGGGAGAGCCGTATGTAAACACGGCTTCCCCGTCCTTCACTATGGCGGCGCATCGATCGCGTCATTCCCTTTATAGGGAAGACACGATCGATGACGTCATTCCTACAGCCACACCCCCCTACAGTTGTAAACACATACTAGGTGCACCCTAACTCCTACAGCGCCACCTGTGGTTAACTCCCAAACTGCAACTGTCATTTTCACAATAAAGAATGCAATTTAAATGCATTTTTTGCTGTGAAAATGACAATGGTCCCAAAAATGTGTCAAAATTGTCCGAAGTGTCCGCCATAATGTCGCAGTCACGAAAAAAATTGCTGATCGCCGCCATTAGTAGTAAAAAAAAAAAAATTATAAAAATGCAATAAAACTATCCCCTATTTTGTAAACACTATAAATTTTGCGCAAACCAATCGATAAACGCTTATTGCGATTTTTTTTACTAAAAATAGGTAGAAGAATACGTATCGGCCTAAACTGAGGAAAAAAAATGTTTTTATATATGTTTTTGGGGGATATTTATTACAGCAAAAAGTAAAAAATATTGCATTTTTTTCAAAATTTTGTTTATAGCGCAAAAACTAAAAACCGCAGATGTGATCAAATACCACCAAAAGAAAGCTCTATTTGTGGGGGGAAAAAGGATGCCAATTTTGTTTGGGAGCCACGTCGCACGACCGCGCAATTGTCTGTTAAAGCGACGCAGTCCCGAACTGTAAAAACACCTTGGGTCTTTAGGCTGCATATTGGTCCGGGGCTTAACTGGTTAATTGCTTAAAGTGATTGTAAAGGCAGAAGTTTTTTGCATTAGAATGCATTAAGATAAAACGCCTTCTGTGTGCAGCAGCCTCCCTCTGCCCCTCTAATACTTACCTGAGCCTCATCTCTGACGAGTGATGTCCACGAGTGTCAAGGTCGTCTGAGACTCTCCTTACTGATTGGCTAAGACACAGCATCGGCGCCATTAGCTCCCACTTCTGTTGATCAAAGTCAGCTAGCCAATCAGGAGAGAGAGGGGGCAGGGCCGGGCCGAGGCACTGTGTCTGAATGGACACAGGGAGCTGTGACTTGGCTCGGGTGCCCCCATAGCAAGCTGCTTTTTGTGGGGGGAACTCCACAGGAGGGAGGGGCCAGGAGCACAGAAGAGGGACACAAGAAGAGGAGGATGCAGGCTGCTCTGTGCAAAACCAACTGCACAGGGCAGGTAAGTTTAACATATTTGTTAATGTTATAGGAAAAAAAGGAGACTTTACAATCACTTTAAGTGAGTCTTTTCTTCAATGGACCACCAATATAAGGAGTTTTTTTTCTCCCTTATCTACCCCTGAACTCCAGTATAAAGGGGGCCAAACATTTCTCAGCATCTAAAAAAAAATCACATCAATTACTGGCAATCATGTTGTATTTACATAAACTTAAATGACCCTATTCCATTTCTGCATTGTTGAGCACTTTTCTTCGAAGAATATTTAGTAGCTGTATTCATCCTCATCCAGCTTTTCATAAAGTAATTCTGGGAAGTCATAAATTGGTTGCATATATTACATCTCTTAACAAATAATGGATATATTGATCACTGCAGCACACTAATTGAATGTAGGCCAATTTTGAATTATATTAGCCTGCCAGCATTGTGATGTGTGCTTCTCCTCCTATAACTTTAATTCTGTGTATAATGGTACCTATAAAGTTAAACAACAATCACTGACAAAATATGCCAGTCTAGCAGAGTTTCAAAGAGAAGCTAGTGTTAAATATATTTTTCACGTTAAAGCCAAAAATGCTATGATATCCATATTTCCCAATGTACGGTTTTTGCAGTCCTCACTACTCTGGACTGATTTTTCATCCTTTAAGTGTAGGACTAAACATAGGGGCCCAGATTCACGTAGAATCGCGGCGGCGTAACGTATCGTAGATACGTTACACCGCCGCAAGTTTTCATCGCAAGTGCCTGATTCTCAAAGCACTTGCATGAAAACTTACGCTGGCGGCCTCCGGCGTAAGCCCGCGTAATTCAAAGGGGCGTGGGCCATTTAAATTAGGTGCACTCCCGTACAGAGCCCAGCACATCAGGGTACATAAGGCACATGAGGGTACATGGGGCACATCAGGGCACAACCAGGGCACATGAGAGCACATCAGGGCACATGAGAGCACATCAGGGCACACCAGGGCACATGAGAGCACATGAGGGCACATCAGGGCACATGGGAGCACATCAGGGCACATGAGAGCACATCAGGGCACATGGGAGCACATCAGGGCACATGAGAGCACATCAGGGCACATGAGAGCACATCAGGGCACATGAGAGCACATCAGGGCACATGGGAGCAGATCAGGGCACATGAGAGCACATCAGGGCACATGAGAGCACATCAGAGCACATGAGAGCACATCAGGGCACACAAGGGCACATCAGGGCACATAAGAGCACATCAGGGCACAATCAGGGCACATGAAAGCACATCAGGGCACATGAGAGCACATTAGGGCACAATCAGGGCACATGAGAGCACATCAGGGCACAGGTCAGCATTTACTTGTTGTTTTCTTCAAAGGCAGAGTAGCGCAGGAAGCGTCTGTCATAAGTTCACTTGTCTCTCATGTCACACTGCTACTCCCCGGCGCCCCCTCCTCTCTTCTCGTCCATCTCAGATGATGTCACAAGCAAATGGGGATGGACGAGAAGAGAGGAGGGGCTGCCGGGGAGTAGCAGTGTGACATGAGAGACAAGTGAACTTATGACAGACGCTTCCTGCGCTACTCTTCATGCACCTCGATCTACACTTCCGCGGCACCCGCCCTGCCTGCGGGCCATTTAAAACCGGTCCGCGGGCCGCAAATGGCCCACGGGCCGGTACTTTGAGACCCCTGCTCTAGAGAAAGGAAACAGCGCAAGAGATTTTCTGGAGTTAAGAGAGACAAGTGGTAGAATAGGTAAAGCAGTGATCAGAGGTCTGTTCAGAAATGTTTAACATATTTAGTTTTACAGTTCGTCTATCTTTTTTTTCTATAGCTCATTTTAACATGATTATAAAAGCTTGTGTTGAAGGTCAAGTTTGCTGTTTCCAGACACTGTTACTGCTCTTGATTTTGAATCCTCTATTTGCAAAACACTGTTAAATGTGTTAATACAAGCCTTTGGAAAAAAAAAGCGTTATTTACCCTAGTTCATACATTTTTCATCAACTTTCTTTTTTATAAATCCTAGTTTCTTTTTAACCACTTAAGGACCGCCTCCTGCACATATATGTCGGCAGAATGGCACGGCTGGGCACAAGCACGTACCTGTACGTCTTCTTTAAGTGCCCAGCCGTAGGTCGCGGGCGCGCGCCCGCGACCCGGTCCAAAGCTCCGTGAACGCGTATGAGGTCACACTTAACCCCTTCAGCGCCCCCTAGTGGTTAACTCCCAAACTGCAACTGTCATTTTCACAGTAAACAATGCATTTTTATAGCATTTTTTGCTGTGAAAATGACAATGGTCCCAAAAATGTGTCAAAATTGTCCGATGTGTCCGCCATAATGTCGCAGTCAAGAAAAAAAAACGCTGAACGCCGCCATTAGTAGTAAAAAAAAAATAATAATAAAAATGCAATAAAACTATCCCCTATTTTGTAAACGCTATAAATTTTGCGCAAACCAATCGATAAACGCTTATCGCGATTTTTTTTACCAAAAATAGGTAGAAGAATATGCATCTGCCTAAACTAAGGATTTTTTTTTTAAATATATATTTTGGGGGATATTTATTATAGCAAAAAGTAAAAAATATGCTCTATTTTTGTTTATAGTGCAAAAAATAAAAACTGCAGAGGTGATCAAATACCACCAAAAGAAAGCTCTATTTGTGGGGAAAAAAGGACGCCAATTTTGTTTGGAAACCAGGTCGCATGACTGCGCAATTGTCAGTTAAAGTGACGCAGTGCCGAAATTATCAAAAACTGGCCAGGTCCTTTACCTGCATTTTATTCCCGGGTCTTAAGTGGTTAAACTTAAAAAATTGATTTGGTAAAGTATCAGACTTTATAAATTCATGGACTAACACTCCATCAGACATGTGCAGGGAGGGGCCTCAAAGTGGAACTAGACCTTTACAATGTTAGATCGCATGTAAGCATATATAGATAAAAAAAAAATATTTAATTTCATGAGAAAAAATAATTTTCCAGTAAGTTAGTCCCCCACTCACTGGTTCATCAGTACCATCTTTACAAGGGGTCATATTGGCACTATATATACTGCCACCAATGACATGGTTTTGCCAGCCCAAGCATTAACATGCCAGAAGTATGAGGTATAAGGGTAATTGCAGACCATGGCAGAGTGATTACAAAATTTTGATCTGCTGATCAGGGATCTTCATGTTTCACAAAATTTAAAAAAATAAAAAAATGTCCAGCATATAAGATAACAAAGAGGTATGGATTGTAATAACGGACATTATGGTATCTATAGCTAAAAGTTTTTTTTTTCTTTGTTAGTGTACCAGGTGATTCTGCTGTCTTTCTCCTTTTGTGAGATTTTCCCTTCCTTCCTGTCCTCAGGGCAGAACAGCAAGTAAGATGTCAGGGCCTGGACATGAACCTGGAACCAATGCTGTGTTTGGCAATGACTCTGCTTGCTGAGCCACCTGGAATGCTGGGCAGTTTCCTGGACAGCTACTTGAATGATCCTGCCTTGAACCTTGAACCCTTTGCTCCTCCCATGAACATCCTGATTTAAGCCATGTCTCTGCACTTCCTGTTTGCCAGATTATTGTGCTCCCTCCATCCCAGCTGTCTCTCCTGCTGCTGTTCATATCTTCGCTACCATTTGTTACAGACCTTTGGTTTGTTCCTCGACTACACTTCTGCTTAAACCCAACCTGCAACCATTTGTTGCTGACCTTTTGGCTTGTTTCCTGACTACACTTCTGCTTTATCTCTACCTGCTGTATCTGCTATTGGACCCTGGCTTGCTCACCTCCTGGTGGGGAAATCCTGAGGACTGCAACCTGGTACCAGGGATGGACTGGCCATTGGGACTACAGGGAGTTTCCCGGTGGGCCGATGGCTCAGTGGGCCGGCTTTAGAGACAGCGGACTGCCGCTCCCTCCGCTCCTCTGTCTCTCCCTTCACGCAGCGCTCACCTCCTTTCCCTCCCTGCAGCGCTCACCTGGGGGGAACAGAGAAGCAGGGGGAGGACCAGAGGAGCATGGGGGAGGGGACAGACAGCTGACTCAACAACTATGGCCTGGGAGTTTCTCACCTCTGCCTAATTTTGTCCCGTAAGGGGAGCACCGAACTGATTCTTTGCCCCGGGTGAAATAATGTCTAGCTTTCCCACTGGTACTTCCTATAAGAGTACCAGTACCAGCCGCTCTACTCTAATAAAGTAGAACCCCTAGTGGCTAGTGAAGGGGGAGAGGGGCTTGGGTGGCTGGGGGGGGTGCGCAAGAAGTCCGGCCGCCATGGGAGAGACCTGTCAAAGTGGGCCAGTCTGGATAAAGTCCAGGGCCAAATTTTTGTCCCAGTCCAGCCCTGCCTGGTACTAACATGTAGCAAAACGCATCTACACCATCAGGAGCTCTGGTGAATACCAGTTACTGGAGTACCTCAGGGGAACCCGTGTCATCAGCCAGAGTGATCTGTTTGTATACCTGTCCTTCTTATTGGTGGGTGCTGTTTCATCGCTAAAGCTACTCACCTCCAAGCATGACTTCAGTCCATGACATAAAGAGAAATCTCTCTAAATTACAAGGAAATCTCTTCTAAACCATGCATGTGAGAGAGATCAAACTTTTAGTTACATTTTTTGTCGGAATCACAAAGAAATTTGAAAGCATAAAAAGGTGTTTTTGATTGCCCACAAGGAGATGGAAACAAAATTACCCACTCTTACATGGTGGAGAAATCCAAATATCCGAATTGGAGCAGTTTTCTTCCATTTTGATTCCATTTAAATTCAGTAATATAATAAATTGGACTGAAGCTGGCAATTTATTGCCCAACTTTACAACCAGCTGCATTCGGATGGTCATTCAAACTCATGGGTGGTAGTTTGCTTAGCCTCTGGTGATTGCCTGTGTGATCATATTTTCTGGTGGTGATTATGAAAGTGGTTAAAATTGACAAAAAATTGCCATATGTGTGACAAGCTTTAGACCGTTGTTACTAGATAATGTCCTTCCTGGAGGACCGTGTGGTACTGTGAGGTGGTGATTTCGACCTCCTGTACTCTGGATGTAATGGCGCGAATTTCGTGGCGGAGATCAGTAATGGCCGCAAACAGCATGTTCTTAATATCAGCTGCCACTTCATGGAGGTCGGTCAGGCTTGGCAGTAGAGGGACCTGTGAGGCCGCTGCGCCTTGTGCAGGAGGAGAAGGGGTCATAGGTGTGAGGAGAATCCCGGCCGAGGTTTGTGAGGGAGTTGAGATGGGAGTCGGCGCCACCATGTTGGATCCCTGTGACCAGAATATGTCCGGGATTTGCTGGATCAGTCTACCACTTACGTTCCTCGGGGAACGCGATCGGGAGGCAGAGGAGTGTCGGGAAGAAGTCCCCATTTCTTGAGAGTCAAAAGTCGGCTAGAGTCTCCTGTAAAGGCTGAAGTATGGCCGCGGTCCATCGGAGCTCTGAAGCTAAGCGTCCATCTTCTCTCAAGGCAAACCACGCCCTGTTACTAGATAATGTCACTAGAACATATGTCCCCTAGGGAAGATTTTCCCATCACATTTTGTGGAAACTGTAAAATGTGTAAATTTCCCATCACTTTTGACCTAGTGACAATGGTCACCAATGCAAATGGAGAGAGTGAACATCCCTAGCAGGGATGAAAACAGTAATAAAAGCCTGAAAGCAGTTCTAGTACTCTCTTCAATGCCTCTATACTTTATCCATAATCTTAGATTTTCAATAATAGCTGAACATTCCACTCTATATCCTGCTAGCAACGAATATCACCAAAGGCATATCGCATATGTGGACATGCTCTTTATCTTACACATTCTTTGGAACGTTGTGTGTATTACAGATACAGATCCATTTCACTGTCACATAGTAAATGTAGGCATTGATGTATCTGATATCAGTGGCTTGCATGGTATGTGGTCTTTATGACATTGCAGAGAGAGATTTTGTCCAAGGTGCAGAAAAATGAACCGCACAAGATGTAAGAAAGGAGGCAGCTGAACACATCAGCCTAATAACAATTCTTATCTGTCCAGCGATTTCCCAGTTGTTGACTGGACAGCAAAATGGGGTTGTCAGTCAATGCCTGATCTGAATATCTTTGCTTCTTCATAGAGTACATTTCTTCCTTATTCTGCTGGTCTCTGCAGGCATTGATGGTGAGATATGGCTGAGGTCGATTTCAAATAGATGAATATGATATAATTCTGTTTTTCGTACAAAGAACTTACTGTTGCTTAAAGTTGAGTTAAATGGATCAGTACACGCAAAAATTCCAACTACATTAAAGAAAGGGTAATGCCGCGTACACACAACCCGTTTTTCAGGTTCTAAAAAATTACGTTTTTTTTTATGTCATTAAAAACGATCGTGTGTGGGCTTCAGAGCATTTTTCACGATCTAAAAAATGGCCACATTTTTTTTCGAACATGCTCTATTTTTTCACAACGTTTTTAACGTTGTCGTAAGGTTGTAAAAAATGGTCATGTGTGGGGCTTTAACGACATGAAAAATCTGCGCATGCTCAGAAGCAAGTTATGAGACGGGAGCGCTCGTTCTGGTAAAACTACCGTTCGTAATGGAGATAGCACATTCATCACGCTGTAACAGACAGAAAAGCGCAAATCGTCTTTTACTAACACTAAATCAGCTAAAGCCGCCCAAAGGGTGGCGCCATCCGAATGGAACTTCCCCTTTATAGTGCCGTCGTACATATTGTACGTCACCGCACTTTGCTAGAGCATTTTTTTTTCACGATTGTGTGTAGGCAAGGCCTTTTAATGATCGGGTTGAAAAAAACGTTGTTTTTTCTAGACCCTTAAAAACTTCGGGCCAGATCCACAAAAGGGTTACGACGGCGTATCTTCTGATACGCCGTCGTATCCCTGTTTCTATTTATGCGGCTGATTCATAGAATCAGTTACGCATAGATATCTCTAAGATCCGACATGTGTAATTGTTTTACACTGTCGGATCTTAGGATGCAGTACCGCGGCCGCCGCTGGGGGCATTTCTCGTCGTAAACCAGAGTCGGGTATGCAAATTAGCACTTACGGAGATCCACAAAGGTTTTTCCCTTCGTGAAGTCGCCGTAAGTGTTAGTTTGCCGTCGCAAAGATAGGGCTGCTTTTACAAAGTGTAAAGTTAGTACACCATGTAAAAGTATACCCGTCTTTCCCGCGTCGCTGTCAATTTTTTTTTAATTTTTTATTTTTCCCGCCGCAACTCTTTTTAACCCGTCGCGATTCACAAAACCTCGCGCAACGTAACTTCGCACAAAGCACGTCGGGAAAATAGCATCGGGAGCATGCGCAGTATGTCCGGCGCGGGAGCGCGCCTAATTTAAATGGGACTCGCCCCATTTGAATTGGCCCGCCTTGCGCCGGACTGATTTAGGATACACCGCCGCAAATTTCCAGGTAAGTGCTTTGTGGATCGGGAACTAACTTGGGCAATTTGCGGCGGTGTAACTTAAATAGAAAAAGTTACGTTGCGCCCGCTGTTTGTGGATCTGGCCCTTCATTTTTTAGAACCCAAAAAATGATCGTGTGTGCGCGGCAATAGTCTAAGCCAGGGATCCTAAAACTATGTCGCGGAACTAGACATCTCATGAGGCATTGTAAAACTCTGACATTCAGGCCTTGTACACACGACCGAACATGTCCGCTGAAACTGGTTCATCGGACCAGTTTCCGCGGACATGTCCGACTGTGTGTAGGGCCTACCGGACAGTTTCCCGGCCTAACGGACAGGTTTCCAGCAGACAAAAGTTTCTTAACATGCTAAGAAACTTGTCCGCTGGAAGCCTGTCCGTTGGACATGTCCGATGGTTAGTACGACTCTTTGGACATGTCCGCTGGCCCGAAATCCTGCGCATGCGTCAAATTGATTCAACGCATGCGTGGAAGCATTGACCTTCCGTGTCAGAGAATGTCGGTGTCGTCTACGTCACCGCGTTCTCTGTCCGCGGGGATTTTGGTCTGATGGTGTGTACACACATCAGACCAAAACCTCCCAGCAGACATGTCCGATGAAAACGGTCCGCGGACCGTTTTCATCGGACATGTCTGCTCGTCTGTACAAGGCCTCACAGACATGACTAGGCATGATGGGAATTGTAGATCCTAAACAACTGGAGGGCCATAGTTTGAAGACCCCTGGTCTAAGCAGTAATGGAATCAGTAGGTAATATACAGTACCTGTTTGTTAAAGTCACATTTTTAGTGGATTATCTGTTACTAGGGATGAGCTTTCTGAGTTGGATAAAATAGATTTTGCCACAAAACAACAGATTTATCCATCAGGGATGTGGAATGTCATAATTTTGATCATTGATTTAGTTGGGTGAATCTTGCTTGAGGCTGGGCTTACACTAGCCGCTAGTATAGAGGCGGTCCGGTGCTTCCCTGTTCTCCATTTCAGGAGCAAACCCAAACCAGGTCCGAATTTTTGCTTAAATTTGGACATGAAACTGAGCCAGAGACACACAGGACCCTTTTCCAGTGCAGACTGCGGACGCCCCAGAACTCAGCTCAATTGAGAGCTCCATTTGTTGTTAGAATGTATGATATATTTTTTTTTTTAAGAGATGTATTTAGAGTAATTCATTGCAATTAGTGTTCCTTGTATTTTTTTTCCTGTGTATTTTTATTTTAATTTGTGGGAAATAATAGGTCTAGGATAGTTGAAAGGAGCATCTGTAACAATCAGGGTCCGTTACTCCACTGCACCGAAATTAAATAAATGAATTAACATAAAATCTTCTTGATTTTTGCCAGTATTTGGGGGAAACAGAAACTCTGAATTGTACTCATCTCTATCAGTTACCATGGTTGTGTTTGCTTATAATAAGAATGAGTGAACTCACGGTTGAGGAATTGGATTGCTTGCATATTCAATGCCTATCATTTGATACTTGTAGCAAAATGGGGTGTGTTGTTTCCTTATTAAGTACGAATTGGTGAATTTATTAGTCACAGTCATACCTTATTTGCATGCAGGGAATGCAATCACAAAAGCTAGTGAATTTAACAAATGCTAAATTATGCAGCATAAGTGATCATAGTAAAACCATGCTAATTGCTAGTGACATAGAAGCAGAAGTTGCAGTAATTGCAACTGTGATTGAACCCCATTCTGAGGCCACCTGCATCAAAACACGGGGGGGGGGGGGGTGACAGTCACATTCTCAAGGGCACAGCTGAACCAGGAATGTGCCTGGGACCAGCACATAGTGCGGTGATGTCTTCCCCTCACCCATCCCCTGTGCGCATGGTTATTTTTGATGTCACATGACTTTACCCACAATATTATCCGGGGTCCCCTCATAATAATATAAAATTGCCAATTGCTTCCAAGTTTTGACATTGTGTTATCTCCCCCATCCTTCTACCTATGTTCTTTATTGTATTTGCCACTGGTTGACAGCTTGAATCTGGTTTTTGGCTTTTTTACAGATATTGTTCAAAGACATGCCTTTCCCTGCTGCAAGATACTGTACAGAACATCTGCATTGCAAAAACCCACTACTTTGCTTTAGAGCCGGTTCACACTGGGGCGGCACGACTTCGGGGGCGACTCGGCATGGCGTCCTGAAGACGACTTCAGAGGCGACTTGCAAAATTACTTCTGTATAGAAGTCAATGCAAGTCGCCCCGAGTCGCCCCCGAAGTCGTACAAGAACCTTGCGTCGCTCCTATTAGAACGGTTCTATTGAATAGAATGGGACGCGACTTGTCAGGCAACTGAGTGGCCTGACAAGTCGCCCCAGTGTAAAAAGGCTCTTACGGTCTAATAGTTAAAATTATTGTAAACCATCATCTTGTAAAACAACCCATTTGGTTTAAAATACAAATAAAAGGCAAACCATTTATATATATATAGATATAAAAAAAATGTATAAAAAAAACGTTTTTTCCCTTTTTTATAAGTGATCATATTCCCTATGTTCTCAGCTACATCAGGTCTGGGGGAGGAGAAGAAGAAGTGCAGTGATCTTTCCAGTGAAAGGCGGTGTGGGGGGTTGTCAGGACAAGCAGGGCCATTTTAATGCAAGGGCACTCCTGGGAACTGCCCAGGGGCCCGAGGTACATGGGGGCCCCACAATAATCTTGCATTACATCATACTTGTCAACTGTCCCTGATTAGCCGGGACAGTCATAGTTTAGTAAAAGCATCATGATATGGTCATGTCCCGGGAATCGTCCCAGAACCTATACTGTGCCCTCCTGATCCCAGTATTGTGCCCCCCTAATCCCCCCCCCCCCGTTCTGTGCACTTCTGCATTACCCCCTGTTTTGTGCCCTTTGTGTTGACTAGTCTTTGATTTATGGAATGTTTTCCTTTTTGTAAAATCGATTTATTGAAAGACTTATGAATATATGTTTAATTCTATCTATTCTAACTATTTTTACTTTATTTCTTGTAAGTAGGTGTGTAAATTAGGGAAGCAAAAATTGGAAAGAACGAAAAACTGGACAGCCGCACTCCAAAATCACTTAAAAAAGGGATGTCTTTTATTTCAACTGTACATACAGTCACTGCAAACCAACAACATTCAGTATGGCCGACACGTTTCGCACTGGCAGTCAGTGCTTAGCCATGACTAAGCACTGACTGCCAGTGCGAAACGCGTCGGCCATACTGAATGTTGTTGATTTGCAGTGACTGTATGTACAGTTGAAATAAAAGACATCCCTTTTTTAAGTGATTTTGGAGTGCGGCTGTCCAGTTTTTCGTTCTTTCCAATTTTTGCTATCATCAGCATTGCCAGCACCTTGGTGGTTCAACAGCCCTTGATTGCCTACGGGGCTCACCTGGAGCGGTGAGAATCTTGTCTGTTAAATTAGGGAAGACTGGTAGGGGCCCCAGTGCATTACTTTGCCCAGGGGCCCATGATGCTATTAAGACAGCCCTGAGGACAAGTCTAAACATTTGAGGAGAGCAGGCTGAGTTCCCAGCACAGCTAGAGAACTGACCTTGCTGTGCTCCCCCGCTTAGATGTGGTCAAATTTTTAATAGGAAAGCAGAGGGACAGGCAGGGAACACTGGGGATTTCACACAAAGGAACAGTACAAAGAGAACAGGAGACTTTCTCATACAAGTACATGGTACAGCAGGCACACATCTGGGATAGGAAAAGTTGGGTTTAACGTATTCTTTAACCACTTAAGGACCGGACCATATTCAGCTAAAATGGCCCAAGGGGTTTTTTAACAATTCAGCACTGCGTCGCTTAAACAGACGTCGCGGTTGTGGGACGTGGCTCCCAAACAAAATTGGCGTTCTTTTTTTTCCCCGACAAATAGAGCTTTCATTTGGTGGTATTTGATCACCTGTGCGGTATTTTATTTTTTGCGCTATAAACAAAAAAATAGAGCGACAATTTTGAACAAAAAATCAATATTTTTACTTTTTGCTATAATAAATATCCCCCAAAAACATATCTAAAAATTTTTTTTTCCTCAGTTTTAGGTCGATACGTATTCGTTTACCTATTTTTGGTAAAAACAATCGCAATAAAGCGTTTATCGATTGTTTGCGCACAATTTATAGCGTTTACAAATAGGGGATAGTTTTATTGCATTTTTATTATTTTATTTTTTTTACTACTAATGGCGGCGATCAGCGATTTTTTCGTGCCTGCGACATTATGGCGGACACATCGGACAATTTTGACACAGTTTTGGGACCACTGTCATTTTCACAGCAAAAAATGCTTTAAATTGCATTGTTTATGTGAAAATGACAGTTGCAGTTTGGAGTTAACCCACAGGGGGCGCTGTAGGAGTTAGTGTTCACTTTGTGTGTGTTTACAACTGTAGGGGGGGTGTGGCTGTAGGACTGATGTCATCGATCGAGTCTCCCTTATATAAGGGATCACTCGATCGATACGCCGCCACAGTAAAGCACGGGGAAGCCGTGTTTACATACGGCTCTCCCCGTTCTTCAGCTCCGGGGAGCGATCGCGACGGAGCGGCTATAAACGAATAGCCGCGCCCTCGTCCCGGATCGCTCCCCGAGGGGATCCGACCGCCGCATGTAGCTGGGGGGGTCCCGATCGGACCCCCGACCCACGTCTAGGCAGGCACGTACAGGTACGTTGATGTGCCTGTCCGTGCCATTCTGCCGACATATATCTACATGAGGCGGTCGGGAAGTGGTTAAAGCGGAGCTCCACCCTAAAGTGGAACTCCCACTGATCGAAACCCTCCCCCCCTCTGGTGTCACATTTGACACCTTTCAGGGGGGAGGGGGGTGCAGATACCTGTCTACAGCATGACAAAGATCACTGCTCCCGATGACAGGGAGCAGTAGATCCCTGTCATGTTGCTAGACAGAACAGATAAATGCCTTGTTTACATAGGCATCGCCCCGTTCTACCTCTCCTCGCCGCAAATCGCGGGCCGCCGGCGAAAACATTGAGTTTGCGCGACCCGCAGGCACGCTCCGCTGGCATAGTGTGTTTTGCGCCACTCGCGTATCGTGCACGCGCAATACGCGGCAAATTCAAAGGTATGTACAGGTACCCCCAATTGCCTGCACGAGCCATTCTGCCAACGTATATGTGTGTGCGGCGGTCAGCAAGCGGTTAAAACAATTCTCATCTTGTTATTCATTATATTATTCTCATATTATTAATTATAGAGTAAAATAGAATCTTAATAGTGAATGTAAATCGTAGTTGTAAGCATATTTCAGTGGTATTTTGATTATATTTTTTATATATAACTAATGCTTAGGCTATAAGTTACTGTATATTAAATAGTACTTTATTAAAATCTGTATAAATACTTTTATAATTGAGCACTCGCATATCCTAAGTGCATACAGGCACTATTGATAACAGTGCTCAAAAGAAGATATTTCAAGGGCATTCCCAGCATGCAACATTTCAAAAAGCAGCAAAAGTTAAAAACATGTAAAAGCTGTTTCAGTCTATCAGTTATAGCATAAGAAGTTTAACACTCCCATGCCGTCTGTCCTCACCGCACACATTTCTCTAGCTTGTGTGACTAAGCCTTGACCAACGCGTTTCTTCACTCATTCTTGTCCTCTTCTGCAAAAAAGACCACTACCTTTTTTTGGATGTAGTTCTGCTTTAGGACATATGGGATTTCTATTCTAAAATAACCACACAAGTTATCTCACCTGTGATTGTGTGAAGAGAACCTACACAATAAGTGCTAACAACCACCAGTCTTGTACTAACAGGCCCCAACCCACATTTCATGTTCGCTGTGGCAGTGCCTTCTTGGAAAGTGTGCGCCGAATGAACCAATGACAGTGCCCCAATTTACAACTTCGGGTCTGTTTATGGATTTTAAGGGGAACACCACGCCAAAATGAAAAAAAGGTGTGGGGTCCCATCAAAATCCATACCACATTCTTATCTGAGCATGCAGCCTCGAAGGTCAGGAAAAGGGGGGGGCATGCAAGCACCCCCTCCACTGAACCATAACAGGCCACAAGCCCTGTTATATTTATTTTTTTTAATAAAGGAATTGTCAAAAACTGTCTCTGTATTTTTATTACTTTTTTAACACTTTTATTCCATGGGGACAAGGTGCTTGGGGGTGGGGGGACAGAGCCCCCTGCCCCAAAGCACCCCCCCCATTTTGAGGGCATGTGGCCTGGTACAGTTCAGGAAGGGTGGTGCTCGCTCATTCCCCCCCCATTTCCTTTCTCCTCTTTTTTTACTCTTTTTTTTAAACAGTAAATTCGTTTTTTATTTTTTTTATTCAGCTGTCAGTGAGGAAGCCCATTGACAGCTTGAATTACTTATTGGTTGTTAAGAACGCCACAGCCAGCTTTCTGGTCCCACCTCCTTAAAGCGGTTTGTATAGTCAAAAATGTCACTTTATATTTATTAGTCCATGTCATTATTTTAAATAGTTTTTTTTTACCTGTATACTGCTTTAGTTATTGCTTCATTCTCAAATGGGGAATCTGTACCGCGCATGCGCCGGATCCCGTTCAATTCGGCACGCTGAACCTCTGCCAGACAAATTCTTTTGTTATGTCGGGGCTGCGTCATTTCCTCATGCAGACATCAGCCCCGACATCCCGCGATGCTTCGGCCACATTTCTCACCTAGAGCATGATGGTTCATCACGTAACCTAGGCTTGAATATTGTGACCGTAGTGCACACGCGCGGGATTTCTGAAAGAGGAAGGAACCCTGGGCGGAAATTCTCACTGTGAAAGACGCGAAGACCACATCATAGATGGCGCGGGCTTACTACAGAAATTACATTTCACAAAAATCAAGGATTAATACAGTGAGGCCCGTACACACGACCGAGAAACTCGACGGGCGAAACACATCGTTTTGCTCGTCGAGTTCTTGTGAAGCCGTCGAGAAACTCGACAAGCCAATTTTCCTCCACTCCCGTCAAGGAAATAGAGAACATGCTTTCTTTTTGGCTCGTCGAGTTTCTCGACAGTTTCCTCCACGAAAATGTACACACGACCGGTTTCCCTCCGGCAAAAAAAATATCTCCAGCAGTTTCTTGCTGGTTTTTTGCCGAGAAACTCGGTCGTGTGTACGAGTCCTTAGACTAGTAATGTAATATATTATATAGGGATCAATCGATGTAGAAATACAAGGTCTTTAAGAATATGTATATAGTTTTTGGATGTTACCAGGGGTTTACTACCGCTTTAACCACTTCAGCTCTGGAAGGTTTCACCCCCTTCAAGACCAGGCCATATTTTGGGATATGGCACTGCATTGCTTTAACTGACAATTGCGCAGTCATGCGACGCTGTACCCAAACAACATTTTATGTTTTTTCCCCCCATAAACATAGCTTTCATTTGGTGGCATTTGATCAGCTCTGCGTTTTTTTTTTTTTTTTCCGCTATCAACAAAAAAAGACAGACAACTTTGAAAAAAATCATTTTTTTTACTTTCTGCTATAAAACATATCCAATAGAAAAATTTATTCTGCTACATATTTTAGCAAAAAAAAAAAAACCCGATAAGCGTATATTGATTGGTTTGCGCAAAAGTTATCACGTCTACAAACTATGGATAGATTTATGTAATTTTTATTTTTTAACTAGTAATGGCGACGATCAGCTATTTTATGCAGGAATGTGACATTGTGGTGGACAAATTGGACACTAATGCCACGTACACACCAACCGTTTTTTGGTTATAAAAAATTAAATTTTTAATGGTCTAGAAAAACCAACGTTTTTTTCAACCCGATCATTAAAACGGGCCATGCCTACACACGATCGTGAAAAAAAAATGCTCTAGCTAAAGTTGCGCTGACGTACAACACGTACAACGACACTATAAAGGGAAGTTCCATGCGGATGACGCCACCCTTTGGGCTTGCTTTTGCTGATTTTGTGTTAGTAAAAGACGATTCACGCTTTTCAGCCTGTTACATGCGTGATGAATGTGCTTACTACTCCATTACTAACGGTAGTTTTTACCAGAACGAGCACTCCCATCTCGTAACTTGCTTCTGAGCATGCACGTTTTTTTCACGTCGTTAAAGCCCACACACTACGACCATTTTTTACAATGTTAAAAACGTTGTGAAAAATTAGAGCATGTTCTAAATTTTTAATGCCCATTTTTTACATCGTGAAAAATGCTCTGGAGCCCACACACAATCGTTTTTAATGACATTAAAAAAACACGTCATTTTTTACAACGGTCGTGTGTACGCGGCATAAAGTGACACTTTTTGGGGACCAGTGACACCAATACAGTGATCAGTGCTAAAAAATGCACTGTGAGGCCTCGTACACACGACCAGTTTCCTCGGCAGAATCCATCAAGAAACTTGGTGGCAGAGCTTTTTTGCTGAGGAGACTGGTCGTGTGTACATTTTTAATCGAGGGAAACTGTCGAGGAACTCGACGAGCAAAAAAGAGAGCAAGTTCTCTATTCCTCGACGGGAGTCCCAATTTCCTGGTTTCCCGACGACGAAACTCGAGCGTGTGTATGCTTAGAAACCCGCGCTTGCTCAGATTAAAGTATGAGTTGGGGAGTAAAAGTAGCATTGTAATGGAGATAACACATTTTAAAAGCTGTAACAGACTGAAAATGCAAATCGCCTCTTAGCAAACTTTTATTTAACATGCAAACACATGAAATTTCGAAAAACCAGCCCCAAGAGTTTGGCCAGTGGAATCGAACTTCCCCTGCCGTTTGTATTGTTGTACATCACCGCGTTTGAGAACGAGGAGATTTTGTTCTTGGACAGTGTTACGCAAAGCAAGCTTGTCGAGTTCCTCGACAAGCTAACAAGGAACTCGACGAGGAAATGAATGTGTTTCGCCCGACGGGTAGGGGATACCAAGGATCCCTACGGTTCAGAGGCGATGTATCGGCCTGGCAGGGGGGGAGGGGGGGAGGGATAGTGGGGTGTGTGGGTTTGGAAGGGGAGAAGATTCTCCATCTTCAAAACAGGGAGGGAATAGGGAAAATGGCTCCCAAGGGAATCTCATGGAAAGTTCAGCAGGAAATGATCTTGTTATAGAAAATGACAGAAGTAAAATTTTTTATCTTATAACGTAAAGGGATTAAATTCAGGTCGTTAAAAGACTAAAGAGTCCTTGCCGAGATTGTACAACTTAGAGCGACGTTGTCTTTATCCAGGAATCCCATTTAACCATAGACGCGAATATCAAGCTTTTTTCCCCTGCATACCCCACTTGGTTTACGGGACTCCATCTCAAAATGCGCTAGGGGCGTGGCAATTGGGGTTTACAAGGGGGTTCGGGTTCTCCTTGAGGCAAGGATGACAGACCCAGAAGGGAGATTTATATTTCTTAGGTAAGGATTGATAACATAGTCTATACCTTAGCGAATATCTACGCCCCAAATGTACAACCAAACCCAATACTTTAGGGAAAATTCTGGGAAAATTGAATGATTTCGCCGAGGGTATATAATCCTGATGGGTGATTTGAATTTCGTCTTCGATCCAAAAGAAGATAGCACGTTCCGAGGGAAGGAGACAAGAAATGTGCACTACAAAGAATTAAACGAAAGATTCATGACTGCCAACTAGTGATGCCTGGTGGATTTCCATCCAAATGAACATGATTACACGTTTTACTCTCCTCCCCACGGAACATACTCCAGAATTGACTACATCCTGGCGGATCATAGCTGCTGACTCTATAACGAGACGGACATAGGTATTATGACTTGTCAGATCACGCACCAATCTCCATGAAAATTAAATTATCTATACAAAAGAGACAGCGGGCTGTTGTGTTGCCTAGATGATACCTGATACGCGATGAAGGAGGGCAAGTAGGGTGGAGGCGAACTAAAACAATTTTTTCTTATTAATGACACGGAAGGGATTACCAGCGCAACCCTCTGGGAGACGCACAAAGCTTACATTAGAGGAATTCTAATTGCGGCGGGCGTTAAAAAAAAAAAAGAGAGGAAAAGTAAAGCAAACACCCTGATCAAAGATATAGAGTCCCTAGAATGCAAACACAAAGCGCAGGGATCAAAAGAGATTTATCATAATTTAATTATAAAAAGAGACGCTCTCAAGGAGATCATGGAACAGGAAGCGAGAAATAAATTAAACTGTATTTCCAAAGAGAGATACCTTTGGGGTAACAAACCAAGCAAGCTCTTAGCTAAAATGGCTCAAAAAAATTTTGACACATTTTTGGGACCACTGTCATTTTCACAGCAAAAAATGCATTTAAATTGCATTGTTTATTGTGAAAATGACAGTTGCAGTTTGGGAGTTAACCACAGGGGGCGCTGTAGGAGTTAGTGTTCACTTTGTGTGTGTTTACAACTGTAGGGGGGTGTGGCTGTAGGACTGATGTCATCGATCGAGTCTCCCTTATATAAGGGATCACTCGATCGATACGCCGCCACAGTAAAGCACGGGGAAGCCGTGTTTACATACGGCTCTCCCCGTTCTTCAGCTCCGGGGAGCGATCGCGACGGAGCGGCTATAAACGAATAGCCGCGCCCTCGTCCCGGATCGCTCCCCGAGGGGATCCGACCAGCCGCATGTAGCTGGGGGGGTCCCGATCGGACCCCCGACCCACGTCTAGCAGGCACGTACAGGTACTTTGATGTGCCTGGTCCGTGCCATTCTGCCGACATATATCTACATGAGGCGGTCGGGAAGTGGTTAAAGCGGAGCTCCACCTAAGTGGAACTCCCACTGATTCGAAACCCTCCCCCCCTCTGGTGTCACATTTGACACCTTTCAGGGGGGAGGGGGGGTGCAGATACCTGTCTACAGCATGACAAAGATCACTGCTTCCCGATGACAGGGAGCAGTAATCCCTGTCATGTTGCTATACAGAACAGATAAATGCCTTGTTTACATAGGCATCGCCCCGTTCTAACCTCTCCTCGCCGCAATTCGCGGGCCGCCGGCGAATACATTGAGTTTGCGCGACCCGCAGCACGCTCGCCGCTGCATAGTGTGTTTTTGCGCCACTCGCGTTATCGTGCACGCGCAATACGCGGCAAATTCAAAGGTATGTACAGGTACCCCCAATTGCCTGCACGAGCCATTCTGCCAACGTATATGTGTGTGCGGCGGTCAGCAAGCGGTTAAAACAATTCTCATCTTGTTATTCATTATATTATTCTCATATTATTAATTATAGAAGTAAAATAGAATCTTAATAGTGAATGTAAATCGTAGTTGTAAGCATATTTCAGTGGTATTTTGATTATATTTTTATATATAACTAATGCTTAGGCTATAAGTTACTGTATATAAATAGTACTTTAGTAAAATCTGTATAAAATACTTTATAATTGAGCACTCGCATATCCTAAGTGCATACAGGCACTATTGATAACAGTGCTCAAAAGAAGATATTTCAAGGGCATTCCCAGCATGCAACATTTCAAAAAGCAGCAAAAGTTAAAAACATGTAAAAGCTGTTCAGTCTATCAGTTTATAGCATAAGAAGTTTAACACTCTCCATGCCGTCTGTCCTCACCGCACACATTTCTCTAGCTTGTGTGACTAAGCCTTGACCAACGCTTTCTTCACTCATTCTTGTCTCTTCTGCAAAAAAGACCACTAACCTTTTTTGGATGTAGTTTCTGCTTTAGGACATATGGGATTTTCTATTCTAAAATAACCACACAAGTTATCTCACCTGTGATTGTGTGAAGAGAACTACACAATAAGTGCTAACAACCACCAGTCTTGTACTAGACAGCCCCCAACCCACATTTCATGTTTCGCTGTGCAGTGCCTTCTTGGAAAGTGTGCGCCAGATGAACCAATGACAGTGCCCCAATTTACAACTTCGGGTCTGTTATGGATTTTAAGGGGAACACCACGCCAAAATGAAAAAAAGGTGTGGGTCCCATCAAAATCCATACCACATTCTTATCTGAGCATGCAGCCTCGAAGGTCAGGAAAAGGGGGGGGGCATGCAAGCACCCCCTCCACTGAACATAACAGGCCACAAAGCCCTGTTATTTTATTTTTTTTTAAATAAAGGAATTGTCAAAAACTGTCTCTGTATTTTATAACTTTTTTATCACTTTTATTCCATGGGGACAAGGTGCTTGGGGGTGGGGGGGACAGAGCCCCCCTGCCCCAAAGCACCCCCCATTTTGAGGGCATGTGGCCTGGTACAGTTCAGGGAAGGGTGGTGCTCGCTCATTCCCCCCCCATTTCCTTTCTCCTCTTTTTTTACTCTTTTTTAAACAGTAAATTCGTTTTTATTTTTTTATTCAGCTGTCAGTGAGGAAGCCCATTTGACAGCTGATTACTTTTGTTGTTAAGAAACGCCACAGCCAGCTTTCTGGTCCCACTCCTTAAAGCGGTTGTATATCAAAAATGTCACTTTATATTTATTAGTCCATGTCATTATTTTAAATAGTTTTTTTTACCTGTAACTTCTTTAGTTATTGCTTCATTTCAAATGGGGATCTGTACCGCGCATGCGCCCGGATCCCCGTTCAATTCGGCACGCTGAACCTCTGCCAGACAAATTCTTTGTTTATGTCGGGGCTCGTCATTTCCTCATGCAGACATCAGCCCCGACATCCCGCGATGCTTCGGCCACATTTCTCACCTAGAGCATGATGGACATCACGTAACCTAGGCTTGAATATTGTGACCGTAGTGCACACGCGCGGGATTTCTGAAAGAGGAAGGAACCCTGGCGGAAATTCTCACTGTGATCAGACGCGGAAGACCACATCATAGATGGCGCGGGCTTACTACAGAAATTACATTTCACAAAATCAAGGATTAATACAGGTGAGGCCCCGTACACACGACCGAGAAACTCGACGGGCGAAACACATCGTTTTGCTCGCGAGTTCCTTGTGAAGCCGTCGAGAAACTCGACAAGCCAATTTCTCCACTCACCGTCAAGGAAATAGAGAACATGCTTTCTTTTTGGCTTCGTCGAGTTTCTCGACAGTTTTCCTCCACGAAAATGTACACACGACCGGGTTCCTCGCAAAAAAATATCTCCCAGCAAGTTTCTTGCTGGTTTTTGCCGAGAAACTCGGTCGTGTGTACGAGGCCTTAGACTAGTAATGTAATATATTATATAGGGATCAATCGATGTAGAAATACAAGGTCTTTAAGAATTTGTATATAGTTTGGATGTTACCAGAGGGGTTTACTACCGCTTTAACCACTTCAGCTCTGGAAGGTTTCACCCCCTTCAAGACCAGGCATATTTTGGGATATGGCACTGCATTGCTTTAACTGACAATTGCGCAGTCATGCGACGCTGTACCCAAACAACATTTTATGTTTTTTTCCCCCCATAAACATAGCTTTCATTTGGTGGCATTTGATCAGCTCTGCGTTTTTTTTTTTTTTTCCGCTACAACAAAAAAAGACAGACAACTTTGAAAAAAATCAGTTTTTTTTTTACTTTCTGCTATAAAACATATCCAATAGAAAAATTTATTCTGCTACATATTTTAGCAAAAAAAAAAAAACCCGATAAGCGTATATTGATTGGTTTGCGCAAAAGTTATCACGTCTACAAACTATGGGATAGATTTATGTAATTTTTATTTTTACTAGTAATGGCGACGATCAGCTATTTTATGCAGGAATGTGACATTGTGGTGGACAAATTGGACACTAATGCCACGTACACACAACCGTTTTTTGGGTTATAAAAATAAAATTTTAATGGTCTAGAAAAACCAACGTTTTTTTCAACCCGATCATTAAAACGGCCTTGCCTACACACGATCGTGAAAAAAAAATGCTCTAGCAAAGTGCGCTTACGTACAACACGTACAACGACACTATAAAGGGGAAGTTCCATGCGGATGACGCCACCCTTTGGGCTGCTTTTGCTGATTTTGTGTTAGTAAAAGACGATTCACGCTTTTCAGCCTGTTACAGCGTGATGAATGTGCTTACTCCATTACTAACGGTAGTTTTACCAGAACGAGCACTCCCATCTCGTAACTTGCTTCTGAGCATGCACGTTTTTTCACGTCGTTAAGCCCACACACGACCATTTTTTACAATGTTAAAAACGTTGTGAAAAATTAGAGCATGTTCTAAATTTTAATGCCCATTTTTTACATCGTGAAAAATGCTCTGGAGCCCACCACAATCGTTTTAATGACATTAAAAAAAACACGTCATTTTTTACAACGGTCGTGTGTACGCGGCATAAGTGACACTTTTTGGGGACCAGTGACACCAATACAGTGATCAGTGCTAAAAAATGCACTGTGAGGCCTCGTACACAACGACCAGTTTCCTCGGCAGAATCCATCAAGAACTTGGTGGCAGAGCTTTTTTGCTGAGGAGACTGGTCGTGTGTACATTTTTAATCGAGGAAACTGTCCGAGGAACTCGACGAGCAAAAAAAGAGGCAAGTTCTCTATTTCCTCGACGGGAGTCTCAATTTCCTGGTTTCCGACGAGAAACCTCGAGCGTGTGTATGCTTAGAAACCCGCGCTTGCTCAGATTAAAGTATGAGTTGGGAGTAAAAGTAGCATTTGTAATGGAGATAACACATTTTAAAAGCTGTAACAGACTGAAAAGTGCAAATCGTCTCTTAGCAAACTTTTATTTAACATGCAAACACATGAAATTCGAAAAACCAGCCCCAAGAGTTGTGCCAGTGGAATCGAACTTCCCTGCCGTTGTATGTGTTGTACATCACCCGCGTTTTGAGAACGAGGAGATTTTGTCTTGACAGTGTGTACGCAAAGCAAGCTTGTCGAGTTCCTCGACAAGCCTAACAAGGAACTCGACGAGGAAAATGATGTGTTTCGCCCGACGGGTAGGGGATACCAAGGATCCCTACGGTTCAGAGGCGATGTATCGGCCTGGGCAGGGGGGAGGGGGGAGGGATAGAGGGGGGTGTGTGGGTTTGGAAGGGGAGAAGGATTCTCCATCTTCAAAACAGGGAGGGAATAGGGAAAATGGCTCCCAAGGAATCTCATGGAAAGTTCAGCAGGAAATGATCTTGTTATAGAAAATGACAGAAGTAAAATTTTTATCTTATAACGTAAAGGGATTAAATTCAGTCGTTAAAAGACTAAAGGTCCTTGCCGAGATTGAACAACTTAGAGCGGACGTTGTCTTTATCCAGGAATCCCATTTAACCATAGACGCGAATATCAAGCTTTTTTCCCCTGCATACCCCACTTGGTTTTACGGGGACTCCATCTCAAAATGCGCTAGGGGCGTGGCAATTGGGTTTACAAGGGGGTTCGGGTTCTCCCTTGAGGCAAGGATGACAGACCCAGAAGGGAGATTTATATTTCTTAGGGTAAGGATTGATAACATAGTCTATACCTTAGCGAATATCTACGCCCCAAATGTACACCAAACCCAATACTTAGGGAAAATTCTGGGAAAATTGAATGATTTCGCCGAGGGGTATATAATCCTGATGGGTGATTTGAATTTCGTCTTCGATCCAAAAGAAGATAGCACGTTCCGTGGGAAGGAGACAAGAAATGTGCACTTACAAAGAATTAAACGAAAGATTCATGACTGCCAACTAGTTGATGCCTGGTGGATTTTCCATCCAAATGAACATGATTACACGTTTTACTCTCCTCCCCACGGAACATACTCCAGAATTGACTACATCCTGGCGGATCATAGGCTGCTGGACTCTATAACGGAGACGGACATAGGTATTATGACTGTGTCAGATCACGCACCAATCTCCATGAAAATTAAATTATCTATACAAAAGAGACAGCGGCTGTTGTGGTGCCTAGATGATAGCCTGATACGCGATGAAGGAGGGGCAAGTAGGGTGGAGGCGGAACTAAAACAATTTTTTCTTATTAATGACACGGAAGGGATTACCAGCGCAACCCTCTGGGAGACGCACAAAGCTTACATTAGAGGAATTCTAATTGCGGCGGGCGTTAAAAAAAAAAAGAGAGGAAAAGTAAAGCAAACACCCTGATCAAAGATATAGAGTCCCTAGAATGCAAACACAAAGCGCAGGGATCAAAAGAGATTTATCATAATTTAATTATAAAAAGAGACGCTCTCAAGGAGATCATGGAACAGGAAGCGAGAAATAAATTAAACTGTATTTCCAAAGAGAGATACCTTTGGGGTAACAAACCAAGCAAGCTCTTAGCTAAAATGGCTCAAAAAAAGAAAGCTAGAAATGACATTGAAAAAATTAAAAGGAAAGACGGGACCATGGTCAACGCAACCAGAGAAATTGCGGAAACATTCAAAAAATATTATGAGGAACTATACACATTAAAACATCCAGGGTGGCAGGCAGGGGAGAGGGAGGGAAAGACCCGAGATTTCCTTGACAGGGCAGGACTTCCTAGATTAGAGGAGATGGAGAGTTCCAACATGGACCGCCCCATAACTGAAGAAGAAATAAAAATAGCTCTAAATACCACCACTGGCGGAAAAAGCCCGGGGCGGATGGGTTTTCCTCCCTGTATTATAAGAGATATAGCAACATTTTGATACCGAGGATGTGCAAATATTTTAATGGGCTAGGGTCTGAATTTGAAACCAGCAGCGAAGCTATTGCGGCAGTGGTCGCAATAATTTTGAAAGAAGGGAAAGATAGCTCTCTCTGTTCGGGATACAGACCTATCTCTCTGTTAAATACAGATATTAAGCTTTTTGCCAAAATTCTTGCGGGGCGCCTGAAAGGGGTTATGCACTCCTTGGTACACCCCGACCAGGTAGGCTTTGTGCCCAACAGAGAGGGCAAAGACAACAGTCTAAGGGCAATTCTCCTGCTTCAGACCATAAGGCAGAATGAGCCCCCAGGGACTATTCCTGTCAGTAGATGCTGAAAAAGCTTTTGACAGGGTAGACTGGGGGCTCATGATGAAGACTCTTAATGCCATGGGAATAGGAAACAGGATGTCCCGGTGGATTAAAGCACTTTATCACCATCCCACTGCAAAAATAAAAATTAATGGTACACTATCTGACCCATTCGAGATGAAAAATGGGACAAGACAAGGCTGTCCCCTGTCCCCCCTCCTCTTCAGTCTATCTTTAGAGCCGCTGCTGTCAACCATACGTAACGACCCTGACATTAACGGAGTTAGAGTAGAAGGGGAGGAACATAAATTATCGGCTTTTGCTGACGATATTTTGTTTTACTTAACCAATCCGGCCAATTCTATTCCAAAGCTCTCTAAAGTTTTGCAACAATATGGTGCGATCTCAAACTTTAAAATCAATGTAACTAAATCTGAAATGTTGAATATTAATTTAAACAAAAAGGAGGTGTGTCGTGTCAAGGATATCTGCCCATTCCCCTGGACCAAAGAACTAAAGTACCTAGGTATCAAACTGGCCAACACAGAGCAGAAGATGTATAAAATAAATTATGTTCCCTTACTAAATGAGATCAAGAGCGAATTAAAAAGAACGGTTAATAAACCCATATCATGGATCGGACGCATCAATATGCTGAAGATGGTTGTAGTCCCAAAAATTCTTTATAAATTTCTATTAGTTCCCATAGCTCTCCCTCAGCAATTTTTGAGAATCCTTAATACCTTGCTACTAAACTATGTCTGGAAAAATAAGAAGCACAGAATATCCCTCTCCACCCTAAAACAGGGCAAGCCACTCGGCGGTCTGGCAGTTCCGGACATTAAAAGTTACTATAAGGCGGCGGTTTTAGCTCGCGCGGTAGAATGGGCATGGGATAGGACTGATAAAAGGTGGGTGCAAATTGAGAAAGCACTAACAAGTAAATATTTGAAAAATATTATCTGGATCCCCGCACAACACAGAGCACTAGATCACAAAATACATGATTTAACACGGGACACTTTAAGAATGTGGGACAGGACTCTGACACAATTAGAAGGGAAATGTAATTCCCCATTAATGAATCTAAAAGAAAACCCTTACTTTGCTCCAGGCGAAAATAAAATTGGAGGGAATTGGATTAAGGTAGACACTGTTCACTTAGGGGATATTATTAAAGATGGAGAGATAATGTCCTATGAAGATTTGAGATCCAAAACGGATTTATGGAATCTGGATAGGTGGCATTATTCCCAGTTGCATCACTTTGTGCGGCACCTCCCCCGCCCATTACGGACGGAGGCGGAGCTAACCCCACTTGAGAAGATTTGCAAATCTAAAAATTCAAAGGGCACTATCACTAAATTATATGGGATATTGGTAAAGATAGGTTCACGGAGTGAAGCACCTTTCATAGATAAATGGGAAAGAGAGTTAGGAATCACAAGAGGGACAAATAGTTATAATAGGATTATGCACCTAACCCATTCATCTGCAATCGATATACGAACTGCCGAAACAAATTATAAGTGTATCTCCGGGTGGTATATCACCCCGGAGAAAGCAAACAAATTTAAAGTGGGTCAGACCGCAGAGTGTTGGCGGGGTTGCTCAGAAAGAGGCACAATGGCCCATCTTTGGTGGTTATGCCCAAAAATACAAACCTATTGGGACATAATTCTGAGTCAAATTAAAACTATTACGGGCGAAGAATTAAAGAAAGACCCCTGGGTGGTGCTCTTTCATTGCAGCCAAGAGGGGGTAAAAAAATACAAGCAGTCTTTACTTCCTCACCTTTTAAACGCTGCTAAGAAACTTATACCCAAAAAGTGGCAGGAGATGGAATGCCCACACGTCTGGAATTGGATAGACGAAGTGGAGGAAACGTATAGGTTGGAAGAGTTAAAGGATAGTCACCTAGAGACGATCGGTGAACATAGGGAGAAATGGGAAAAATGGAGGGATTACAAAAAAACATGGAGTTATGCTGAGAGAGTCAGGGTATGCTACTAACGAGTTGTATGTTAGTAGTTTTATAGTAGAAACTATATCTATCCCTTCTATGGTCATTTCCTAAAGCGATTCATATATTTTTTATTCTCAGATGAACGTTTGAGACTGTTCTTGTACTCGAGGGAAAAGTTAGGAGATTCCTGGGAGCCATGAGGGGGAGGGGGGGGTGTAAATAATTTATAAAGTTGGCTATATGGTAATGTGTCCCGCTCAGTCCAGCTGGGACGTAGAGGGCTAAGGAAGTGGGGCCAGGACCTCACGGTCAGCTGGGACGTGGAGGGCTAAGGAAGTGGGGCTAGGACTTCACGGCCCCAGCGGGTGGCTGTTACATATATTGTTAAGTACACTAATAATTCAAAGGTGGAAAAAAAAAAACAAATATGCACAGAATATATACCACACATGATGCAAACCACAAACTGAGACGTAAGAAGCATCAAATCATGAGCTGGTCTCTAGAATTTGGTAAAAGCTGAGGTGGTAAGAAAAAAAAAAAAAAAAAAAAGCTGTAACAGACTGAAAAGTGCAAATCGTCTCTTACCAAACTTTTATTTAACATGCAAACACATGAAATTCGAAAAACCAGCCCCAAGAGTTGTGCCAGTGGAATCGAACTTCCCCTGCCGTTGTATGTGTTGTACATCACCGCGTTTGAGAACGAGGAGATTTTGTCTTGACAGTGTGTACGCAAAGCAAGCTTGTCGAGTTCCTCGACAAGCCTAACAAGGAACTCGACGAGGAAAATGATGTGTTTCGCCCGACGAGTAACTCGATCGTGTGTACAAGGCCTCACTGTATAAATGACACTGGCGGGGAAGGTGTAATATCAGGGGCGATCATGGGGTTAAGTGTGCTCCTAGGGAGTGATTCCTAACTGTGTGGGGGATAGTTTAACTGGAGGAAGAGAGAGATCTGTGTTCCTGATTAGCAGGAAGACAAGATCTCTCTCTTCCTCTCTGACAGAACAGCGGTCTGCCTTGTTTACATAGGCAGACCGTCGTTCTGACTCTCCAGAGAATGATCGGCACATCCCAGTGGCCATGGTGTCCACCAGACACGCTGATTGGCTGATGTGTCCAATCAAGGCGCGCCCCAGACCCCGAGGCGGAAACAATGTACAGAAGCCGTTAACAACCAGCTTTTACTGTGCCCTGATTGGGCCCAATCAAGGCACAGAATGTACAGTGCAGCATGCAGTGCATTGCAGGGTGTTCCGCGGGGGCGAACACCCGCTAAACACCCTGCAAATTTCGGTGTTCCCTGAATAGGGCGAACAGCCAATGTTCAGACCGAACTCATGCTCTGGTCAAACTGTTAGTCCAACACTATTTACTGGTTGTTAAGGATGCTGGCACCTGCCAGTTCCTTTAATATCGCATGCTGGGACCACTACTCAATTAACAAATGCATTTTTTTTTCCTAATGTAAATTGACTTTCAATGCTGCAAATACTTCATAAAGATAGTGAATTTACTTTTTTAGGATTGCATGTATGCGGTATTTGGGAAAACACCTAAATACCTCATGCAATCAGGTTCAGTGAATGGAGCCCACTGAGTTTTCAAGCTCTGACATATTTTGTTATCTACAGATTAGACTAAACCCAAACTGCAACAGACTTCGACCATTTTTGTGAAATTATGCTCCACTGACCCACTTGCAAAGAGGGTAATCTCACAGCATTATGGGACTTTGCTGAATCTAGTTCAACTACTGCTCCCCCTGTGATGGATTAGGCAAAAATCCCTATTTTCAAATTAGGCTAATTCTTTTTATGATTGGAATCACTGAAATGTTTCTCTTTTCAATATTCCTTATACTGTTTGGGCCTGATCCACAAAAACCGGCCGTAACTTAACTTTTGGCATTTAAGTTACACCGCCGCAAAATCTCTACCTAAGTGCCCGATCCACAAAGCACTTACCTAGAAATTTTGAGCGGTGTAACTTAAATCCGTCCGGCGCAAGGCGTTCCTAATCTAATGGGGCGAGTCCCATTTAAATTAGGCGCGCTCCCGCACCGGACGTACTGCGCATGCTCCCGACGCGATTTCCCGACGTGCATTGCGCGAAATTACGTTAAGCCGAGTTTTGTGAATCTCGCCGGGTAAAAAAAGGTGCGTCGGGAAAAAAAGAGATGCGGCGGGAAAAAAAAATTTTTTAAAAAAAAATTGACAGCGTCGCGGGAAAGAAGGGTCTACTTTTACATGGTGTACTAACGTTACACTTTGTAAAAGCAGCCCTAATTTTGCGACGGCAAACTAATACTTACGGAGAAAAAACAAAGATCTCCGTAAGTGCTAATTTGAATACCCGATGCTGGAGAAATGCCCCCAGCGGCGGCTGCGGTACTGCATCCTAAGATCCGACAGTGTAAGTCCCTTACACATGTCGGATCTTTTGCCTATCTATGAGAAACTGATTCTGTGGATCAGTTCCATAGATAGAAACAGGGATACGACGGCGTATCAGTAGATACGCCGGCGTATCCCTTTTGTGGATCAGGCCCTTTGTTTTTATACGCATTATGCATATGTATGTATGGGAATGATCAATACTGCTTATTTTCCTTGATAAGATTTGTCAGATATGTTTTTTTAAGTATATTTCAACTTGGATGGATATACGAAAGGGATAAAGGAAAGTTCATCTTCCATTTTCTCCTTCTGCTTCTCATCTTTCAAATGTGTGCTCTGGCCCATCCCCCTACTACATTCATAAAGTGGACTTTAACCTTCCCTCCCCCTTCTTTTCACTGATCTCCTGAAAGCATGTGTGACGCTTGGAAGGAAACTTGTCTGCTTTACTGAGAGAACTTTTTTATGCCACGAGGAGAAGAATATGGAATAGGAAACCATTCCTATATGGACTGACCAATGAGAGCTTCAGGCCAAGGACAAGCCACACAAGGGGAGGGTAATAAGGGGATGGGACGTATTTGTGATTCTGTGGTTTTAATAAAAGAGCCAGCAGGCGCCAGGCCTCTTTCTGTTGGCCCGAGAAGCTGAGAGAGGTGAGATGTGAATCTTTTTGTCTGGTCCACATATTTCACCATGTTAATTTGAATCAAACGGCAGAATGGAGTTAGCCCTGAGGTTGTATCAGGGGTCAATCGCTATCACCCCCATTGATGTTACTCGGTGGATAGTGGAATTTAATCTTTCCCAGGAGAAAGAGAATTGGTTGGAAATATGATTGGGCACCTGTAAGTTATCACGGAATGTTTCAGCAATAAATACAACTTACAAGGTGCTATCCAGGTAGTACCTTGTTCCAAGGTTAAACCTCTCTTCTTCTAATTTTAATGAGTGGCCACGTGTGTCTTGTTAAAATCCCTTCTGCGAAAAAGTTGTATCCCTATTGTGGGGTCACCAGTACGGTATTTGTAAATTGAAATCTTATCCCCTCTCAAGCGTCTCTTCTCCAGAGAGAATAAGTTCAGTGCTCGCAACCTTTCTTCATAACTAATATCCCCCAGACACTTTATTAGCTTTGTTGCCCTTGCAGTTGTACTCTCTCCATTTCCAGTACATCCTTCCTGAGGACTGGTGCCCAGAACTGGACAGCATACTCCAGGTGTGGCGGGACCAGAGTCTTGTAGAGCGGAAGAATTATCGTTTTATCTCTGGAGTTAATCCCCTTTTTAATGCCAATATTCTGTTTGCTTTGTTAGCAGCAGCTTGGCATTGCATGCCATTGCTGAGCCTATCATCTATTAGGACCCCCAGGTCCCTTTCCATCCTAGATTCCCCCAGAGATTCTCCCCAGTGTATAGATTGCATTCGTTTTTTTGCCACCCAAATGCATTATTTTACATTTTTCTACATCCCCATCCTTTTGCTTTTGAGGCTGTATAAAACCTAACACATATTTACTGTATTTATCGGCGTATAACACCTGTCGGCGTATAACACGCATCCCAAGTTTAGGAGGGAATTTTAAGGAAAAAAACTTTTAGGTTGGAAGTCTAAGGCCCCGTACACACGACCGAACATGTCTGCTGAAACTGGTCCGCGGACCAGTTTCAGCAGACATGTTCGGTCGTGTGTACAGCAGAGCGGACAGGTTTCCAGCGTACATTTGTCCGCCAGACCGTTTTCGAGCGGACAAATGTTTCTAAACATGTTTAGAAACATGCCCGCTGGAATCCTGTCCGTTGGACATGTTCGGTCGTCTGTACAGACTTACCGTACATGTCCGAGCGGCCGCCATCCCTCGCATGCGTCGAATGACTTTGACGCATGCGTGGAAGCATTGAACTTCCAGGGCCGCGCACGTCGCCGCGTCATCATCGCGGCGACGGTGCGGCCTCGTCATCACGTATCGTGTACGCGCGGATTTCTGTATGATGGTGTGTACAGCCATCATACAGAAATCTCCGGGCGGGCATGTCCGCTGAAAACGGTCCGGCGGACCATTTTCATCGGACATGTTTGCCCGTGTGTACAAGGCCTTAGGATAAAAACTTACATTTAAATGTCCATCAATGCAGCCTTATCAGTGTCCATCTGCTGTCTTGTCCATCGTTGCAGAATGATCAGTGTCCATCTGCAGCCCTGTCCAGTGTCATTGCTGCCTTGCCCAGTGTCCATGCAGCCTTTCCCAGTGTCCATGCAGCCTTGCCCAGTGTCCTTGCAGCCTTGCCCAGTGTCCTTGCAGCCTTGCCCAGTGTCCTTGCAGCCTTGCCCAGTGTCCTTGCACCTTGAACATTTAAAATTACTGCTGCAGCGCAGAGATAGACAGAAACGGATGTCCTGTGTACTTGGCTGTACTCGGCTCCTCTCGCAGTCCCACCCCTTGCCCAGGCTACTATGATGGACATAACACAGGTCCAATGGCAGGACTGGGTGTGACTGCGAGCGGAGCCGAGCCTAGCCGAGTACACAGTACACTTGGCTATGTGTAGATCGGCGGCGCTCGCTCCTCTTCCCCTCACAGACAGCGGGGATCAGCATATAACACGCACCCAGGATTTCCCCCTGATTTTAAGGGGAAAAAGTGCGTGTTATACGCCGATAAATACGGTACATATTTGGCGGACCCGCCCCTTAGTGCAGTCTTCCTGGCTTGAGCTCTTTCAAATCCTCGCCTGTTGGATGTTGCCCTCCAACCTCCAAACAGACCCTCAGATTGCCCTTTTAAATACTAATACATGGGAACTCAGAAGTCAATTTAGACAATTCAAGTTACAACAGTGGCAAAGCAAACTATTGCCAGTGCCTGAAAAACATCTACAGTCTGTATCTTGGTTACCTAACATAGGGTCACCCAGGCGATGATACATGCCAATATTGAAGCCACCCTGCAAGACAGGATACGACCTTTCTATTTTTTATTTTTTTTTAACTGTGCATTTAGCAACTTGCCTAGAAATAAGCTTTAATAAAGAAGCAATTGTTCATTATTAAATAATGCTTACGTTTCTGGAATTATGAAAAATTAAAGGCCCCAAGTGACGATCATATTAATAAAGTTCCATGCTGCTTTAAGACTAAGGCATATTTCCAGTCAGGGTAATCATTGTCAGTACGCAAATACAGTTTATGTGCACTTGGTAATAAATACGCTTCTTTGGGAGCTACTGAATTACTTTGTGCAAAATGCCTAGTAATGAATACTAGTGGGACTCTCCCAAGCTGCAGTAAAATAGGTACGTTTAAACCTAAATAAATACATAGAACATCTATTACCTTGGAGACGCTCAGCAAATCCTCAGTACCAATGTGTTTAACCACTTCCATACCATGCACTTACGCACCTTCCTGCCCAATTTTTTGGGTAAATAAGTATGTTTTCTACTTTGATTATGGGCACCGATGAGGTGGCACTGATGGGCACCTATGAGGTGGCACTGATGGGCACCGGTGAGGCGGCACTGATGGGCACCGGTGAGGCGGCACTGATGGGCACCGATGAGGTGGCACTGATGGGCACTGGTGAGGCGGCACTGATGGGCACTGGTGAGGCAGCACTGTCGGACACTGACAGGCGGCACTGATAGGCAGCGCTGGTATGCAGCACTGATGGGCACTCATAGGCAGCAACGGGGCACTCATAGGCGACACTGATGGGCACTCATGGGCGGCACTTATGGGTGGCACTGATGGGTACTTATGGATGGCACAGATGGGCACTGATAGGTGGGCACTGGGCATGGACGGGCACTGAGGGGGTTGCACTGATGGACACTGAGGGGTGGCACTGATGGACACTGAGGGGTGGCACTGATGGCATTGCTGGGCATCACTTGTTTATCCCAGTGCCTGTCCCATGTTGCCAGTCAGTGCCCCATGGGCACTGATTGGCATCTATTCTCTTTTTTTCTTTTTACTGCCCTTTTTTTTTTACTGCCCTTCCCTGGTGGTCCAGTGTGGGCTTTCCTGGTGGTCCAGTGTGGGCATCCGAGGGGGGGCTGCGCTGATAAATGCGTCTGTCAGACGCGAGTGAGGAAGGGCCATCAACGACTCTTCCTGTTTACATCGTGATCAGCCGTGATTGGACACGGCTGATCACGTGGTAAAGAGCCTCCGCCGGAGGCTCTTTACCGAGATCGGTGATGCGGGGTGTCAGACTGACACCCCGCATCACCGATCGCCACGCTGCGCGCCCCCCGGCATGAAATCCTGCAGGACGTCAATAGACGTCCAGTCAGGATTTCACAACCACTTCCCGGACGTCAATTGTCCATTGATCGGGCGGGAAGTGGTTAAAGGAGTTTTTGTATGGTTGGTTTATTGTTTAATGAGTGATTATCATTTTTAATGATATGTTAATTAATAATTACTAATTTAAGTATTCATTATATATATTGGTATACATAATGTACAATGTATTCTGAATACTTCTGCACATGGCTTCTTATTCAAGCTTCGTGTTGCCAATGACCCGTCAGGAGCTGGGAACATGTAGTACACATTTGGGTTGACTTACTAAAGGCAAATAGACTGTGGTCTGACATTGTGCAATTGATTAGCAATGGGGTGGGGCTCAGAGCAAAGATGGTGTCGACAGCGTTCCCAAGGTATTTACACAATGAGGTTATTTACTAAAAGCAAATCGACTCTCTGCAAGTGCATTTGCTCCAGAGCTTAGTAAATGAGCAGAAGCTTTGCTGACTTTCATCATCCAATCATGCGCAAGCAAAAAATGTTTTTATTATTTTCCTTGCATGGGATTGGGCACTCTTTGCAACGTGAAGCTGTATCTCATTTACTAAGCTTTGGAGCAACTGCACTTTGCAAAGTGCACAGTCAATTTGCTTTTAGTAAATAACACCTTTGTGTAAATATCTTGGGAAACATCTTTGCTCTGAGCCCCACCCCATTACTAATCAATTGCACAATGTCAGAGCCTCTGTGGTAAGGTTACTATTTGTTGCTGTTTTTTGGGGGGCGGTCTCCACTGTGGGGGGGGGGGGGGGTGTCCCTGGGAAAACAGGTGTCCCTGGCATAATTCCCAGGAGCCTGGCAGCACAGAGTTAACAATGCAGTGCATAGGCTTCGACTCAAGTCACATTGAGCAAGCATCAATCCAAAATGTTGCTGCTCCTGTAAATGTCTCTCTAGTGACTCTGGGCCATATTCTCAGAAGAGTTACGACGGTGTATCTCCTGTTTTTTGACCCGCGTATCTATGCGAGTGATTCCTAGAATCATTTTCGCATAGATACGCTGTAGATCCGACAGGTGTAAGATCTTAAATGTAATTCGCCGCCGGCCGCTAGGTGGCGTTTACGTTCAGGTCTCATTTGTTTATGCAAATGAGCCTGATACGCCGATTCCCGAACGAAATCGCGACGCGTAACTGTCGTTTGCGTAAGCGTAAGATTACCCCTGCTATATGAAGGGTAACTTTACGCCAGTCCCACGTATGCCATGTTAAGTATGGCGTCGGGTCCGCGTCGTGTTTTCCCGTCGGGTACGTCGTTTTCGTAAGTCGTTCTTGAATCCAACCTTATGTCAATGACGCACACGTCGGCGTCATTGACGTTTTCCGTCGAGAACTGGAGCATGCGCACTGGGCTATTTTAAGCCCGGCGCATGCGCAGTTCGAACGGCACGGGGGCGCGCTTAATTTAAATACAAGCCGCCCCCTTGGAATTACGCGGGGATACGCCGGGCCAATTACACTACGCCGCCGCAAACTACGGAGCAAGTGTTTGGGGAATACAGCACTTGCTCCTGTAAGTTGGGGCGGCGTAGTGTAAATAGCTTACGCGACGCCGCCGCAGGAACTACAAGAATCTGGCCCTCTGTCTTGTGAAATTGGAGCCTACATATTTCAATATTTACTCTGCGCCGGCCAACATCTGGGAACTATGTTGGAAATGACTGGGAAAGTGGGAAGAGGGATAAGAGGCTGGATGCTGAGCATATGAGAGATGTCATATATTCTCGGGATCTTCATGAGCATTTTTTTTTCTTTCATCTGGAGCAGTGGTGGGCTTTCTCACCTAAGCACACCCCCCGTCTACATGTCTGATCTAAGGGCAGATGGAACCCAGGAAGTAAACGCTACATGAATCATCTGCCCTTACTTAAATTAATCATGACTGTAAATGCTAGGGAATTGTTTTTCAAAACGATTTCTCAACAAAATAAAGCACGGAGACATGGATGAATGGGCGAGTTTGCTTTGAATACTAAAAATGAATTTAAAAGTGTTTTTGGTTTGTGGTGTTCAGATACAGTTCCACTTTAATCCCGAACTCTGTGCATGTAAGAGAAACCCGGGTAACAATTGTGCATTGGCCAACAGACACGGGCATACCAGGATGTGCACAAGAAAGGGCATCCAATGGCGCATGCGTGAGCCAACGCGGGCGCAAGCCAATGCGTAGGTGCCAGTGCACCTATTTAAACCAGGCAATGACATACACACCTTGCTGAGTGGCCTTTCAGGTTGCTTCCTGTTACCAGACCTGTTCCTGTTCCTTGTGTTTGACCCGGCTTCATCTGTACCTGTCTTGGATCTCCGCCTGCCTACCTGTGACCTCGGCCTGTATTGACTCTGCTTCTGCCTTATGTTCCTGTACCCCGCTGCCCGACTGTGTACCAGACCCGGCCTGTATCCTGACTTAGTCTCTGCCTCATGTCTCGGGAACCTGCACTGCTCGGCTGGTGATGACCCCCTACCGGCTTCCGTTCCGGTTACACCTCTGCCTGCTGCTACAGCAACACAGGATTCCTGTCTTCAGTACCTGCCCAGTGATCTCCAGCCATCGGGTCTCTGCCAAGGTCCAGCCGAAACATCTACTACATCAGCCCTCGTGCCACTCTGTGTCCTCCACTCCCTGTCATCTCTACCAGGGGCGTTGGACAGGAGGTGCAAAAGAAGCCCCATCTATTGCTCTATATCCACCAGGCACGTGACAGTGCATTCTGTAATCCTGTCCCCTGAACACTCTGCATTACGTAATCTTGACCCCTGCCAGAGCGTTTTTTCTCAGAAAATAGGTGCAGGAACTCAACCATGACCCGTTCAGATTTCACAAACAGTAAAAGGGTCTTTAAGGGGCATTAAATACCAAGATTTCATTACATACAGAGTACAGAGTTCAGGGGGGGGTTACACACAGAGTGCAGAGCTGTCACTTGTAAACACAAAAACCAGACTTCTGTGTTTACAAGTGATTGTGGTGAGCAGGCACCAAAGGGTCTGAGCCAGAGGTGGTGGAACTGAGTTCCCCCAACTTCCCCCTGAAAAAAAGCCCTGACCCCTGCACTCTGTGCGGTACTTACTCCTGACTTCTAAACTCTCTGCGTTACTTATTCCTGATCTATTAACTCTCTGTGTGTTAGTTAATCCTTACCTCTGCACTCTATACATTACTTATTCCTGTCTCTTGAACTCTTGTACATTACTTAGACAGATGTCCTTTGTCTTCCTCTGCATTGTGGAGGCACTCCTTTTTTGTCAAGCCGCTTGAGCAAGGAGGAGTATCTCTGAAACGCGTTACCTTGGTCACTTAACCTGTAAGTGGATACCTCTCTATCTAGCTTCAGGGACTCTGACAATTCCCTGTATTACCTCTACAGACATTTGATCTTCTGGCATCCGCAGGCCACGGAGGGCAGCAGGAAACAAAGGGACATCTGTCGGAGATAGATAGCCAAGTACCACTTTTCTTTTTCACTCTGCATTTTTTTTTAATAAAGCATTGCCTGTGTTTGTGGTCACCCTGTCTAGGAACTGCTGGGTCCAAGTCAGGGGCGGACTGACCATTGAGGCACTCGGGCACTGCCCGAGGGCCCCATGCCACTAGGGGGCCCCATCAGGGATGCCAGGCTCAGTAAAACCAGGGACAGTATGTAAAAATCTGTGGTTTTTTTACATCTGTCCCTGATATGTCCGAAACCGACATGCTTTTGATGTGAAAATCCCGATATTTTAGCTGCCCCGCCTCTGCATTGCCTCCTGGCATGGTGGCCATCTGTAAGCCCGGGGCCCCATAATCTTCTGTTGCCCGGGGGCCCCATGAGTTGTCAGTCCGCCGCTGGTCCAAGTGCACATCATTTGTCATCAGTAGCAATTTTCTATTTGAGAACATTCGTTCAAACATCTTTTTTTCTCCTACGTTTGAATTTCCGAAAGGAAAGGACTGTCATTTATCATATCATATCAGGGACTGCCATTTTGAGGTTGGTGTGGTAATTGTATGTGCTTTATCTGTGTTAGCTTTGTGTTCTTTCCTTTTTACAATTTTAATAGCAGCAAGATATTAGTTTTTCATGCTTCTCTCTATTCTTTTTTGGATTTGCAATTTTCCTATATTTATATTGATGTTTTATATTACAAGGAATACCGTGTGCTGCTTTATTTTAATTAAAAAAAATCAATCTTTTTTTGTATGCTACACAAATTATGTATCCCTACACACATTAAAGGTAAAAAATAAACAAATGGTCATCACTTTCTCTAACTTTGAAACATTGACTTTAGTAAGGGTTTTAGGTGCTTTTTGTGTTTAAGTGTCCATCCTCTTTTTTTGCAGTTTTTTAACAACCTCCCATCCGCACTATAGCCGAAAGACGGCTACAGCGCGGTCCTTATTTGCTGGGAGGGTGTCCATGGCCATCCTCCCGTTCTCAAGCGGCCAACGCGCCCTGTGATCAGTGAGTCAATGAGACTCGGCTGATCACAGATCGGAGTAAGGGGTCGATCCTGACCCCTTACCACATGATCAGCTGTCAGCCAATGACAGCTGATCATGTGATGTAAACAGAGCCGGTAGTCAGCTATTTTTTCTCCTCACGCTGATAGCATGAAGAGAAAAAAAAGCCGATCACCGGCAGCTGTCATCGGGACCTGACTACACTGACCTGACTACACTGACCTGACTACACTGAACTGACCACACTGACCTGACCTACATACACAATCACTGACCTGACCTGCATACACAATCACTAACCTACATACACAATCACTGACCTGACCTGACTACACTGACCTGACTACACTGACCTGACCTACATACACTGACCTGACCTGCATTCACTGACCTGACCTGCATACACTGACCTGACCTGCATACACTGACCTGACCTGACCTACATACACAATCACTGACCTGACCTGCATACACTGACCCGACCTGACTACAGTACACTGACCTGACCTGACCTACATACACAATCACTGACCTGACCTGCATACACTGACCTGACCTGCATACACTGACCTGGACCTGACTACACTGACCTGAACCTGACTGAACTGACCTGGATCTGACCTGACCACACTGACCTGACTACACTGACCTGGACCTGACTACACTGACCTGGACCTGACCTGACTACACTGACCTGACTACACTGACCTGACCTGCCTACACTGACCTGCCTACACTGACCTGACCTGCCTACACTGACCTGACCTGCATACACTGACTTGACTACACTGAACTGACCACACTGACCTGACCTACATACACAATCACTGACCTGACCTGCATACACAATCACTGACCTACATACACAATCACTGACCTGACCTGACTACACTGACCTACATACACTGACCTGACCTGCATACACTGACATGACCTACATACACAATCACTGACCCGACATGCATACACTGACCTGACCTGACTACACTGACCTGACCTGACCTACATGCACAATCACTGACCTGACTACACTGACCTGACCTACATACACAATCACTGACCTGACCTGCATACACTGACCTGACCTGCATACACTGACCTGACCTGACTACACTGACCAGACTACACTGACCTGACTACACTGACCTGACCTGACATACACTGACCTGACCTACATACACAATCACTGACCTGACCTGCATACACTGACCTGACCTGCATACACTGACCTTACTTGACTACACTGACCAGACTACACTGACCAGATTACACTTACTAGACTACACTGACCTGACTACATTGTACTGACTACACTGACCTGACCTGACTACACTGACCTGACCTGACTACACTGACCTGACCTACATACACAATCACTGACGTCACCTGCCTCAGCTGTGGTGTGCGGCGTCGGCACGCCCCATCATAGCGATGCAGCCAGGGAGGCTTAGGAGCCAAGGAGGAGACTCAGGAGAGGAGAGCCACCGAGCAGGGATGTGGCGTGGTGTGCCCGTCACACATATGCAGCCACTGCAGCCAGTCAGCCAGAGGAGGAGGCTCAGGAGCCGTAGAGAACCGAGCATTGTGCGCCGGGCGGCATTGTAATTCCCGCCTTCTAAGCTTGCGGCAACTATGATGGACATCACACGTCCCGCGGTCCCAGATTGGACCAGTGGGACGTCCATCATAGGCACTGCAGGCTCCAGAAGGCAGGACCTGTCACTCGGCGGCGCTCGGCAACAAAATGGTCCCTGCTCGGCGGCACTCAGGGCTAGTCATTAAATACTTCATAGCCGAGACTCGGGGCTTTTTAGCGACCCATTCGGGGCTCCAGCCTCCCCAGCCCACCCCTAATGACGCCCCTGCTTAGGTTTCATCTCCAGCATTGCACATACACATATATAGCTGCTTAATTCAATATATACAGATAGTACTTTTCTTTCTGTAGAACTTTACTGACAACTGCTCAAAGAAGAGCAACATATAATGATTGATGGATCAAGTATATATTAAACAGCATTAATGTTGCTTGTCCCTGGTGAGCTCAGGTCTTGTTATCTAGCCAAAGCAAGGTCCCTTACAGTGTCCTAGGGGTGTATTTATCAATTCCTTTACCCAAGATTTATACAATGTTCAAGAGCCATCATTTTACATAAGATTCAATTTAAAAGTTGTGAGAATCTTGGGTGAATATACTGAATACAAATATACAATTGCCTGGAGGAGCATTGACTCTGACTGGTGTCTCCCCTAGGAAAAGGAAATACCAGGTATCACTAACATCAGAATTGACTAATCAGTTCTACCAGTTTGTGAAAAGAATAAAGTGTTTTCAGACCAGAATTGAGGTTGTTAATTTTTTATTGGAGTTATAGACCATAACTGATATTTGAAATTTCCGTAGATGCTGGAGAGTTAGACCACCTCACAGTTTGTTACTCAGGGATGGTTGGGGAGATATCTGCTCCTGAGTCCGCACACATATTGTAGTCAGTATGAATGGATCCCATCCTCCTTGTTTGATTTCTTTATTCATTTTATATAGAGAGCTGTTGTGAAAATTAGCAGAACACCCAAATATCCAAGATACATAAAATGTCAGGGGCATTATTTCCTCGTTAGTCAACGGGGAAACTTGGCTCGCCGAGATCCTCGGCGGCTTCACAAGGAACTCGACGAGCAAAACAATGTGTTTTGCTCGTCGAATTTCTCGGCCGTGTGTACGGGGCCTTTTACTGTTTCTAACCATGTATTTAACATGTTTACATTGATAGTTTTGCTTCAGAGACAGGATCTCTGTTGTTTTTGACAATGCTAATTATTGTAGCATTTTTGCAATGCAGGCACTACACCTAATATAATAAAATGCAACCTGTAGGGCATGCTAATGTCTACCTACTTCAGCTAATTGGAGAAAGGCTCATGGGGCCAGATAAAGTTTATCTTTATATCCAATTAGGAAAATTAGTAATCGTTTTCAAGGAGAAACTTTATCAAGTCTTGGGGATGTAGAAAGTCTGAACTGTTGCTTTGTGTAGTATTTAAAAAAACATTTGTGCCGTATTACAAGCCTGCTTCTAGTCTCCGGTTTGACAGCCTTTCAAGCAGCCGGCCCTCCCTTTCCACTCTTCTGGGAAGGTTTTCCACATGATTTTGGAGTGTGTATGTGGGAATGTGTGCCCATTCAGCCATAAGAGCACTTGTGAGGTCAAGTACCAACGTTGAATGGGATCTGGCTCACATTCCAATTCAACCTAAAGGTCTTCAGTAGGGGGTCAGGGCTCTGCGCAGGCCACTTGAGTTCCTCCACACCGAACTGGTCAAACTGTTGCTGCAAGGTTGGAAGCATACAATTGTCTAATGTTTCTTTGTATACTATACAGTGCCTTGAAAAAGTATTTATACCCCTTGAAATTGTCCACATTTTGTCATGTTACAACCAAATACTTAAATGTATTTTATTATGATTTTAGGCACTGTAGCTTTAACTGTAACCCTCACTGAAAGCATCTCAACTTGATGTTCACGTACTTTTGGCAAATCAGTATGGTATGATTTTGGCAAATCAGTAGGTGTGATTGTCAGATGTCCAAAAAACTTTGACCAAATTGTGCATGCTTACATAAATGTTTCGGGGTGCTATATGGAACTTGGGTATGTAATATCTAACCTTCTCAAGCTTACCTTCAAAGAACTGCTACAAAAAGCAAAAAACAGAATAAAAGGACACATAAGAAAGTTATAAAGTTAACTTTCGCCAAATGCAATAAAACCTTCATCACGGAAAAGAACTCAGTATAACGTCTACATCTCCTATCCTTCTCCTGTACAGTATTATATTTTTAGTAAAGTAAGTGCACTTTAAGATCGTCAGCAGGGGGCGAAACCTTTATTGAACGGTTGGGAATGTTTCATCTACTAGCTTACTTGCTGTAAACTGACATGACCTCGCCTCACTTAAAGAAAAAGTTCTCTTCTTATTACATTTAGTTTTTTTTATATGTTGCATGGGTTTAATGAAGTCTATATATTAATGGGTAGCCTGGTGTAATTGCTAAGTTCATATAAAGCTTGCTGGTTTACAACAGTAGTATTTTGTATTTTTCTCCTGCAATACTTTCTGCTTTCAACCATCCGTTCCCAGTTTCAGTCCTGTTTGCCTGTGGGGGTCCTGTTCAATGTTCATAAAGTGAAGGTGCATTTATGTGCTACATTTCCTTTCCCTAACAAGAATTTCGTAATATTCACAAAAGAATAAAATAAATAGTCATTTGCTATTGCCTGAAAGCAACAAAACAGCAGTAATGAACACTTGCGCTGGGACAATAAAAGGAAAATAAAATGGCTTATGGATGCAAAATGGCTGACATTTGTAATCTCTACAGCATTGTATCTGCAGGAACATTACTTGTTTAGGCAAGCGTTTTACATTCAAGGTTTTTTCGGCTGTTAAAAACCTATTTTGGCACAAAGGCTGCAGCAAGCCGGTAGCAGTCGCGTAATTTTGGGAAATTCTTTTTTTGGCTATGTTTTAGAAGATAGAAAAGGGAATATTATTTGGTATCTTAGTGCGGTGACAAAGAAACGGATCCGGCACACTTAGGGTTACAGTCTCGTTTGACTTCTTGTTCCTGTCTGCAGTCGAAGGTTTCCATGGCAACACTATATCTGTCTGCCAGCTCTGTCGTAAGTTATTGAACTGAGACTGGCTTTTGGTTTAGCAGATAATTAGGTTCTGTCTCACAGGTTCATTTTCCTGTGACTGGGACGTGAATATGACCTACAGCTGGCCTCAATTTCATTGTCACAGACAAAACTTTTAACCCGTCATATTCTCTGTAGAAAACACAGGCATGGGGGTTGGTTAATTGTTCCAATTTTTTTTCTTGTACGTGTTAATGCTGCACCTCTTTTCATTCAATGTCACTGATCTCTGGGGGAATAATTAATATCAATGTCTACTCATAGCTCACTCCCTGCTATATAGTGAATGTACGTGGAAGCCATATCTACCATGCATATATTAGTAAATCTATCAATACAAGCACTTATATAGCACCAGCAATTTACACGTTACTTTACATCAGTCCCTGACCTCAAGGAGCTATCTCACATGCATACATACACATACTAAGGTGAATAAATAAAGTGACACTAAAGGTTAAGTATTTTTTTTTTAAATAACAAACATGTCATACTTACCTCCACTGTGCAGTTAGTTTTGCACAGAGTGGCCCCGATTCTTCTGTTCTGGGGTCCCAGGGCGACTCTTGCGACTCCCCGCAATAGATAACCCCCTCTGGGAAGCTCTCTCCCGAGGGGGTTACCTTGCAGGCATGCTCCCGTGTTATACACTCGGCGTTCATAGCCGCCGAGTGTATGACTTGGCCCCGCCCCAGGCACCTACGTCATTGGATTTGATTGATAGCAGTGGGAGCCAATGGCTGCGCTGCTATCAATCTATCCAATGTAGAGCCGAGCCAAGAAGCCGTGGAGAGAGCGACGCGGGATCGTGCCCTCGGAAATTCAGGGCTCAGGATGCATTAAGGTGAAAAAACACGAAGGTTTACAACCCCTTTAAACTTGCCAGCATGTCTTTGGAGTGTAGGAGGAAACTGGAGTACACAGAGGAAACCCACACGAACACAAGGAGAACATGCAAACTCTATGTAGATAGTGTCTTGGCTGGCATTAAAACCAAGGATCTTAGTGCTACAAGTTTGAAGTGCTAAGTACTAAGCCACTGTGCTGCCACTATCTAATATCTACCGTATATATCTATCTGTATCATTTAACATGAATTATCAGATTATAAGAAACAATTTAATAAACATCATTCCTAACCAGCTGAATGTGATTCATAAATATAATTAGATATTATTTAGCTACAATATGTCAAGGCAGTAGAAACTACTATTGTACGTTTCATTATGCATCCAGAAATTGACATTCACCAGTAGGGTTTGGGAAGTTACGGGAACTCAATACATTTCTCTACATTCATGCAGCCAAATAACTGACCTCTCCGTGGGCGCATAGTGTTTTTTTTGGCTTGGAAACTTGGAACAAGGATAATACATACTGCAATATACAATATTTGTTATAAACAAGTCCAGACAGGATTATTATTAGAAGAAGAACCATATCCAATGGTGATTTTAATTTTTTTTTAGAATGAGTCAAAGGGCCAGATTTACAAAAGAGATACGTAGGCGTATCTCCTGATACGCCGTCGTATCTCTGTGTTACAGCCGTCCTAACTATGCGACTGATTCATAGAATCAGTTACGCATAGATAGCCCTAAGATCCGACAGGTGTAATTGAATTACACTGTCGGATCTTAAGGATGCAATTCTAGGCCGGCCGCTAGGTGGCGAGGCCATTGCGGTCGGCGTAGAATATGCAAATGACTAGTTACGGCGATCCCCGAACGTCCACGCTGCCCGTCGATCTAACTTTACGTCGTTTCTGTCGAGTTACGCCGCGTAAAATTAGGGCTGAGCCCTAGTTGTTCTAAGCTATGTTAAGTATGGCCGTCGTTCCCGCGTCGAAATTTAAAAAATCACGTTGTCTGCGTAAGTCGTCCGTGAATGGCGCTGGACGCCATTTACGTTAACGTCGAAACAAATGACGTCCGTGCGACGTCATTTAGCGCAATGCATGTCGGGTAATTTACCCAACGGAGCATGCGCAGTACGTTCAGCGCGGGAACGCGCCTAATTTAAATGGTGCCCGCCCCATTTGAATTGGGCGGGCTTGCGCCTAGCGCATTTACGTTACACTGCCGCAAGTTTACAGGTAAGAGTTTTGAGAATCAGGCACTTACGCTGTAAACCTGCGGCGGTGTAACGTAAATCAGATACGTTACGCTGCCGTGGAGCAACATAATTGTATCTGAATCTGGCCCAAAGTTCTTAAATGATTTGCTAAAAATAGGTGGCAAGAGCTAAGAAGTCGATTTTTCATTTATTTTGTAAAAACAATCTCTCCAAAATACAATGTAAACAGGTACAGTTAGCTAGTCTGCCACAAGGTGGCTCTGTGCCAAAATTGTGTGTTAATATGTAATTATGTAATTGGGTGTTAGGTCCCCTTTTAAACAAAGCCTCCCTTAGTGATGTAATTGGTGGAGCTAGTGCCCATGAGATAATCTAACAACTAGAAGAGCCAGCTGTAGTTTTCAGTGCAATTTCAAGTGTACTTTGCACTTATAGTTTGCACTTGTAGTGCAAAGTGGATTTGTCTTTTGTAAATAACCCCCATAGTGTATTATAGCAGAACTTTAGTTCCGCTTTAAAGCAAAAAAAAAATTAACACAAATTAAATTTGTTTTTAGCTGTTTTTCAGTTTCTTTTGTAATTATTCGTAATTAATAAATATGTAATGATGCTAGAAAAATGCTTTATACTACTATTCCTATACATAAGAACATTTAAGTTAGTTTTAGTCACATGGCAGGAACATGGCAGGCCCAGAAACAATTGCTGAAAACTGGTATGCCCATTTTTTGGCACTGTATTGCATTAAGAGTCGCCCCGTATGGCAGAACCCCAGAAATGACATTGTAATGACCCCTCAATGTTTTTATCAAGAGTTAAAACTTGGACTTTGAACCACAATTTTCAATCTTGGCAGAAAAATTGGGGCAAAATTTTCAACAAAAGCCTAAATTCAGTGAGAGGTTTCACAAACACAGTGATGGCATAGTAAAAGACGCATTCACCGGTTTGTTCAGTTACCTCTCCCGTACACAAGGATAACAAATAAGTATGTATTAGTCACATGATGAGAACAAGGCGGGTCCTCGAACCAAGCGAGCGCAATCTGGCTCTCTATGGCTGAACACTGGCATGTCTGTTTTGTTGCACCGTATTGCATTTACAGTGGCTCGGGAGTGGTAGCACCTCTGGAGGGACTCTTTTTAGAAGTAACCCTCTTAGGCCCGGTTCACATTGTCGCTGCATGCGGCTCACAGCAGGGGTGCGATGCGTGCTGGTTCACTGGTTCAGGTCCGATTTCAGCCCCAATTTGGGCTGAAATCGAACCTGAAACACACCAAAAAAGCACGCCTTCTGCCAGTCACATTCTTCTGCTATGCGAATTGAATTGGCAAGAGGTATAACTTGTACTTTGTACCCCAATTTTTCAGAATGCAATTGACAGCAAAATTAGAAAATAAATGTAAATGCAAAATTTTCTACAAACACGTAAATTTGGTGACAGCATTTGCAAACGCAGTGATGGCATGGTGAAAACTGCATCCAACACTTTATTCAGCTACCTCTCCCGTACACCGGGATACAATATAAGTATTTCTTAGGTGACTAAGGTGACAAAACTTCCTGACGCATTAGTAACGTAGAGTGAAAACACATTTAATATCCAAATAGCAGATTCATTTATAAAGGTCTGTATAGATCAGGCATGTCCAAAGTCCGGCCCGCGGGCCAATCGCGGCCCGCGTTCCGGTTTTGAACAGCCCACCTGGTTATTTGGACATATATATCTTTTGTGGCCCCTGACGATCTCCCAGTGTCGGGGCCACAAAAGATGTATATGCTGGCTGCCTTGGAGGGGACAGGGAGGAGGCGGGACAAGTGCCGTACACACACAGGAGAATTTCCAGATTTTAGGGGTGGCCTTTGTAATAGGAAGTCCCGTCTCCGGCGCTGCCATTGCACGACTGTTCTGTCCATCAAAAGAGGCGGGACTTTCTATTAAAGAGGCCACCGTGTAAACAGGAGATTCTCCTGTAGGTAATCTTTGGCGCTCGTGAGTGCATTCCTGGCAATGGTGGGTGCTGCATTCCTGGCAATGGTGGGTCTGACCCTTATTTTGCTTCACAGTTCTTTACTTAAAATAAAAAAAATCCTGAAACTTCGCTCCTAAAGTGAAGGTGCGTGTTATACACCAATAAATACAGTATATCCAAATAACACGCCCGAGTTCGTCTCTTTACTCACACACAGCCACAAAGGCAAGAGAATTCTTTTTAGGCAGTGTATTAGTGCTCGAGCTAACACACTTAGACCCAATTTTAATGGTTCAAAGGATGTCAGGCAAAATGGCCGGCCCTCACACATGTTCAGTTCATCATATCTGGCCCTCTTTGAAAAAAGTTTGGACACCCCTGGTATAGATGATGGAATAGATAGAAAATTGAGTTGGAAGAGACAGAGAGGGATTTGGTTCCAAAGAAGGGACATTTGGAAGCTGAGCAGTAGAAGAAGCATGTGCAGGTATCTAGTCTTTCCTGAACTCAGATTTTATAGCTTAGTTAAGTGCAGGTCCACTTTAAGGTTATTGCTTAGATTGTGAATTGTTTAGATTGATTAGCATTGATTTTTGTGCAGAGATGTAACATTAAATATTTTATTCTTACTCTCTGCATCTCTTTTTATCACTGTATCTCTGATACGAGTTCCTTGAGAGTCATTTGCAGTCAGTGTGATAGAGAACATTGAGAACAGAGAGGGTTTAAAGCTGAACTCCAGGCAAATAGCTACATACACAGTTAAATACATATATGTGAACTGACGTATGTACCATAGAATGCTTTTGGGATTTGTATACATCAGTGAGTCAGCCTTAGGGGTAAAAGAAATTGGGGGTTTTCATTGTGCCAAATGTCAGCAAAAATGGAAGAGTTTAGTAATATTTTAGGTCAAAATGAAGCAAAGAATAATGTACAATTAAAATGTTTTTGGTGTTTTTTTTTTAATGGCAACAAAGTTCATTGAATAGCACTGAGATTGTGTAACCTGCTTCAACTACCCTGGACCGGTTCTTGTGTCAAGGGCTTTCAGCAACATCACTATTTTATGTTTTTTTATACAGAAAAAATAACTAGACAAATAAACATGACAGCAGGCAAAAATAATCAAATACAAAATGATAAAAAAAACACAAAGTAAACAATTAAGCTGCTTCCTGACCAGCCACCATCATTATACTGTGGCAGGTTGGCATGGCTGTGCAAACCGCCGTAGATGTACGTTGGCCGCTGTAAGAGCTATAGGGGGCACGTGCACGCAAAGTGAAGCCGGAAGCCAAAGCATGTGGCTGGCGGTCGCAATGTCTGCCGATGACCCGCGATTGCTCCTCAGAGAGCCAAAGCAGGGATCCCCATTTATCCCTCTATCTCTATAAATGTATCCTCATTTATAGAGAGATATTTAGAATTATTTGGCCTTGACACCAAACTATATGTCTGGTGGAAATTGAATACAGCTCACCATCCAAATAACACAATTTCTACAGTAAAGCATGGAGGTGGTATTTTTTTTTCCGCGACATGTTGATATATATTGGATGTTATAAGTTGGACTAGTAAATACAGCTGGATAAACAAAAACTGTGTGTGACTTCATTTCAGGCTGCAAAGCAACACAATGTGATTATTTAAAAGGGGGATTCTTTTCTATACCCACTGTACCTGAGCCCCATCTTGATCCAGCAATGTGCATGAGAGCAGCAGCTCTACGGTGGGGTCTCTCCTCATTAGCTTACAAAGCAGCAGGAGACATTGACTCCTGATGTTGTCAATCACAACCAGTGAGCCAATGAGGGGAGAGCAGTAGGCGGGACCAAGCCACGCTTTGTGTGCAAACGGACAAACAGAGCGTGGGTCAGGAGTGCCTCCATAGCAAGAGGCTTGCTATTGGGGCAATTGGCAAGGGGGAGGGGCCAGGACTTGAGGCAGAGTCTTCTCTGTGCAAAACCATTGCATAGAACAGGTAAGTATAACATAATTGCTATTTTTTTATTCTTTCCTCTACAATTACTTTAAGGTCGGATTTACGTATGTCTGGCGGTGGTTTCCATTATGGGGTCTGGTGCGTTTCTGTCCACTGGTTCAGGTGTGAATCAGGTCCAAATTTTTGCCTGAATTCGAACCATTCCGAAAAACGCACAGGACCCTTTTAGAATGCGGACATGTGTGAACCCGCTCTATTGAGAGCCAGTCACGCATGTCATGCGAATTGAATGCAGAAAAACCTGCATCCAATTTGCACATATGTGAACCCAACCCAGGAATTTTTTTTTTATTTGCTGCCCTTCACATGTAAAAAAATTAAGAGAGAACAGTATTTAGATAAACAGCTCCATATTAAAGGTGATTACTGAAAAAAAAAATATATATATATATTGTTTTTTTCAATAATCACCTTCAATGTGGAGCTGTTCCCAAAGTACTATTTCTCTATATAAATGTCACCAGCCTTCCAAGATGAAAGCTTCCATCATTCAGCACACTTTATGTCACTGTTCCTGTAATCTCAACTCCTGGACGTGCGTCATCACTAAGCATTAACTTGAGGATGTAAAAAAGGCATGCATAGAAGTGTTTAACCGCTTGTGGACCACTGCACGACAATATACGTCAACAGAATGGCACGGCTGGGCACAAGGGCGTACAAGTACGTCCCCTTTAAGAACCCAGCTGTGGGTCGCGAGCGTGCCGCCGGCGGCACGCTCGCGACCCGGTCCGAAGCTCCGTGACTATGCCCGCGGGGCCCACGGACCCGATCGCCTCTGGTGTCCCGCGATCGGGTCACAGGAGCTGAAGAACAGGGAGGGTGAGTGTAAACAAACCTTTCCCCGTTCTTCTCCGTGGCTTGTCATTGATCGTCTGTTCCCTGTCATAGGGAACGACGATCAGTGACGTCACACGACCAGCCACGCCCCCCTACAGTAGGAATCACAAACTAGGGCACACTTAACCCCTACAGCGCCCCCTACAGGTTAACCCCTTCACTGCCATTGTCATTTTCACAGTAACCAGTACATTTTTTTAGCACTGATCGCTGTAAAAATGACAATGGTCCCAAAAATGTGTCTTAATAGTGTCCGATGTGTCTGCCATAATGTCGCAGTCACAATAAAAATTGCAGATCGCCACCATTCGTAGTAAAAAAAAAATATATGAATAAAAATGCCATAAACCATCCCCTATTTTGTAGACGCTATAACTTTAGAGCAAACCAATCAATAAACGCCTATTGCGATTTTTTTACCAAAAATATGTAGAATACATATCGGCCTAAACTGAGGAAAAACATTTTTTTTTATAAATTTTTGGGGGATATTTATTATACCAAAAAGTAAACAAAATAGATTTTTTTTCAAAATTGACGCTCTATTTTGGTTTATAGTGCAAAAAATAAAAACCGCAGAGGTGATCAAATACCACCAAAAGAAAGCTCTATTTGTGGGGGGGAAAAAAGGACGTAAATCCTTTTTGGGAGCCACGTCGCACGACCGCGCAATTGTCAGTTAAATCGACGCAGTGCCGAATCGCAAAAAGGGGCCTTGGTCCTTTAGCTGCATAATGGTCCGAGGCTGAAAGACCAACCTGGAGCTGGAACAAAGAGGGGGTATAGGTGTCCCATTGGAATTAAGCCTAACAAACCTAGGTCTCACCACATCCCTGAATTAGAACAAATATGTGTACCCCAAAATTGGGGTTGTGTTTCCTCGGTGGGACTTTTAGATTGGGAGACTGGTTATAAATAAAGTGAAAAATTGATTGGTAAACAATGATATTGTCACAAAGTATCAGATTTTATTCAGTGTTGTTAAGGTGAACAACACATCAAGGCCAAAGTTACAAAATGTAGTAAAAGCATCCAATATGACCAAGAAAAGGAGCAAGCAAATCTGGGCATACAGAGGTCAAATGACTTTAAACATCACATTTTTGTAATTTTTGATGTTTAAAGTTGTTTGACCTCTGTATGCCCGGATTTGCTTGCCCCTTTTCTTGGTCATATTGGATGCTTTTACTACATTTTGTAACGTTGGCCTTGATGTGTTGTTCACCTTAACAACACTGAATAAAATTTGATACTTTGTGACAATATCATTGTTTACCAATCAATTTTTCACTTTATTTATAACCAGTCTCCCAATCTAAAAGTCCCACCGAGGAAACACAACCCCAATTTTGGGGTACACATATTTAACCTGGAGCTGGAGTTCCACTTTACACTCTTCAAATATTTGTCTGCTGGCTTACTGTGTGTGGCTCCCCAGCAGCTGAATGCACAGGGTTTACCCAAATCTGATCCATCATACTGATCCATTATCTCCATTCATTTCAGTAAATCAGCCATAGGGCTGTGTAATGGAGCTATTGGAAATGTTCCTCCCCGGCGAGTAAGTAGAAGCCTAAGTGTTTGTTGAATGCAAACAAAATTAAAATGTAATTTCGGGTCAGTCCAGTTAAATCCTCTTGGCTGAACGCGGTGCTTTGTTTTATTTTAACACAGAATTACTTAGAGGTGTGAAGAAGAGAGTAATGTACTAATGAGCCATGGCAGATATCACATTGCAGCTGCTAGTGGCTCATAAGAAACCATATCCATGGCTCATGAAGTAGCAGTTTAAGTTCATTTCTTTTCTTCCTGGAAGCATAAATGACCCGTAAGATGTTACCGCAATGATAGGTTTATCAGCTGTGGACACATTACCTAGATTGGCAAAGTAAGAGCTGCAATGAAAACATCTATTGGGCTATACACTGTGAAATCAGAGCTTATTGTTGTCGTTTTCAGTAGTCTGTGTGTGTCACAACACATAAGTAGTATGTATGTACGTGACATTTTCTTGTTATTGGGAAAGCTATTAGCTCTAGAAACGTGTACTCTCCCCTGTCTAGAAATAGGCAAAATTGATAGTTTTAATTTACGCAACATTTCAACAAAAAACAGGAGATTTCTGCAAAATGTGCATTGTAGTTAATAGGGGAGGTGAAATTGAAGTGTTTTTGATGGTTTTTAAGGGGGCATTGGGACGCATTAATCCCCCTGGAAGTGTCTTTATAACCTCCAATATCTCTTCACTTGTAATTGGATCCACCAGAGCCTCCCTCTCCCTATCCGACAACCACCCGAGGGCCGCCCGGTCCAATAAGTCCGACATGGCCCCGGATGGAAGCCGGAGGGGAGAGAAGAGGCATACAACTCACTATAATAACTGCTAAAGGCCCTCAAAATCTCATCAGGTTCCTTTACTCTTATTCCCTCTGACATCTCTATCTCTGCTATAGTTGTAGCTTGGTGTTCTTGTTGTGCCAATCTGGCCAAGAACCTCCCACTTTTATCTCCTTGTTCAAAGATATTTTGCCTCTTTTTATATAATTCCAACCTAGTTATTTCCTCCATATGCAGTTGTAATTCCCTTTGTGCAGCCATCATTAAATCAAAATTGGGGTCACTTGAATCTTGACTATATTTTTCCTTACTATGTTCTACTTGTATTTGTAACTCCTGTGCCCTAGCCTTCTTTTTTTTATTTACTGCTGCAATATTTGAAATATATTGTCCTCGTAGGTATGCCTTGAACGCGTCCCAGACTATATCTACCGAGGATGGTCCTTCATTATTTTACCAATACTCATCATTTCTGCTATTTCTGGATATACCACCCATTGTGAGGATAGCCTCCATAATGCTGCATTTCTGGAGCTAGGGATTAGTAACGAATAACGGGGCATGATCTGACAGACCACTCAGTAAATATGCTACATCTACAATATCTGTCAGCATCGCAGGATCTGCAAATGCCAAATCAATCCTGGACGCTGTTTTATAAGAAGTGGAGTAACAGGAATACATAATTTTTTCTGGATTTCTCCACCTCCATATCTCTGTTACCCCTGTCTTTGTGCCCAATTATATAAATCAGCTGAGTGCTGTCTAGGGGGTCTGGGTCTGTCCAACTCCACAGAGAGCACAAAGTCTCCAATAAGCAACAACTTCTCTGGAAGATTTTGAATGATCTTTTCCATTATCTCGTTTAGAATCCCCACCGAAAAAGGAGGTGGGATGTATACTGCCACTACGATGCATCTTTGTTGTCCAATCGTATTCAACAAAATCACATATTTCCCTTGTAGATCTATATAGGCTTTTTCCACCTTCCCTGGGAAGGACTTATTAACTAGAACTGATACCCCTCTGGCATATGATGAATAGGTGGGATGATATTCCTTTTGAATCCAGGCTTTTTTTAAGGTTTTTATCTTTTCCACCATTAAATGCATCTCCTGGAGTATAATCAGTTGAGGGCTATATTTTTTTATACATTGGAACATTAGAGCTCGTTTGAATTTAGAATTCAATCCTCTAACTGAATAACTATTATTTTTATCTGACATTATATTTCAAAGCCCAAACGACTGTCTTCTGTGCCTTTCAATTTGGGAAGGGGGTATTTTATGAGATCTAAAACGACACCTCTGGACATTTACATACAACATTCTTACAACAACCCGTCCTCCCTCCTCCTTTCCCACCCTATCCCTCTCCACCTCGTTCTTTGTTCTAAACTTCAATCCATACCTGGACAAGAGTGGAGAGACACTTTGATTATCCCTTTTTCCACTGATCATGCTATTTGTTCCATAATCAGTACCCAACATATCTCAAACTCCACCCGCCCCAAACAAAACATTTTTTTTCCTTTCATTCAGCCGTGTGATGGGCTCTACGATATTTTATAAATTTACCAATATCTTATTTATCCATATACAGTATTATTACATTATCCATATACAGTATTACAGTACTAAATTTACCATGGGAAGAGGAATCCTACAACAACCAAAAAAATAAATAAAAAAATAGTCCATATATAAAATACATTTCCATTTTTCTTTTCTCTTCTTTTCTCTTCCCTCTCCCTTCCCTTTCTCCCTCCCCCTCCCCCTTAACTCCTCTACCTCCTAACTCGCCTTTCTTAGTGAATAGTGTTTCCCGCGCCTCTATGGCGCAAATTAATTTAGATGTATGTTTAATATATGAAAAAAAAAAGAAAAAAAGGTGCATAGTGTTTCCGGCGCCTCTATGGCGCAAATAAAGTTAGATATATGTGAAAAAAAAGTGCATAGTGTTTCTGGCGCCTATTAGTGCACCTTAATTTAATGTATGTTAAATACATGTTAAAAGTGTATACAAGATGGGGGAAAAAATAAATAGAAAATAAATAAAAATAATATAATATTTAATAAAAAAATATGTAGTGTTTTCGGCGCCTATAGGCGCAGCGTAATTTATATCTATTAAATACGTGTTAAAAGTGTATAAGTGTATAATAAAAAAAAAAAAAGGGGGAAAGGGTCTCCCCCCCCTCCCTTTCCCCTTACCTTCCTCCCACCTCCCTTCTACCCTTTTTTTTATCTGTAATTAGAATCCCCCCCCCCCAAGAGAAAGAAAAAAAAACTGTCCAGTATGGGTGGAAAAAAGGAACGAAACAAAACCAAAAAAAAAAAGTCTGTCTATTTGGAATCTAGCCATTCTGCAGTTGGTGTCGAAAAAAAAAAGTATATGTTCTCCATCCTCAATTTGCTGGGGTAGAGGAGACTGAATTTTATTTTATTTTCACGTATGCCTTTTTCGGACTTCAGTATATGTTCTACACTGTTGCTGTATCTCAGGTGGGTAATCCGGAAAAAATAGCAATTTGGCATTCTCGTATTGCAGATCTGATCCTGATCTAGCCATTGTTAATATACGGTCACGGTCTCTGTAATTTAATACTCTTAGAAGGAAGGGACGAGGAGGGGCTCCTGGTTTTGGTGTTCGAAAGGAGATTCTGTGGGCTCTTTCTACCACAAAAGTTGCAGACCTGTCCAAGCGGTTCAGGACATTTATCAATAGATTCTCTGTGAATTCCGCCGGTTTGTCTCCTTCCACTCTCTCTGGTAGACCTATAATCCTAATATTATTTCTCCTCAAACGTCCCTCCGTATCTACCGCTCTATCCTGTAAAATATTAATTTGTTTTTTTTAGCGCATTCAACTCCCTGTTGTCTGTTTTTACCATATTTTCCACTTTTGATACCCGGGCTTCCATCTCTGAAGTCTTTTGTTTGACTTTCTTGAATTCATGTCTCATGATGTTAATATCTACAGCTAATGCATCAATTTTTACTGTAAGTGTTTCGCTGCATAATTTGATAGCTGCCATAATATCTTTTCCAGATGGTATATGTTCCTGCTCCATTTCCTTAGCTGTAACCTTCTGTATTTTCGCTGGTAATCCGATCTGGGGGGATCCAACAACTCCTTTTTCTGCTGCCTTAGCTGACTTTTAAGAAGGGGAGGTACAGGGGGTAATAATTTGGGCTTTGCGTGCTTTAGGAGCCATTTGGCTCTATTTCCTCTTGTATAAAAAAAATATCTACCCCAATTTCACCTCTACTCCTTTCTATAGTTATAGCTGTATCTTTCCTGCAGCACCACAAATCTGGGAGGAGGGGGATCAGTCGGAGATGACACGTAATAGACAGCCTTCTATAACCAACTTACAGACCAAAAAAAATAGAAAGTTTTTGGAGCAGTAGATGGAAAGCTATATAAAAAAAAAACAGGGAGGACTGGCTAAGATTGAATGGGAATACAAATTCCCTATTTATATATAACTATGATCTATAAAATCAGGAAAATATAAAAAAAGAAAAATAAAGTTTATTGCATCTTGCCCTGTATATTTACCTGTATACGTAGCTGCCACTTTAATTAGCTTTATTACTGCTTTGATATTGGACATATATTATCCTTGCTCTGCCTCTGCACCAGTCTTGTTTGCTTTCTCTTAATTTCTCCCTGGACTCCTGCTGTTCTCCACAAAATACTGAAAGAATGTCACCTACTGTTGTTGTCTTCGGGCTTCGGTCAGCAGGGGGCAGGTTGCCGGGAGCTAGCTAGCGGCTAGCAACCAAGAGGACAAAGCTGCGGGTAGATCCAGGAATCGAAGGCTGGAAAGCACAAGTGAATGAATGAATGAATGAAGAACTTATATAGCGCGGCACATGCAAACTAAATCGCCTCTGGGCGATTGTTGTTCCTGTCTCCTTTGATATCAAAAGAGATGAGTTTTGATCTTTCTCCTGAATGCTAAATGGTTTTCCTCCAACCGAATGCTGGTTGGTAAAGCGTTCCATAGTCTGGGACCTTGGACCGCAAATCTTCTTTCTCCTTTGGACTTGTAATTGGCTTTCGGTATTTGGAGCAGGTTTTGGTTGGTGGATCGCATGACGCGATTGGAGTTGTGAGCTTTTATTTTATCGCATAGATAATGGGGAGCATTCCCATGGATACATCTATGCGTTAGACAGAGTGCTTTAAAAACAATTCTGTCTTTTACTGGCAACCAATGAAGGGTTCTCAGTGAGGGTGAGATTGATTCCCAGGGTTTTTTTCCCAGTCACTAGTCTGGCGGCCGTATTTTGAACGACTTGCAGATGAGTGATTTGGTACTTTGGGAGACCGAGGTAACGGGCGTTTGCATAATCCAATCTGGAGTTTACAATTGTTCCCACCACGGCCGCTATGTCTTCTTTGGGAATAAAAGGAGTGAGTTTGCGTAGTAGGCGCAGCAGTTGGTGAGATCCGCTGACTACTTACCCTATTTGTGCGTCCATTGTCGTGTAGGAGTCGAAGATGTCCCCGAGACTTTTGATTTTGGCGCTAGGGGTGATGATTTTGCCCAGAATGAGTGGGGGTATCCAAGTTGTTGCAGGTTGATTCATACACTTGGTGTGAAACAGGAGAAGTTCTGTTTTCGCTCCGTTGAGTTTAAGATAACTCTTTGTCATCCAGTTCTCTATCAAAGAGAGGCATGTCTCTAGATTGAGATGGAGATCCTTTTTGTTGCAAATGCGGAAATACAGTTGTGTGCCGTCTGCATATGAGTGATAAAGCAGTTTTTGGCAGCTAATGATTTTAAAAAGAGGACGAAGATAGATGTTAAACAGCACCGGCGATAGAGGCGATCCTTGAGGGACTCCGTGCGATAACGTGCGTTTCTCAGAAGTGAAAGGTTCCAATTTCACTGTTTGTGATCGGTTTTCCAAAAAAGAGGAGAACCAAGATAAATCTTCTGCGACTTTGGCTACGTCCGCTAGCCGAGTCAGTAATAGTTTGAGGTCTACAGTGTCAAAGGCAGCGCTTAGGTCCAGCAGAACCAGGAGACAAGAGTCTCCTTCGTCTGCGGCCTCGAGAGCGTGTCCGGGGCGGAAACCCGATTGAAATGGATCAAGTAGGTTATGGGTATCTAGATGCTGTTGCAGCTGTTGTACCACTAGGGGGCGAGGAAGGGGCTAAGTGTGTCCTAGGGAGTAATTCTAACTGTGCGGGGGCTGGGCTACCAGTGACACAACATTGATCCTGATGACAGGGAGCAGTAGATCTGTGTCCTGTCACAAGGCGGAACAGGCATTTTTAACACAGGCATCTCCCTGTTCTGCAGCTACATCACACGATCGCGAGACACCGGCAGACATCGAGTCCGCGGGTCCCACGGTCACGGAGCTTGCGGCAGGGGCACGAGTGTGCCCGCACGGCGGCAAAATCAAAGCAGTGTACCTGTACATTCTGCCGATGTATATGTGCAGGAGGCGGTCAGCAAGCAGTTTAAGGACACAAAACTAAAATCTACAAAAAAGGAAAAAACAAATAAATATGTAGTATATTCTTCTTACTGGGTAAGATATTAGTTATGGAAACATGTATACATCTCTATTTAGGAATAAGCAAAAATTATATTTTTTTAAGCCCTCAAAATTTCAGCAAAATTAGATTTCTGCTTAAAGGATAAGTTCATCTTTCATTGCATGTTACATGTTACACTCATATTCAGGGTGTAACATGTAACATAATACGAATGGACTGCCCCTGATCCCCCGCTCTGACAGTTAGCAGGGATCTTCTCCCCCGTGCAAACTGTCACAATTAAAAAAAACTTGCCCGAGCGGGGGTCCGCCTGCCCAGCCTCATCACAAAACTAGTCACAACAGCCTTTGCTGTGTAGTGCTGTAGTAGGACTTTGAGTCTTCCTGTCAGATTATATCTGCTTGCATGTACGATGTACGGGCGCACAGATACACTGAGGCCCCGTACACACGTCCGAGGAACTCGACGTGCCAAACACATCGAGTTCCTCGTCGTGTTCTGTGTTGAAGCCGCCGAGGATCTCGGCGGGCCAACTTTCCTCATTGAACAACAAGGAAATAGAGAACATGTTCTCTATTTGGCCCGACGAGTTCCTCGTCGGCTTCCTCGGTGAAAAGTGTACACACGACCAAGTTTCTCGTCAGAATCCAGCTCCGATCGAGTTTCTGGCTGAAATCTGCCAAGAAACTCGGTCGTGTGTACGAGGCCTGACAGATCTGCAGGAGACATGCACCAGCGTCGATTGCTGGTGATTGCTGGTGCAATGCTTTAGAGGCTGCCTGTTGATTGTTGGTGCAATGCTTTAGAGGCTCCAAAAACAAAAAAATAAATAAATGCACATTTATTTACCTGCAAAAAATGTGCATTTATTATTTTATGTTAAAATGTGAACTTATCTTTTAATTTTGCCATTTTGGAAAAATGTATTGGACTCAATGGAGAAGGTGAAATGTAAGATTTGTTGGTAGCGTTTGAGGGTGTAATGGGCTTTAAATTGCTCCTGAAAGTTACAGAAGCTCCTTTCAATTATCCTGCACCTGGTCTTGTGCCGCAAGAAGAAAAAAAACAGACAGTGGAATAAAATAAAATTAAAAATGTAAAAGGGACAAAACACAAATAACATTCACATAAAAAGGAAAAAATATTAATACAAAGAACACAAAATAAATAAACCACCCTCAAACACTCCCTCCTCAAAATAAAAACAACTGCATTCTCTAAAGAAAGGGAAAAAGTTGATTTTTTGTTATTTCATGCAAATTTTGGAGAATTACTGGCGAAATTGTTAATTTTTCTGAAAAATCAATTTTCCTTAATCACTCCGCTCATCACTGATTAGCCATCACATCCAGTTATGCTAGGGGGTGATAGAAAAAAATTCTGAGACACTCCTTATGGCACACAGGGATTTTCTTGTAGCTTTTGGAAAATTCCGTTCCAATCGTTTTATGATCTCACTTAAGAAAATTGAACTGCTGCTTCGTTGTAAAGACTGTGCAACAGAACCAAGTGCAGATGAAAGCTGGCAGATGTTTTATAAACTGAGATTGTCAGCGAGACATCTGCCTGCTGTTGCTACCCCAAGGATTCATTCATAGCAAGATACTTTGTGTTAACTTTGTCTCATTTACCACCACCATGAAAACATGAGAAAATCAGTTGATTTCAATAGGAGGAGAAGGAAAACTGAAATTTGAAGGACTACTCCCTCCTTATAATGAGAATACGGAAGGTATAATATTAACCACTTGCTTACTGGGCACATAAACCCCCTTCGTGCCCAGGCGAAATTTCAGCTTCCGGCACTGCGTCGATTTAACTGACATTTCCCAAACACAATTTACGTCCTTTTTTCCCCACAAATAGAGCTTTATTTTGGTGGTATTTGATCACCTCTGCGGTTTTTATTTTTTGCGCTATAAACAAAAATATATATATTTTTTACTTGTTGCTATAATAAATATCCCATTTTTTTTTTTTAATATTTTTTTCTCAGTTAAGGCCGATACGTATTTTTCGACGTATTTTTGTAAAAAAATAAAAAAAATCGCAATAAGCGACTGGTTTGCGCAAAAGTTATAGCGCCTACAAAATAGGGGACGGAATTATGTTTTTTTTTTTACTAGTAATGGCGGCGATCTGCGATTTTTATTGGGACTGCTATATTACGACGGACGTATCAGACACTTTTGACACAAATTTGGGACCATTCACATTTATACAGCGATCAGTGCTATAAAAATGCACTAATTACTGTATAAATGTGACTGGCAGTGAAGGGGTTAACACGAGGGGGTGAGGAAGGGGTTAAATGTGTATCCTGGGTGTGTTCTAACTGTGTGGGGGGAGGGGGGTGACTGGGGGAGGTGACCGATGCTGTGTCCCTATGTACAAGGGACACAGATCGGTCTCCTTTCCTCTGACAGCACGTGGAGCTCTGTGTTTACACACAGAGCTCCACGTCCCTGCTGTGTTACCGACGATCGCGTGTACCCGGCGGACATCGTGGCCGCCAGGTACACGCATTGGCTTCCCAGCAAAGCGCCGGGACAGTGTTTACCCGCTGGGTAATGCACTTTAAATGACGTCCACAGACGTCCAGTTGGCACCTGAGAGCCGCGCTGTTGACGTCTTTTGTCAATAGCGCGGGTCTCAAGTGGTTAAAGAATGTGCATCAGTTTTGTTCATTATGCATTATGCATGGCTGAGGTATAATTAGACAGACAGCTAACTCTCCTCCCTTAACTCATTAAGGCAAGTGCTAGGTCCTTTTGTAGCCAAGGGTGCTACTATAGTTATTATTAAGGAATGGTTTATTGTTTTCATGTATGGGTCTGGCTCCCCCTAGTGCATGCTGATATCTGTCAAAGTGAACAGAGCAATGCATTATGGGACATGTAGTCTGGATGAGGGAGTGACACTGTTGGCCGGGACAGCTCTGAACCACAGAACACACAATGCAAAGCACACAGAGCAGCCTGCCGGACGGAGACGCCAGGAGGGATTCCGGCTGTAGCCCTTCTTCTAACTGAAGTCCATAATGGTGAGCGGGCACAGCCCATCCAGATAGAGATAATAGTATTGTTGAGTGGTTTTCCTACAGACTGGCTGGTGAGACTTGTAGTTCTATGGATGTGAATCTACTTCTTCACAGATTATACAGCAGGCGCTTGGGGCCAATTTTTCACCACTGTGCATTAAAGTTAGTACTGTATTCAACTGTGATAATACTTCTTCAGTTAAGGCATTCATTAGTTCATCTTTGCTCTTTAGTTCTTTTGTCTTTTACCTACCTGGATTACAAATTTCACTACAGTATAAACAACAGGCTAGCTGAAGATACATTTATCATTTCCCTCTTTGTTATGCTTTACTGCTCTGCATTGTAATGCTAAATCAATGAATTACAACCTAGGGGGAGCCATTTTGTGGGACTTTTTTTACATTGTGGTTACTGTATGTATATGCTGTATACTGTTTGCTGGTTTGTGTGCTGAGGCCTCAGAGGAAAGGTATCCAATACATGTGTTAAAGGTGTTGGATATTTGTCTCTCTGTGCATCTTTTCACATTTTGAAGGTTTCAAGGTACACACTTTTGTATATGAGTGTCAAGTGATATTTTCTGTCAAACATAAGTTGTGTTTTACTTATATAATTTCTTGTGTTCATTCTTTATCTCAGTAAACATATCTGAGTGGTTCAGTGATACTGTGTGAGTTTCTCATTACTAACGCAACATTTCAGAATGGACCCTAAGGTGTCAGAGGTAAGAGAGGATTTGCAGAGTCGGGGTAACCAGTGGGGTATAGAGTCTATCAGCAGCCCCCACAGGGGTACCACTACACTTTTTTCAACTTTTAGTGCAGGGAATTTAGAGTGAAACTGTAATTAAAAGAAATAACATTCAATCAGTATATACAATATCCAAAATATACAGTCCTGACACACTAGTCTAACTAGGGAAAGGGGTTATAAACATACCGGCGATGATTCCGTAAGGCTGACAATAAAATTGCAGCTGTAGGGTCCTCTGGAGAAGATGCGTGGATGAAAATAAGATGGCTACGGGGGGCTGTCTCTTAGACCTCATGGACGAGACCACAGGAATTATGGGAAGCTACGTGGCTTTTAACCTCCTGGGCGGTGTTCCCGAGTCTGACTCGGGGTGAGATTTTTGGGCTAGGATCGGTAACCCCGAGTCAGACTCGGGCTCGCCTCGCTGGATGTACAGGGAGTGTTTACTTACCTTGTCCCTGGATCCAGCGATGCCACCGCGCTGTGTGAGCGAGCAGGACCTCGCTCGATTCACACAGTGCCTCCGTGTGACGCCGATCTCCGTTCCCTGCGACGTTACGACGCACGGGGACGGAGAACGGCGCCAAATTCAAAAAAGTAAACAAACACTATACATACAGTATACTGTAATCTTATAGATTACAGTACTGTATGTAAAAAAAAACACACCCCCCTTGTCCCTAGTGGTCTGTCCTGTGTCATGCATGTCATTTTATATAATAAAAACGTTTCTTTCTCCCTGCAAACTGTCGATTGTCCATAGCAACCAAAAGTGTCCCTTTATGTCAAAAATTGTTTTAGATCAGCTAAAAAACAGCAATAATAAATTATAATCACTTGCAGAATTGTGCGATAGCGATTTGTGGGGAAATTCGTCATAAAAAAATAAAAATAATGACAGCAACAATTCTGCAACTGAGCAAATTTCAGTGATTTTGATTTGATTACATTATTGAATAATTTTTATTATAATTATATTATTATTTGTTATAATTATTTATAATTATTTATTATATTATAATTTATAATTTTGTTTTTAAAAAAATGTCATACCCGGGATGCCTATTAGAAGCTTGTTTGGTCAGATTTAAGTGAGTTATTTCTAAAAATGACAGACCTACAATATAAAACGCCAAATTTCCTTGCAAATAATGGTACCGCTTTCAGCATGTTTTTTCTGAAAGAATCATACCGCCAGGGAGGTTAAGCAACAATCTGTCTACCTATAGTAAGTAATCTGGAGAGCTATAAGTATACAAAAGAACCACTAGATGGTAATATTACAATTTATTTTACATAACATTAGCATATTCAACAATTAACAAAGGAACATAAGAAACACTTGATGAAGGCATGACAGTTTATAAAAAAAAGTCAACATATTTAGAGATCTGCATTCTTTCCATCCTGGTTGAGCAAAAATATAAAAGGACATACAGTATGTGTGAGAAGAAGTATTAGAACATATAGGATATACATTTAGTGTTCGGGTAATGAAATTGAATTGTATAGTACTTCATCTTATACGGTTTGCAGTTTTGTTCAGCCCTGATGAAAAGGATGCATATCCTTGAAATGCATTGGTTTGTTTCCTTTGAAAAACAAAACAAAAAAAAAAACGAATTAATAACATTCTGTCTCCTGAATCCTCATTATAAAGATCAAATAACCCCTCATTTTTTTTATTTATTCTGTAACGCCAGCAGGCAAGTCTTGATGAGTTGATATTGAATACTGTGCTATCTCCTTTACCTTTCTGTTTCCCTTCCTTACATTGGTGGATTGGATTGGATTATGAATATGGGGCCAGATTCACAAAAGAGATACGACGGCGTATCTCCTGATACGCCGTCATATCTCTGTGTCACGGCCGTCCTAACTATGCGACTGATTCATAGAATCAGTTACGCATAGCTAGCCCTAAGATCCGACAGGTGTAATTGAATTACACTGTCGGATCTTAAGGATGCAATTCTAGGCCGGCCGCTAGGTGGCGAAGCCATTGCGGTCGGCGTAGAATATGCAAATGACTAGTTACGGTGACCCCCGAACGTCCGCGCTGCCCGTCGATCTAACTTTACGTAGTTTCCGTCGAGTTACGCCACGTAAAATTAGGGCTGAGCCCTAGTTGTTCTAAGCCATGTAAAGTATGGCCGTAGTTCCCGCGTTGAAATTGCGTAAGTCGTCCGTAAATGGCGCTGGACGCCATTTACGTTAACGTCGAAACAAATGACGTCCATGCGACGTCATTTAGCGCAATGCACGTCGGGTAATTTACCCGACGGAGCATGCGCAGTACGTTCGGCGCGGGAACGTGCCTAATTTAAATGGTGCCCGCCCCGCATTTACGTTACACCGCCGCAAGTTTACAGGTAAGAGTTTGGAGAATCTGGCACTTACGCTGTAAACCTGCGGCGGTGTAACGTAAATCAGATACATTACGCTGCCGTGGAGCAACGTAATTGTATCTGAATCTGGCCCATGGTGTGCAACTTGTCTTTAAATCTATAATCTGATTTAAGTAGGAGGACCCATTTACACCAAGGTATTTTGATGAAAAGGCCTTAAATTTCCATTACTGGCACCTTCAACTAGTCAAAATAGATATTATTATTGAGCTACTTATTTATAACATAAAATGATGTCGATTCTGTAGAAAAAATGTTGACCTATTACAGAAGGATCTAGACAAAAAGATAACATGTGCAGTGAATGATGAAACATGTAAATGTAGTACTACAGCCGCGAGGTCCGCTGGAAGATGACTGACCCCAGAGGCTGCCCTGACCTTGCACCCTGGGTTTGGACATGTTTCAGATAACAATGCAAATATACAGACTGCAGTAAAGTAACCAAGTCTTTTTTACTTCAGGGTCTTCAAGTAGACAAAACAAGATTGGCTTAAACAGATATTCTTTTAGTATTAAAATCTTATGCCGTGTACACACGACCGTTATTCATGTCATGCAAAAAACGAAATTTTTCTCGACGTGATTTGTCGTGATTCCTCTCAAGCCTGCCATGCATACAGACGTTTGTAAAAAAAATGCTCGAGCAAAGCGCTGTGACGTACAACACGTACAACAACACGCACGACGGCACTATAAAAGGGGAAGTTCCATTCGAATGGCGCCACCCTTTGGGCTTCTTTTGCTAATTTCATGTTACCGCGTGTTAGTAAAAGTTTGGTGAGAGACGATTCGCGCTTTTCAGTCTTCGTGCTTTTCAGTCTGTTAATGCGTGACGAATGTGCTATCTCCATTACGAACGCTAGTTTTACCAGAACAAACGCTCCGTCTCATAACTTGCTTCTGAGCATGTGCGTTTTTTTCCCCCTCTTAAAAGCGTACACACCACCGTTTTTCGCGACGTGAAAAAGAACAACGTGAAAAACGATGAGAAAAAAATAGGTCCAAAAAAAAATTCGCCCATTTTTTTCGTCAAGAAAAATGCTCTGGAGCATACAACGACAGTTTTTCACGATCAATTAAAAAAATTGCATTTTTCTCGTCATGAAAAACGGTTGTGTATACACGGCATTACTCTCGACACACATAAACAGGTATGCAATGCATATAGAATTATAGTAAGATGAATAGTGGCAAACAGTAAAGTTTGGTGGGACTCCCTTTATCTCCTGACGCCACTGACCCAGCAAACTCTGTAACACATTTATGGTTCAGCAAATTAACAGAAATATAACATTTGATCTCTGAAAAATGGCTCTCCTGAATATGTGCAGGCATTGTACACAAAGTCCTTTAAGAGAGAGGGGGGAGAAATGTGCGGTAGTCCTGGTGATGTAGATGTTCAGTGTCTTCAGCTAGCTTAACAAGGGCCCAGATAGAGGTTTTCCTGTGTAATGACATCCAATACTGTAAATAGTGGGTGCAAAGTTTCTCCTTGTTAGAGCTCCAGTGCAAAGAAGTGGAAAAAAGGTGTCTGCATGCAGTGTCTTTTTGGGGTGTATCGAGGGTGGGCTTCTACCCACTCACCAATCCTGACAATATCAGGCTCAAGGGAATAAGTGGGTCCCAGGACGGGCACCTGAAGTATCTGCAACCAGGAAGAGGTGCCCAACCACGCACCTTGCAGAACTGGGATGCAGCGGAATCTGTGCTGATAACGATGAGAGTGACCACCAAACAGTCACTCGGCCGACAGAGAGCTGGTGAAGATGGTTTTGCTCACGTTTGCAGGAAGCTCTTCACAGTGCCTAGGCCGTGGCTTCTCTCGCCACCCTACGACTTTCCGGGTCCCTGCTCTCACTTGAAGGCCATGGTCTCAAGAGACTGACCAGGCTACATATATCCTCTATATACCAGGGTGCCTTGGCGAGGCTCTGTGGCTTATACATGCATTTGCAAATGCGTGCAGACTAAACCCCTGTTTTTAACGCATACTGTTAGACAGGTTAATTTGGTTGTCTGTGAGTTGGTTGGTAAGTATACCTATGTAGCCTTCCAATGCTGCTTACTGTGATGGCCAGTTATAGATGGGGACAGTGGGATATTTTTTGTCTATATATATACTGTATCCCCTCCCAGAATTCTGCTCGCTCCCCCAGCTGGCTAGAACTTGTAGTCCGCAGTGACCTGACTCCAGTGTAAACTTGGCTCCTCTGACTACATGTCCCAAGATCATTTGCTCTCTTCTGGAATCTTGTTCACTCTGCATTCAGGAGGTGGCAACGCAGTGTCTGAGCTGAGCTCTAGAGGGAAGCAGACTCAGGGTGGCGGATATTGCAGAATGTCCCTCGATGACACAGGCAATTTTGCCAGCACCTGGTTACATAAGGAGATTCCCTCAGACTGTAGAAATGGCAAACCCTCTGTATTTTAAAGCTGAAGTTTAGCCATCAAAAAAACATGTCCCATGTTGTGCTGGCCACTGGATCCTGTAGAACTCTTCTTAGTAGAGATACCCTGTCCTCTTCCTGTCTCTTAAAACATCTGGCCCTGAGGGGATTAAAAGCTTCAGGCCTTCTGCGAAGCTGCTGTAAAAACAATCATGAGGAGCACTTGCACCCTCCTTCCTCCTCCTCTGTTAAAAAAAAAATATTTTGTTGCTTCTACCTGTAGCATGCTCTGTAAATGGGGAAGAGTCTAATGATTGTGGGTTCCTGTCAAAATCTTATCAAAGCAGCTTCACAGAAGACCCAAGATATCAAGCTCCACAATGCTGGAAGTTCAGAAACAGGAAGAGGACTGGGCATCCATATGGTGAAGATTTCTACCAGATCCAGATTAGAGTAGCTAAACTAAAGCTCACTAAAGCTATGAATAATGTTTTTTTATGGCTAAACATCAGCTTTAAATTTGGTAGAGTTGGGCAAAAAGTGTTGATGGGTGACTAAAGACAAAAATAAAATAAAACTTTGTAGGTATAAAAAAGGGATATAAAATACATGATGCTAAAGTAGCTTTACTTCTGTCTAAGTCATTTATAATACCATTATAATATCCACTTTTGGATATAAAATTGGGAAACAGGTGTAGCATTACCCTTGGAGGAGCTGCTGGTTGTTTTGGGTGGCACATCTACCTCATGGCTCCTCCGAATTCCTAGGGGTGAATGATGCGTATTGCATTTAGTAGAAGTAAAGGAATGTCCACAACAGGTGCTCTTTGCTGTGCTCTTAATTACCCAAACAATAACTTGTAGAGTCGGTTCACACTAGGGCGACAGGACTTCCAGCACGACTTTCAGAAGCAACTCCAACACGACTTGAGCATGAACCACAGGGCGATCTGGGGAGATTTACAACACGACTTGAAGTCGTCTCCAGGACAGGAGACTTTCCAGTGGCCAATAAAACAACAATCAGCTCTGGGAGAGGGAGGGGGAGGGAGGGGTTTGCCTGAGAAATGTATGTTATCTTCCTGGAAAGTAGCTTCAGTTAAGACAGTGATCCGACTTCTGAGGCGACTTCCATTGAAATCAATGGGTACAAATCGCCTACAAGTCGGATTGAAGTAGTACAGGAACCTTTTCTGAAGTCGGATCGCCTTGAGTAGTGTGTATTAACACCGCTCCTATTCACTTCCATTGTTTTTCTCTACAGCACGACTTGGGACGACTTGAGGCGACATGAAGTCGGATCGCAAGTCGCCCCAGTGTGAACCGGCTCGTAGTGGGGAAAGTAAAGTTGAAGAAGAAAAAGAACAGCAGATTCAGGCTTGATGATAGGGAAACAGTCCTGCTCCCAAGTGTAACACTTTCTCTGCGCCACTCCTGCCGGAGTGGGCTTAGCGTACCCGGACAGGCCTCTCTCACTGACCTGGCAGCCGGAGTATCGGGCCCCGTACACACGACCGAGTTTCTCGGCAGAATTCAGCCAGAAACTCGATTGGAGCCGTATTCTGCCGAGAAACCCGGTCGTGTGTACACTTTTGGCCGAGGAAACCGACGAGGATCTCGTCGGGCCAAATAGAGAACATGTTCTCTATTTCCTCGTTAGTCAATGAGGAAACTTGGCTCGCCGAGATCCTCGGCGGCTTCACAAGGAACTCGACGAGCAAAACGATGTGTTTTGCTCGTCGAGTTTCTCGGACGTGTGTACGGGGCCTCATTCGAACGTTTGTAGGATAAAGTCTCTGCCACAGACCCTCCTTGGTGAACTTGAACTTGAGGAAAAGTCTCTGCCACAGACCCTCCTAGGTGAACTTCAGAGAGACACCCCTGCCACAGGCCCTCTCTGATTTGGTAGTTACGTAGATAATCCTCCTTAAATGAGTTACGCCTGGATCTCCTTCAACTTGTCGCCCAGGTACCGACTGACAGGTGATCAATCCTTCAGTGTCTGGCTACCTTGATCCCCGGTGGATTGTCGAGGCTCTTTTGGATCGCCAGCCTCTCAATTGCACTTCTCCAATGCACTCTCCACCGAACAGCAAATACAGCTTGGGATCCTCAAAGGTGGGAACCCAGTCGCTCACTTTAAACCCCTTTAAAACTGAACACCAGACAGATATAAAAGGTACACATTAACCACCCTGGCGGTATGATTATGTCAGATTTTTGGGTCTCAAAGCGGTACAATTGTTTTGCATAGAAATTTGGCGTTTTATATTTTAGGCCTGTAATTCTTAGTAATAGCACACTTAAATCTGTCCAAACAAGAGTCTAGTAGACATCCTGGGTATGATAAATTTTGAAACACAAAATCATAAATTATAAAATAATAATAATATAATAATTATAATAAAATGTATTTCTCCACTATTCACTATCGCTCAATTCTGCAAGTGTTCTTATTTACTATCGCTGTTTTCTAGCTGGTCTCAAACCACTTTTGACATAAAGGGACACTTTTTGGTTGCTATGGACAATCTCAAGTTTCCAGGCAGAAAGAACAACATATATAATATAAAACTGCATGCAGGGCACTGGAGAAAACACTAGGGACAAATGGGATATGAAATAATTTCATACAGTAATGTAATCTGTAAGATTACAGCAGAGGTGGCCAACCAGTGGCCCAGGGGCCACATGTGGCCCCCGGAGCCCTCTGATGTGGTCCGCGACCTCCTGCTCTGTAATGGTGGGTTGGCAAGCCCAGATCGCAGGTTGCCGACCCGCCATACCACAGCATCAGTGTTGTGAATGAAGCTGGTGGTAGAGGAAGAAACCGGCTGCGGAGCAGAGTCCCATAAGTCGATGCTTCCTCTACAGCGCCGGTACCCTTTCGTCTGGGCGGATCGGAGGGCCATAGCGTAGCCGTGACCTGTCATCTGCCCGCTCTGCTCATTGTGGCCCTCGACTGGTTACCAATGTTGCATAAGTGGCCCTTGCTCTTCAAAAGGTTGGGCACCCCTGGATTAAAGTGTACTGTATGTATTGTGAATTTTGTCATTTTTGGATTTGCCTCCAGACTCTGCCTCGGTGCGTCACGGCGCTCGCAGGGAACGTAGCCTGGCACACAGGCATCAGGTGGAGGACAAAGCCCACGGAAATAGCGAGGGGACATCGCAGGATCCTGGGGACAAGGTAAGTATACTTCACCAGGATCCTGCAATGCAATCCCCAGTGTGGCTCGGGGTTACCGCTAATGGTAGTGAAATTTAACCCCGAGCCACACTCGGGAATACCGCCAGGGAGGCTACAGTGGTAGTAAAAGTTTGTTTTTTATATTCTAAATAGGTTCCTTTAAGCTATTGCATTGTTGGTAAGTGACCTTTTCCTTCTAAATGTTTTTTTTCTTTGTCTGAATTTCTCACTTCCTGTTCCTCCTCTGTAAGCTTGCCCCCATCATCCAAACCATTCTGGCTGGGGGTTAGTCAGTCAGAACAGCTTACTGAGGAGGAACAGGAAGTGAGAAATTCAGACAAAGAAAACAAAGAAAAAAAACATTTAGAAGGGAAATCGAAGGAAAAGGTAAGTGAACCAACAATGCACTAGCTTAAAGGAACCTATTTAGAAAATAAAAAACTAACCTTTACAACCCTTTTAATGCTGCCCTATAGTCATTATTATATCATTAAATTATTATGTTTTTCTTTCATATGAAAGCAGTGTAAGTTCTTGAAGTTTTATATCAGCAATCCCTATGCTGTCTGAGCAGTAGCGTTCAAAGGGATAGAGAAGCAGCACAAGGAGCTAATCAAGTGTATAGCAGCAGAGGTGTATTTAGGTTTTGTGCTGCCCTAGGCCTAACTAAACTCGCGCTCCCCCTAATTTAAATATGACACACCCCTTCCTGGCAAGGTCACGCCCCTATAGTTCTACTTTAAGCACACATTTCTGATAATTTTATGGAGAGGACTAAGAAGATATAACCATGCCAATGGTGCAGCAGAACCCCCCTCTACACAGTTGCAGAATGCCGACCGCCTGCATACCAGAAGCAGTGCAGCCGCTTTATGGGGGCGCTAGACTAATTTGCCTCTCAGCCCAGTCCACCCCATAAGACTGCCTCTACACTAACAGTGTAGCGCAAGCCGGCGGGGACTCTTTCCGTGCTGCCCCCCTGCAAAGTGCTGCCCTAGGCCTGGGCCTTGTTGGCCTAGGCCAGGATACAGCGCTGTATAGCAGTACAACTAGTATGCTAATAGGTGGAGAGAACAGAATGAAAGAAAAATTAGCTTATCAGTATGCTGCCTCTCCTTTCACAGATCTCAGGGTGGGGACCTGTAAGTGAATGTGAAACTGCAGAAGAAAATGTTTAGTTCCCCTCCCTTGTCAAACAGGGAGGGGAACATTTCTTATTAGTGTTTAGCTGTTTGCATGAAATTCAGCCTTAAAGTATCACTTAAACTTTTTGGGGTTTCCGTTAGAATGAACAGGGATTAGAACACTGGTTGATATTTTTTTTATTTTTTTTTATTGCTGTCTCTCTTGCCCTCTCTATTTGTCCCATTTACTGTAATCCCTGAAAGTAAAGGTGAACAAATATACCAAATTTTAAGTCCCCAAAACAGTTCTGGTAACCCTGGCTGGAACCCTGGTTACACTGATAAAGGGAAATCTCCCCAGTGGGACACAGATAGTAAAAATAAAACTGATAGGTGCTATAACATTCCCTTATGTTTTCCAAAATTAATGAAAAAAACAAACTGTTTTGCCTTTAGTTCTTCTTTAACAAACAAGTTTAAATATATACAAAGTTAGCATAAAGATTTTTAAAAAATAGCTCTACTACCCAAGGACGGTACAAAGAACAAGGGACATCTGTTACATATGGTAAAAAGAATGGATTATCATCAGTTAAGTAGGGGCTATTTACAATAAGAATGAATGGATAAGCTTTGGAATGCTTTACAGTATGAGGCAGAAATGGCAAACACAAAAATAGAATGTAAAACAAAATATAAAATTACTACAAGCTAATAAAGCAATATAAATTGATCCAAGAAATTAATGTAATGACCCTGAAGAGCCAGGGAGCTGTTTTTTCCTTTCTGTGTCACAGAATTGGCAGCAGATAATTTTTTTTTGCCTACCTCAGGACCATAACTACTGGAGCTGTGAGATGTACAACATAAAGCATAAAATACATCAATCTTTTTTTTTTTCAGCCTTAACTTATGTAACTAAGTAACCTGTATTTTAAATTCAAAACAGTTTTATGCATTTCATGTGTGTAGACAGGTGCATTCTAATTTTTCCACTGCAGGTGACACTGTAGTTGAAGAGGAAGTCAAGAGGAACACAGTTCCTCTATGGTCTAATTGGATGCTGCTGCCCCATGTGACTCTGGCAGCCATATTGGGTCAGGTAGAGCCCGTTTGAGGCCCTGGCTCCCTGGTTTGGGGTGCATTTGCGTGTTAGCAGAGTAGGGTCAGGTACCCCGCCTCGTAGGGACAATGCTAGTGGCAGGGAAATGTTCCTGATGAAAAGGGAAAGTGTAGGGCTCACAACATCTCGGGACACCTACTGGTTCACCACAAGATGGCCACAGGGCACATTCTTCCCCCCTTTACTAGGGATGAGCTTCAAGTCAAACTCATTTTCTTTTCGAACATTTCATGTTCGACTCGAACATTTCATGTTCGACTCGAACATTTCATGTTCGCCGAACAGCGACCAATTTGGGGTGTTCGCGGCAAATTCGAAAAGCCGCAGCACACCCTGGAAAAGTCTAAAGTGCTAATTTTAAAGGCTTATATGCAAGTTATTGTCTTAAAAAGTGTTTGGGGAAACGGGTCCTGCCCCAGGGTACATGTATCAATGCAAAAAAAGTTTTAAAAAAACTGCCATTTTTTTGGTAGCAATGATTTTAAAGGGGTTGTAATGGTAAGAAAAATGTCCTTATTTCTTATGAGAAATCCTCACTTCCTGTTTTTCTGTCTGTAACTACACACAGTAATGCGAGGCTTTCTCCCTGGTGTGGAGAAAGCCTCTTGAGGGGGCAGAGGGCGAGAAGGAGTGTCAGGACGCCCACTAACACACAGCTCCTTTCTCTATCTGCAAAGTCTGCTATTTAGGGATTTCTTTTTTACCTTTACAACCCCTTTAATAATGCTTAAAGTGAAACAATAAAAGTGAAATATTCCTTTAAATTTCGTACTTAGGGGGTGTGTAAAGTATGCCTGTAAGGCCGGGTACTCACAAACAAACATGTACGGTGAAAGCGGTCCGTCGGACCGTTTTCACCTTACATGTCTGCCAGAGGGCTTCTGTACGATGGTTGTACACACCATCGTACAGAAGTCCGAGCGTAAACAATACGCGGGGCGTGTCCGCGTCGTCGCTGCGACGATGACGCAGCGATGACGCGGAGACGTGGGCGGGCCTGCCATTTAAAGGCTTCCACGCATGCGTCGAAGTCATTCGACGCATGCGAGGGACGGCGGGCGCCTGGACATGTACGGTAGGTCTGTACTGACGACCGTACATGTCCGAGCGGGCAGGATTCCAGCGGACGGTTTTAAAACACGTCCAGGAATATTTGTCCGCTGGGAAAAGGCCCGGCGGGCAAATGTTTGCTGGAATTCAGCCCGCTCGCACCCACACACGACCAAACATGTCTGCTGAAACTGGCCCGCGGACCAGTTTCAGCATACATGTTTGGTCGTGTGTACGGGGCCTAAAGCAGCGCTTGTTTCCCGTGCTTAGAACTGTCCCTGCACAAAGTGTCATTTCTGAAGGATAAAAAGTCATTTAAATTAATGCTCCCGAAAAAAATGCAGTTTTTAAAACCTTTTTTTGTATTGATACATGTCCCCAGGAGCAGGACCCGGGTCCCCAAACACTTTTTAGGACAATAACTTGCATATTAGCCTTTAAAATTAGCACTTTAGATTTCAAACGTTCGAGTCCCATAGACTTTAATAGGGTTCTAATGTTCACACAAACTTTTGATCTGTTCGCAGGTTCTGGTGCGAACCGAAGGGGGGGGGTCTTCGGCTCATCCCTACTCTTTACAGACACTGAGAGTTTGGCTGGACTCTGCTCTCTACACACTGTTGGAACTGACCGTTCTCATCGGTTAACCAATGAAGCTGACTGATGGTCTGATGTGCCTACACACCATCGGTTAATGAACCGATCGTGTCAGAACGCGGTGATGCAAAACACAACAACGTGCTGAAAAAAACAAAGTTCAATGCTTCCAAGCATGCGTCGACTTGATTCTGAGCATGCACAGGTTTTTAACCGATGCTTTTGCATACTAACAATCGGTTTTGACCTATCGGTTAGACGTCCATCGGTTCAATTTTAAAGCAAGTTCTCATTTTTTTGACCGAAGGATAACTGACCGATGGGGCCCACACACGATCGGTTTGGACCGATGAAAACAGACCTTCAGTCTGCAGGTTAGGATGAAGGAAAAAAGGTGGGACAGCCGCACTCCAAAAAAACTCCTCCTTTAATTAAAAATCACAAAATACATGCCACAGCAAAAAACAGCACAACAAAAGAAAAGCTGACGTTTCGCACTATGCCTTAGTGCTTCTTCATAGCTATGAAGAAGCACTAAGGCATAGTGCGAAACGTCAGCTTTTCTTTTGTTGTGCTGTTTTTTGCTGTGGCATGTATTTTGTGATTTTTAATTAAAGGAGGAGTTTTTTTGGAGTGCGGCTGTCCCACCTTTTTTCCTTCATCCTAACCTGCATTTTGATTGCACTGCCTGCACCCTTGGCTCGGACCACAGGAATCAGATTACCTGGTTCTCTTTGAGCGGTTACCCACTCTCTCATTTCATTTTCAGACCTTCAGTCTGTTTTCATCGGTTTTGACCGATTGTGTGTACGCGGCCTGAGTGTTCCTGGTTGAATTGCCTTCCCACCAGGTTATTTGTGAACTGTTTCTGCAATATTTCAATTCAAGTTCTTTCATTGCACTGGGACTGAGTGTGTTATTCCGCACCGCACCTACACTTGGCGCAGTCGGCAGGATATGTCCCTTCCATCAGGTGTGGTAAGAGGATCCGATTCGAGCATGGCTCTGCTAGCATGAGACTTATCTTTAAAGAGGAGTTCCACCCAAATTTGAACTTCCGCTTATCCCACTCCTCACCCCCTTACATGCCACATTTGGCATGTAATTTTTTTGGGGGGGGAGTGGGGGCTTCAGGAAGAGTGGGACTTCCTGTCCCACTTCCTCCTTCCTGTAGGCGACTAAGCTTAATCGCCTACAGGAAGGGGCTGCTGTAGGCGATCGCCTAGGACACGTCACAGGTCCTAGGCGATCTCCTGGCCAATTACACGGTGCAGCGCCGGGCCGCGCCGCTCGCGCATGCGCAGTGCCGCTGGCGCATGCGCAGTGGGTGCCCGGCCGTGAAGCTGAAAGCTGTCACGGCCGGGTGCCCACACTGAGAATGAAGACGCCGGCCGGGGAGGGGGGGAGAGGAGCGGAGCCCCGGCCGGCGCGTCGCTGGAGCGCTGAAGCAGGTAAGTGTCTGTTTATTAAAAGCCAGCAGCTACACTTTTTGTAGCTGCTGACTTTTAATAAACATACAAATTGGCTGGAACTCCCCTTTAATATCAAAGTTTATTATTATTATTAACACCAGGGGAGGACGATACCTGCCATGCAGTGATGGCGCTGCCATAACATGAGTGAGCTACCCTGGAACAAATCATACAAATCACAACAAGAGGGCCTGCTTGGGTAGAAGATACCGCTTCGGAGACTAGGCAAAAGTTTTTCCTAAGAAAACACCAAGAGAGGACGAGAATATCACCCAATATGCGTTAGCGATGCAGAACATGTGGAGGCACCTGGAGAAGAGGGATGTGCATGGCTGCGCTGATATCATGGACATGGAGCACATATAAAGGGACCAGTTCATAGCAGGCCTGAAGGCTGGGCCCATCCGAGGGGACTTGCAAGAGAAAGTTAAGGTACAACCTGCCACTTCCTTCCACAATGCTGTGGTGGACGGGGTTTGCGCAGAAACAGGAAGAAAACAAGACTATGGGGGTTTTTTACTAAATTCAAATCCACTTTGCACTGAAAGTGCACTTGGGAGTGCAGTCACTGTAGATCTGAGGGGGACATGCAAGGAAAATAAAAAACAGCATTTTAGCTTGCACATGATTGGATGATAAATCAAAGCTTCCCCTCATTTCAGATCTTCCCCTCAGATCTTCAATGACTGCACTTCCAAGTACACTTGCAGTGCACTTGTAGTGCAAAGTGGATTTGCATTTAGTAAATCAACCCCTATGATCACCTTTTCCTTAATGCACCTGGAATGTATTTAGCTGATTTGAACAGAAAGTTTTATTGGGATTTACATATTACATACTAATATTTCATATTCATGTAACTAAAAAGAAAAAAATGTTTTATTGATAATTTTTAGTGCTTAACATAGTAATAAATAAATATACAAAAAATCACTCCCTTTAAACCAATTAATTTATGGACTAGAAAAAATAATGTAAAGTAATATAACAGTCAGAATATTTAGCAGTAAATCAAACATAAAATGTTTAATCACTTATCCAATTGGCTTTTTCAGAACTGAGTGAGTGCCATTATTTTCAAGAAACATAAGCAAGTGTAACCGTGATTGGTTCACTACCACCAGATACTTTATCACCTGAAAGCATTTATTTGCAGTAGTCTGGATACCCATGCAAAATGTTGCCAACGCGCTATGCACTTACATTTTTAAATTCTCTTTTTTTTTTTTAGGAAGAGATTTAGATATAGCCTTACTGTTTCGGCAGAGTTTCTATATAAAGCAGCTTGTTGGAAAGGCCACTTTTTTGATTTAATTATATGGGCTGCATTTCATATCTACAGTAAGCCGTTATTTTAAAAAAAAAGCTATTTGCTATCAATAAAAGGGTTTTCTTTTTTTTAGAATGACAGCTAAGATAAAATAATAATACATTTTACCTATTTTCTACTTGTATTTGCTCATGAATACTGGGATCATGGTGGAGGGTCATTGTTTTTTACGATATGGTATTTTTGCCGTCCTGAAATGACTTTGAAATGTGAATTAAATATGGCAATGCATGTGCTGTACATCTCTAATGTTCTTGATTTAAGTGGGCCGGGGACATTTTCTTCTTTGAGTGTTTATATTTTTCCAACCACTACACAGGATGGAGATATAACTCATCAGTGTAATTAAACTATATGACTTGGGAGTTCTGCCAGATATTACATTTGCGTGTTACTCATGCCACGGTGTACCGTGCCAGTGAATTACAGCCCAACTTTAGATTACAAAGATTTAAGTGCAGACTGTAAAACGCTAATGAACTATTTAGCTGGTCAATATTTAAAGTAAACCTGTCACAAAAACATTGGCAAATTTAGACTGAGAATAATTACACAAAAAGTGTACATGAAGAAGTGACTTTCAGTGAAAACTTCATGTCAAAATGATTAGAAGACCCAGGGAGATATAATACGGATGGTATATAATGTGTTCAAACTTTTTTGTGAAGGTGAAGCTTGACCCTCACTAGAGCTTAGGTTCATGTTCGCTGCTGCTAAGGAGTTGAGGTGAATTCTGTGGATTTCAATGCTGTATCCTGGCCTAGGCCAACAAGGCCCAGGCCTAGGGCAGCACTTTGCAGGGGGGCAGCACGGACAGTGTCCCCGCCGGCTTGCGCTACACTGTTAGGCAAATTAGTTTAGCACCCTCATAAATCGGCCGCACTGCTTCCAGTATGTGGGCGGTTGGTATTTTGCAACTGTGGGGGGGGGGGGGGCTCGCTTCTAATTTTTTACCATCCCTGTCCCATTGCAGAGATTTCCCTTCACTTACTGTTCCATAGCCAAACAGGAAGTGAGAGGAAATCTATGCAAATTAGGGGAATCCTTCCCCCCCCCCCCAGGCCATCAGAACTCGTGTCCCCACTTGAAAATTTCAGGGTGGGTCTTAAACCGCAAGGGGTGTGGCCTTGACAGGAAGGGGTGGGTCATATTTAAATTAGGGGGTGCACGAGATTAGTCAGGCCTAGGGCAGCACAAAACCTAAATACACCCCTGGTGGGTTCCGAGATTCATGATCCCAGTGAGTTTATGTGCAGCTTCACCCAGGAGATTTTTTTAAAACCATAATTAACTGCATGGGCCTTGACCTATAGTATTAGTTAGCAGACTTAGAATGGTTAAGCTAGTCCACTCAATGGAGGGCAGAGGGCAACCACAGTGTCATTGTACTGGAATAGTGTCAAACTGTTTTGGGAGTAAAACTGTTCTTTAATTCTGATTGAGCAATTGACCCCCTTGCTGCTTTTTTTTTATTGGGTGCTTTTTTCTCTTTCATTTTATTTTGTGGTTGATTTGAAGTCAGTAGTTACTTTCATATTATGTTCAGGCCATAGAAAGCTTTTTGTTTTTTTGCTACAAGGCTTCCCTTAAAAAAAATGCTTTTGTTTCAGATGGATGGTATTTTGTTATTTTCATTTATTTTGGGTATATATTGTTTATTATGTTATGTTGATATGGCCTTTATTTTAGCTTAATATACTTTTTTTTCACATTTCTATCCGCCAGTCAAAGTGAGCCTATTACTGTTTAACCACTTGCTTACTCGGAACATATACCCCCTTCCTACCCAGGTGAAATTTCAGCTTTCAGCACTGTCATGCTTTGAATGACAATTGCACGTGCGACGTGGCTCCCAAACAAAATTGGCGTCCTTTTTTTCCCACAAATAGAGCTTTCTTTTGATGGTATTTGATCACCTACGCGGTTTTTATTTTTTGCGCTATAAACAAAAATAGAGCAAAAATTTGGAAAAATAACACGATTTGTTACTTTTTGCTATAATAACTATTCAATAAAAAAAATAATAATAATTTTTCTCAGTTTAGTCCGATACCTACTCTTCAACATATTTTTGTTAAAAATAAAAATCGAAATAAGCGTATAGTGATTGGTTTGCGCAAACGTTATAGCGTCTACAAAATAGGGGATAGAATTATGACATTATGATGTTTACACACAGAGCTCCACATCCCTGTCTCCGTGACCGCCGATCGCGGGTGCCTGGCGGACATCGCGGCCACCAGGCACGTGCATCGAAACCTGACTGACGCAGCGTGCGTGCGCACACGCCGCAGTAGCCGTTTGTGTGCCCCCCAGTGGCCTGGAGGCCGGAGGCCGTATATAGATGGCCTCCCGGCAATTCTGAGCCACAATGTGGCCGTAAAAAACCTGCAGTGCGGGTGGGAAGAGGTTAATAAATAAGCCGGATGTACCACTGCTGAAGCTACCTGGCAATAGCCTTTTTGATTACTTAAAAACACAATTTGCATGACCCAAATCAGCATGGCTTTACTGAGGGCAGATCGTGTCAAACCAAACTGATTGAATATTTTGACTATATTACCAATGTTTTGGACCAGGGTGGTGCTGTGGACATAGCCTATCTTGATTTCAGCTAAGCATTTGATACAGTTTCTCATAATTATCTAATAAATAGTTGTACAAGGTAGGATTTAACCCTTGCGTGGTTCAGTCAATATGCAGTTGGCTAAAGGACAGAAACCAGAGTGTGGTTGGGTGCGGGTGTGGGATTCATTTGGAACAGAGAGCAGTCACTAGTGGTGTAACACCTATTTGTAAGTGATATACAGTTAGGGCCATATATATTTGGACACAATTGTCATACTTTTGGCTCTGTATGCCACCATAAAAAAAAATAAAAAAAAACAATCCAAATAAATTTGAAGTGCAGACTTTTAAGCTTTAATTAATGGGGTTGAACATAAATATCAAGTACACATTTTAGGAACTGCAACCATTTTTATACTCAGCCCCCCTATTTTCAGGGGCAAAAATATAATTGGAAAAATTAATATAATCATAAACAAAATGTTAATTTTTAATATTTTGCTGAGGATTCTTTCCTGGCAATGACTGCCTGAAGTCTGGAACCCATGGGCATTACCAAAGACTGGGTTTCCTCCTTTCTGAAGCTTTGCCAGGCTCTAACTGCAGCTGTCTTCAGTTGTTCTTTGATTGTGGGTCTTTCTGCCTTTAGTTTTGCCTTCAGCCAGTGAAATGCATGCACAATTGGGCTGAGATAAGGCGATTGACTTCGCCATTGCAGAATATTCCACTTCTATTCCTTCAAAAGATCTTGGGTTGCTTTTGCAGTGTGTTTTGGATCATTGTCCATCTATACTGTGAAGCGCCGTCCAATCAACTTTGCTGCATTTGGCTGAATCTGGGCTGACAGTATATCACTAAACAATGCAGAATTTATCTGGCTGCTTCAGTCCTCTGTCTTCACATCATCAATAAACACCAATGACCCAGTGCCACTGGAAGCATTGCATGCCCATGCCATGGCATTGCCTCCACCATGCTTTACAGATGAATTTGTGTGCTTTGGATCATGAGCCTTCTCTAAACTTTTTTCTTCCTGTCATTCTGGTACAGATTAATATTAGTTTCATCACTCCAAAGAATGCTTTTCCAGAACTGGTTTGGCGTTTTTAGATGTTTTTTGGAAAAGTCTAATCTGACTTTTCTACTCAGGCTTATGAATGGGTTTCACCTTGTGGGGAATCCTCTGTATTTGCTCTTGTGAAGTCTTCTCTTGATTGTAGACTTTGACAATGATATGCCCACCTCCTGGAGAGTTTCCTTCACTTGTCTGGATGTTGTGAATTGGTTTTTCTTTACTATTATTATTATTCAGAATTTATATAGCGCAGCACTTTACAACATGTGGGCAGACAGAACAGTTACAATACAATTCAATACAGGAGGGATCAGAGGGCCATGCTCATTAGAGCTTACAATCAAGAAGAGCGGATCCTGCGATCATCTACCACTGTCGTCTTCCGTGGATGTCCAGGCCTTTTTATGTTGTGAAGCTTACCAGTGAATTCTGCAGTCTATGTTTCTATATGTAAAATAATGCACCTAGGCAAAAAATCTATTTACATAACACAATATTGGGGGGTTGACCAGTACAACAGAGGAAAACGGTATGGGTGTACTTATTTTAGATGGCTGCAAAATTTGCAAATGGTGTGACCAGGCAATGGAGAAAGCCAATAGATTTCTAGGTTGAATCACTAGAGGGATCACCAAAAAGAGGAGGGAGATCCTGATTCTCCAATATATATATATATAGGACAAAAATACCAGCCAGTATTGTGGGACTTTAAGGGCAAACTACAATGAACACTGTAATAATTTAAATATTTAGTAAAGTTTATTAAAGTATTAAAATTGTGTTGGTGCAACCATCACCATGAAAATACGTGATACAAGATACACAATACAGTATACCAAGCTCATAGAGAGCTGATGAAAGGCATAAAGGTTGCTTCTCATTAGAACTGACACATTTCTGGAATGTAGAAGTATATCCCTTCTTCAGGGACATAGAGAAGATCATGATTTGAAGCCATTTTATAACAAAACAAAGCATAGATTAAGAACATATGGCAGGGCAGAAAATGTATACTTCGCAGTCGTAAAAGAGTATACATACCAATGCCGTATCATATAAAATATATTTAAAAGAGTAAATGATGTAGCTGCATCAGATGGAAATTTCCCTAGAGGTGTGTCACCCAAAGGATGGGGCAACCCCTGAGGCTCGAAATGTCCCTCACATCGATCCACAGAGATTGCGGCCGACCCAGACAGCGAGAGATGGGAGCTTTAGAGATGTACCAGAGGTTCCAGAAGTGGATGAAGTGACTCAGCCTATAGGAAAGTAGTAGAGAATATGGGGTAGACTGTGGAAGCATTATATCAATCAACACCAACGCAAGATAATGGAAAGTCATTGACTATGAAATCATAGAATGAAGGTATCCTGGGTATTTCCTGTATAAAAGCTTGTTATAGGACAAATATTTGTCAACAAATGTCCAGATACACTGAAAAGTAGCCAAAAGCAGAATCATGATGGAACTGTCATCATATGCATATTTTTCCAAAAGTCAATCGGATCAGTGTGTTAAATTCCTATGGTATATGCCTCCAAAGAAGAAAATCTAGTGGGGTTCTATAGAGCCTACCTTGTAAGTATGTTCTATGCATAAATGATTCCCATCATTAGTCCTCTGGAGCATCTGCATCTTGCATATTTTTGTCCTATATATATAATTTACGGAAGTTCCCTATTGATTCCCCAATTTTGGGCCAGATTCACGTATATGGCCGTATCTTTGTGCGGGAGTAGCGTATCCTATTTACGCTACGCCTCCGCAACTTGGACAGGCAAGTACAGTATTCACAAAGCACTTTCTCCTCAAGTTGCGGCGGCGTAGCGTAAATTGGCCGGCGTAAGCCCGCCTAATTCAAATTAGGCTGGTAGGGGGCGTGTTGTATGTAAACGAATCGTGACCCCACGTAAATGACGCGCCTTACAAACGGCGCATGCGCGCGCATGCTCAGTACCACGTAGAATTTACTCCATAAGATATGCCAGGCACAATTCCTGTGACGTGAACGTAACCTACGCACAGCCCCATTCACGTACGACTTACGTAAACGACCTAAGAAGATACACTTGCCGACGTCCATACTTTGCATTGGCTGCGCCTCATATAGCAGGGGTAACTTTACGCCGGACGTAAGCCTAATGTAAACGACGTAGCGGGCGCAAGTACGTTCGTGAATCGGCGTATCTACCTAATTTACATATTCAACGTATAAATCTACGGAAGCGCCCCTTGCGGCAAGCGTAAATATGCACCCAAAATACGACGGCATAGGAGACTTACGCCGCTCGTATCTTCGCCAAATCTATGCGTAACTGATTCTAAGAATCAGGCACATAGATACGTCGGCTTACATTCGGACTTACGACGACGTACGTGGAGATACGCCGTCGTAAGTCCTTTGTGAATCTGGCCCATAGATCTTTAGTTAGACCTCTTTAGAATATTGGGGTTGATTTACTAAAACCTGAGAGTGCAAAATCTGGTGCAGCTCTGCATAGAAACCAATTACAGTAGCTTCCAGGTCCTTTAGTCAAAGCTTCATTGAACAAGCTTTAGTAAGTCAACCCTACTGCATCCAGTTATGGAGACCTCACTTACTAGAAGATATGGATAAGATAGAAATGGTCAAAAGACGAGCAACAAAAATGGTGAAAGGTGTGAAGGATAAAAAATATCAAAAGAGACTTCAGCAACTTAATATGTACAGTTCGGCCGCGTACACACGGTCGAACATGTCTGCTAAAACTGGTCTGCGGACCAGTTTCCGCGGACATGTCCGACCGTGTGTACGGCCTAGCGGACAGGTTTCCAGCGGACAAAAGTTTCTTAGCAAGCTAAGAAACTTGTCTGCTGGAAACATGTCCGTCGGACATGTCCGATGGTTAGTACACCTAATCGGACATGTCCGCTGGTTATGACGTGTAACCAGCGTCCCGAAATCCCGCGCATGCGTCAAATTGATTCGACACATGCGTGGAAGCATTGCACTTCCGTGTTTGAGAACGTCGGTGTCTTCTACGTCACCGCGTTCTCTGTCCGCGGGGATTTTGGTCTGATGGTGTGTACACACATCAGACCAAAAGCTTCCAGGAGACATGTCTGATGAAAACGGTCCACGGACCGTTTTCATCGGAAATGTCTCCTCGTGTGTACGGTGCCTTAGGGGGCAAATAACGTTGAAAAGGGTAGTATTTTCAATATAAAGTGAAGATCAAAAACACAGGGACATGACCTCAAACTAGCAGGTGGAAAAGATCGAAACTTATCTTAGAAAGTATTATTTTACTTATTATCATTTTAGTAGTTGATGCTTGGAACAGCATTATAGCAGAGGTAGTGAGTCAGTTAACAGTAAGTGGATTCAAACATGCTTGGAACATACCTAGATCGCTACTCATACAAAACAAAACAAAATATATATATATATATATATATATATATATATATATATATATATATATATATATATATATATATATATATATATATATATATATATATATATATATATATAAAAAATGGGACAAACTCAAAATAAAAATAAATCATTCTGATCCTTTTTTCCTGGTATCTTCAGCCAGGTCTGATGACATCACAGGTCCTCTTCCCACTGGTAGGGTGGATCCTAAATATTGTGGGTACGTGGCACAGCATTCCTCCTGTGATTCAATGAAAGTTCAAAGATCCTGGATGTAACAGGATAAGTTAGGCCCCGTACACACGACTGAGTTTCTCGGCAGAATTCAGCCAGAAACTCGATCAGAGCCGTATTCTGCCGAGAAACCCGGTCGTCTGTACACTTTCGGCCGAGGAAACCGACGAGGATCAGTTAGTCAACGGGGAAACTTGGCTCGCCGAGATGCTCGGCGGCTTCACAAGGAACTCGACGAGCAAAACGATGTGTTTTGCTCGTCGAGTTTCTCAGACGTGTGTACGGGGCCTTAGACTTCAAGGAGGGCAAGAAGAGTACTTAGAACTATTGGTGGTAAAGAGATTTCATCACAGGAAATCCCAAGAGTTATAAGGAGCCAGTGAATGATTGAGAGCACCTCACTCCACAAAACATGAGGATTGCTTTTATATGGACCTTTTAAGCTGTGACAAAATGAAAAATCTTGCCCCTTGAGGTGAGGGTTTTGTACATCTTAGCTTTGTTTTGTTTTGTTTTTTAGGAAAAAACTTGATGGCAAGTTAAAAAAGTGGCTCCAAATTGCAATTATAATAAAGGTCTCATGCTTTCTATTCTTGTTGCACAATTTACTATGCGACATGATCAATGACTATCATCACACCTCCAGCTATTATTAGCGTTTGTTAAGATTACATTGTAGGACTGGCGTTCATGAAGCTGACGGTCATTTAAATAAGTGGCATGGACTGGAATATTTGTTGAGTTCATATGATTTGTGTGGTAGTGTATTACTCACCTTAGATCAACACCACCACAGCCGTCTTCGACCCCCCCCCCCCTCCGGCCGTGGACATCTCTCCCAGAGATTGCTTCCGGGTATTGCTTCCTGTGATTGTGCGCAGGAGCCGGCGGTTACGGCACATCAAACTGAAGCAACGGCATGATGGGCCATTGCTTCAGTGCTCATGTGCCGATCACTTTGGCACATGCAGACACAAGGGGGAAATCTCCTAAACCGTGCAGGTTTAGGAGATATCCAGGGTAGCTACAGATAAGCCTTAATATAGGCTTATCTGTAGCATAAAGTTGTTAAAATGGGTTTACAACCATTTAAGGATGTTGTACATTTTCAAATGTTTACATTTTTTTTAACTGGGTTTTAATGTAGTTACATTCCCTGTGCTGTTTGTTTGCCTTACCTTGTAATGATGAGCGTGCATTTTGTGTCTGCAGTTTGTAGCATCATGACTGATTGATTCTCCTATATCCATGTATTCTTTCACCAAGCTTGTCCCTATTCATCAAAGGCACAAAACAACACACAGCATCCACTGATTTGCTCGCCATCTGCTTTGTGTTGCATCACAAATACAGGAGTGCTAATGTGATAAAATGCATCAGTGAGCTCTTTGTGTGTCTGTGAATGCTCTGCCTGCTTGTGTCTGTGTCATACACAAGTAGGCAGACTGTGTAGCTCTCACCTGCAACATCACTAGACTGAGAGACCCAGAGATTGTGTGATATGTAGTTTATTCACAGGAAGTGTCAGTTCTCAGACTACAGACTGAGGTCATGTCACCTGTGCTGTGACATGCTGCATGCCATATGTTTAAACACAGGCAGGAACTGTTGACCAAGGAATATGAAGACTGTAAGCTATGCTTACAGGACAACAAAGGGCACCATGAAACTACATGATTAATACACATGTTCTGCAGGTGAAAACACAAGGTGCAGGTAGGAAGGTTTACAATGCCTATAAAAGGACAGGTTGTCCTTTAACCTCTTTACAACTGCCAGCAGTACATTAAAAAATTGACCAAATTGTCCGCCACACTATCACAGTCACACTACAACAGCTATAACTAGAATAGTGTCTGTACAGATCAGTATCTTGATCAAGATCAGAACTATACTAGTGTCCCCAAAAACACAGTCTTTACCAAATAGATGTAGCAGAATACATTTTGGCCTAAATAATTGAAGAAATTAGATTTTCTTGGATATGTAGAAAAGTAAAAAATAACGAATCCAGTGGTGATCAAATACCACCAAAAGAAAGCTCTATTTGTGTGAAAAAAAAATTGACATTTTATTTGCGTACATTTTTGCATGACAGCACAATTTCCAGTTAACCACTTCAATACAGGGCATTTTCACCCCCTTCCCGCCCAGGCCAATTTTCAGCTTTCAGCGCTGTAACATTTTGAATGAAAATTTTGCGTTCGTCCAACGTTGTACCCAAATTAAATTTTGATAATATTTTCCTCCGCAAATAGAGATTTATTTTGGTGGTATTTGATCACCTTTGCGGTTTTTATTTTTTGAGCTATGAATCAAAAAAAACGACAATTTTGAAAAAAAAATCAATATTTTTTACTTTTTGCTATAATAAATATTAAAAAAACAAACAAAGAAAAACAACAAATGTTTTCCTCAGTTTAGGCCGATATGTTTTCTTCTATATACTTTTAGTAAAAAAAATCACAATAAGCGTATATTGATTGGATTGTGCTAAAAAGTTATAGCGTCTACAAAATAGGTTATTGATTTATGGCATTTTTATTAGGATTTTCTTTTTTACTAGTTATGGTGGCGATCTGCGATTTTTATCGGGAGTGCCACATTGGACACTTTTGACACATTTTTGGGACCATTCGCCATTTATACAGCGATCAGTGGTATAAAAATGCACTGATTACTGTGTAAATGTCATTGGCAGGGAAGGGGTAAACACTAGGGGGCGATCAAGGTGTTAAATGTGTTCCATAGGGAGTGATTCCAACTGTGGGTGGAGGGGACTGACTAGGGAAAGACACTGATCGGTGTTCCTATATACTAGGAACACACAGATCGCCCCAACAGGACGTGGATCTGTGTTTTTACACACACAGAGCCATGTCCCTGCTCTGTGATGGGCAATCGCCGATGCCTGGCGAACATCGCGGCCGCCGGGCACGCGCATCGGGCCCCAAATGATAAGGCTGGCGCATGAGTGCTCTCTACAATTCCAGGAAGCTGAGGACCTCATATGATGGCCGCCTAGAGGAACAGAGGGTTCCTGCAGCCGTCCTATTACAATGACCTGGATGGCAAGTGGTTAAAGTAGTGCAGTGTTGAATAGCAAAAAAATGCCCTGGTCGTGAAGGGGGTAAAACCTCCCCGAGGTCAAGTGGTTAACACACTAAAGCAAAGGAGTGATATTGTTAGATCATATTTGCTCCCATTTAGTGGAACTGATTAAAGACCAGGGGCCAGATTCAGAAAGGATATACGACGTTGTATCTCTGAGTCTGGCCGGTCGTATCTATGCGCCTGATTCATAGAATCAGTTACGCATAGATTTCTATTAGATCCGACCGGCGTAAGTCTCTTACGCCGTCGGATCTTAACTGCATATTTACGCTGGCCGCTAGGGGCGTGTACGCTGATTTACGCCTAGAATATGTAAATCAGCTAGATACGCGAATTCACGAACGTACGCCCGGCCGACGCAGTACAGTTACGCCGTTTACGTTAGGCTTTTCTCGGCGTAAAGTTACCCCTGCTATATGAGGCGTATATGTGGCGTACCAATGTTAAGTATGGCCGTCGTTCCCGCGACGAAATTTGAAAAATTTACGTTGTTTGCGTAAGTCGTCCGTGAATGGGGCTGGACGTCATTTACGTTCACGTCGAAACCAATACGTCCTTGCGGCGTACTTTGGAGCAATGCACACTGGGAAATTCCACGGACGGCGCATGCGCCGTTCGTGAAAAACTTCAATCACGTCGGGTCAGGGTTGATTTACATAACACACGCCCACCTCTTCACAATTTGAATTAGGCGGGCTTACGCCGGCCTATTTACGCTACGCCGCCGCAACTTTCTTTTAAGAATACGGCACTTGCCTGTAAAAGTTGCGGAGGCGTAAAGTAAAAAGGGTACGTTACGCCCGCACAAAGAAACACCATTGTACGTGAATCTACCCCCAGGACTTCCCACACAACTTGTATAATAAACCTTGTCAAAATTTAAGATAATTATGCACTATAGGCTCTACTGTGAACAGTTCACTGAAGAGGCGAAAAAATAAATTTGCTATTCAGAGTAGAATATTCAAGGGAAATAGAAAAATTGGCGGCTATTGCAGAAGATAAAAGCTATGTGAACAAATAATTGCCTTAAATTGAATCACTCTGGGTAACTAATAGCTGAATTATAAAGTATGCACAAATTTCCTTTTTTTTTCCAAAGCATACTTAATGAGATCTTAAAATCGGCACTCCGGAAAAATCTAAAGTTATTTTTGTAGTGGGGCTTTAATGGTTTAATGCATGTTCTTGTCTCGGGTACAAAGCAATTTTATTTAGGGCTCTTTCACACGGAGCGGACCGTTTCTGGGTCCGCTCCGTGTGTCCGCCAAAGCTCAGCGGGGATCCCCGCTCAGCTGTCGGCGGATAGGGCGGTCCCCGCACACAGTGCAGGGACCACCCTGTCTCTGCTCCGCTGTCCCCTATGGGGGACCGGATGCAGACGGACCGTCTGTCCGTCTGCATCCGGTCCGTTCCGCCAAACGGAGGAAAAATAGGGTTTCTTCCGTTCGGAAAAGCGGATCCCGACTGACGCGGACGCTAGCGGATGCTCCATCCGCTAACGGATGCGTTCCCATAGGGATTCATTACAAGTCCGTTAATGGACTTGTAATGAGCGGACGAACGGTCCGCTAGTGTGAAAGGACCCTTACCCTTTCCCTCATTCTACCAGCAACCAGCACTCTCCTCCTCTCTCCAATGCTTTGGGTTTTGGGTGGGTCCTCTGTGTCCCCAATTACATACCTCCCAACATTTTGAGATGGGAATGAGGGACACCTACTAGCAAATGTATGTAGGTATAAGACACGCCCCCTTAAAGGAGAATTAACCCCAAAAAAGGTTAATTAAATCCACAAGGGACTTTTTTTTCCATTACTATTCTTTTTTATTGGCATGAGGGGTAAAGAGGGACAGAGGGACATTGCTTGCTTGCTGGAGTGATGAAGTGAAAGTTTGTCGTTGGGAGCGGGACTGTTTCCCTTTACATACACCCAAATCTGTGTTCTCCATCTCTGCTATTCTTCTATTCTTCACCAAGTTCAACTGTTTTACCTTTTTGGGTAAATAAAAGCACAATACATTCCATTACTACAGCTCTCATCAACTACCCTGGACGGCGGAGTCACAGAGGTAACATGCCACACAAAACCAGGGCTCAAGTCCTGCGGGAACGCGTGGGAACGAAGTTCCTGCACTTTTTTCACAGTAGGAATGCAGTTCCCTTTGCAGGACGAGAGCAGCCGAGCCACCCGAGCCAATTCTTCATTAACCTCCTGGGCGGTGTTCCCGAGTCTGACTCGGGGTGAGATTTTTGGGCTAGGATCGCTAACCCCGAGTCAGACTCGGGCTCGCCTCGCTGGATGTACAGGGAGTTTTACTTACCTTGTCCCTAGATCCAGCGATGCCACCGCGCTGTGTGAGCGAGAGGGACCTCGCTCGATTCACACAGCGTCCTCCTGTGCCGCCGATCTCCGTTCCCTGCGACGTTACGACGCACGGGGACGGAGAACGGCGCCAAATTCAAAAAAGTAAACAAACACTATACATACAGTATACTGTAATCTTATAGATTACAGTACTGTATGTAAAAAAAACACACACCCCTTGTCCCTAGTGGTCTGTCCTGTGTCATGCATGTCATTTTATATAATAAAAACGTTTCTTTCTCCCTGCAAACTGTAGATTGTCCATAGCAACCAAAAGTGTCCCTTTATGTCAAAAATTGTTTTAGATCAGCTAAAAAACAGCGATAATAAATTATAATCACTTGCAGAAATGTGCGATAGCGATTTGTGGGGAAATTCGTCATAAAAAAAAAAAATAATGACAGCAACAATTCTGCAACTGAGCAAATTTCAGTGATTTTGATTTGATTACATTATTGAATAATTTTTATTATAATTATATTATTATTTGTTATAATTATTTATAATTATTTATTATATTATAATTTATAATTTTGTTTTTAAAAAAATGTCATACCTGGGATGCCTATTAGAAGCTTGTTTGGTCAGATTTAAGTGAGTTATTTCTAAAAATGACAGACCTACAATATAAAACGCCAAATTTCCTTGCAAATAATGGTACCGCTTTCAGCATGTTTTTTCTGAAAGAATCATACCGCCAGGGAGGTTAAGTGGCGATGCCCAGCTTGAGTCACTGTCAGGGGCAGGCAAACCTTAGTAATCCTTTGTTATCCTTTGTTACTGGCCGCTTCCTGTATATGGATTCATCGGGTAGTGTGCGGGTATTCCGTCACTTCCTCGATGCCGCAATGTCTCCTGGGAGCTTTTGTCATTGTTCCCAGGAGACATTGCAGAGGTCTGTCACGAGTTATCGCAGGATTTAGAAAGAACTTGCGGCCAGTAACATAAAGGATTACTAAGGTACAGTGGATCGAAAAAAAAAAACATGCGGTTTAGTAATTATGCATATGAGCGTATCATTTTTTTTTTTTTTTGGTGGGGGAGTGGATCTTGGGTGGGAGTTCCCACACTTTTTTCCCCAGGACTTGACCCCTGCCCAAAACAAACCAGCAGCTCCTCCGGGGGTAGTGCTACACACACTAGGCTCTTCTGAACTCCTTGCTCCTGACAGGAGAAAAGCAGGGTATAGCGTTTAGATGTGTTAATTTCATTGGCCAGTATTAATTTAATTTCATTGATCAGTATTTACTTATTCTGGCCATTGAAATGAATGAAAGCTCAAGAGCTAAATGCGTTTAGATGCATTTACACGCATTTAGGTACGTCAGGCTTTTTGTCTGACCAAACACTGCTCTCCTAAACATGATTTTGTTGCACTTAGATTCATGTCCCTAGCTGCCACTAACAGAAAGAATAAAGCTGGATACACAATATATAATTTTCTGTAGATTTTTTCCTTCAGATTTACAAAAACCATATACTATGAGGTTAAACCTTAAAGCGGAGTTCCACCCAAAAATGAAAACTTCCTCTTTTCGAGACCCCCCCCCGGTGTCACATTTGGCACCTTTCAGGAGGGAGGGGGGAGCAGATACCTGTCTAACACAGATATTTTGCTCCCACTTTTGGGCATAGATAGCCGAGCCACCCGCAGGTATCTGCGCCATTTCCAGCGCCTTCTCTGTCCCCCCCCCCACTGTATTCTGGGAGAGACACAGGTCCCAGAAGACAGCAGGGACCAGTGGGATAGCGCAGCGCAAATCGTGCATACGCAGTAGGGAACCAGGAAGTGAAGCTGCAAGGCTTCTTTTCCTGATTCCCTTACCGAAGATGGCAGCGGCAACACCCGAGAGCCGAGCGATAGCTCAGCTTCGGGTGCCGTCATCGTGAGCGCCCTAGACAGGTAAGTGTCCTTATTTTAAAAGTCAGCAGCTGCTGTATTTGTAGCTGCTGACTTTTTTTTTTTAAATGGCGCAACTCCGCTTTAAGAGTTTCAATTTGTATGCAATCAGGCAGCCTCTTGCACTACATGGTTTTGGTAAAGCTAAAGGAAATCAGACAACAAAAGTTGTATAGTGTGTATGGGGTCTTAGAGAGATAACACCTCTGTCTGAATATTTGCTTGCCAACAGGATACTATACTATCATATATCCAAGCCTGAGATTGGAATTGAGTACACCTGGGGGGCAGGGCAGCACAGACCACATCACAGCACCTGTACCGCTGCTGCAGGGAAACAAGCGCATCCACTCACCTTCTGCTTCCAACTGTTGCAGATCACCGAGAGGCTTTCTGGGAGAGTCTAAGGGGGCCCCCTTTCTTCAACTTCCTGGGGACTGGTGAAAGGGCTATTTGCCCACTGCTGATACTGCTAGCAGGGACTGAGCCACTGATAGCAGGACACAAAGTTTACCCAATCCATACCGCAACCATACTGCACATACCTACCTTATACCGTACTATACTGAACTTTTACTGTATCTGAGCCAGAACTACTTTGCCATACCTCGGCTTGTGCCATGAGTATACTGTACTTAGACTGCACTGAAGAACCCCAATGATAGCCGGTTGAAGTACATCTCAAAGGACTTCTCCTCCCATAATAATTATTCTGCAAGCCTCTTTTGTTCTCTCGCCCCCTCTGCTACCATCCTCCCCTTCTTACTTAGTCAGTTTAGGACATGTATCGCCGCCGTAACTGCACTCTGGCATTATAGTTCCAGAACTCAGTAGATTCAACTTTTCTGCTGCTCGGTGCTGCACTTGAGGTGGTTTTGCTCCTGTTTATGCTGATCTAGAAGCCTGATGTCATCTTATACTTGGTCCCTACTGTTAATCACTTTGTATGATAAATTATGTTATTACCATAGTTAATCCATTTTATGCTTGCCTAGTTACCAACCATATTGGGTGACAATATATTACGTTTGCATTTACTACTTGGTTTTGTGCCTGTGTTTTTTTTTTTAGGGCTGTTACTGATTAAAAATTTTGTGTTCAATTAATCTTTTTTTTTTTTATCGATTAATCGACTAATTTCGATTAATTAACGCACATACAGATACAACTACTTTTAGCTGATCTCCTTGCATTACAGCATGGGGGCAGATGTGTATATTCTTGCAGTATGGGGGCAGATGTGTATATTACAGCATGGGGGCAGATGTGTATATTACAGCATGGGGGCAGATGGGTATATTCTTGCAGTATGGGGGCAGATGTGTATATTCTTGCAGTATGGGGGCAGATGTGTATATTACAGCATGAAAAAAATGGAGGATCCCCCAGGGTGGGGCTTTTTAGGCAACAGTAATACAAATAGTCATGGTAAATACAAAAATATATAGTAGTTTAATGGTCACAAAAGGTATCAAAAAATATATGGTAAACATATAAAATACAATAGTTTTAAAAACAACACATATTGGGGTGTAATTTGAAAAGAGTAGAGAGTCCACAATATAAATACTGGGCCCAACGCGTTTCGGGTTTCCTTCTTCAGGGACCGAAGTATGTGTGGAATCAAAGAGTGTAACAAACAACACCCAAGACGTTTCAACGGCTCAGCACACCCCTTAATGGGACATCGCAGTCAGGACGCGTGGCAAGCCTCAGATGGTAAAAAGAGGAATGAGGACTGGCATCCTGTATCAATCACAGTGTAGCAAGACCTTTGGCCCGAAGTGTCACAGCGTAAAAAGTTTAATTGGTTGTATTTGTATTTTTACCTGTCCTGTAATATCAAAGAGTAGCCAAAGAGGTCAGTAGAGAGCTCAGAAGATGGGAAGAATCACAATCAGTATAAGGTGTACACTGATGCTGCAGCCGTCCAGCATGGGGGCAGATGTGTATATTACAGCATCTGCCCCCATGCTTTAAGATACACATCTGCCCCCATGCTTTAAGATACACATCTGCCCCCATGCTTTAAGAAACACATCTACCCCCATGCTGTAATATACACATCTGCCCCCATGCTGTAATATACACATCTGCCCCCATGCTGTAATATACACATCTGCCCCCATGCTGTAATATACACATCTGCCCCCATGCTTTAAGATACACATCTGCCCCCATGTTGTAATATACACATCTGCCCCCATGCTTTAAGATAGCTCACTCCGCGGATTGTCGTCGATCAAAATTATTTTAATCGATCAAAGAAATTAACGATTAATCAAACGATTAATCGTTAATTTCCGCAGCCCTATTTTTTTTTATATAGCACTATTATTGTGTACTAGTTTTTTTTTGGTGAATTTCTCTAATATTGTATGTTTTTAAACTCATCCCAGTGTTTCTAAAAGCCTGAGGTCCTTGTGGCAAAGAACATCCTATCTAGGGGGGTAACACTACACCTGTAAACACCTTTGTGTGCATGGACACATAGGCTAACATAGAGGGTCATTTAGGGGCAGAAAAAATAGCTCTGTTGTCTGCTGGTAAAAAAATAAAAATAAAAGCACTATAAAACAGGCAGATCTGTAAAAGTTAAATATCACACATTTAAAAAAACATTTTTCAGGTTTTACAATTGAAGGAAGCAGCGTGGCATCATTGTAACTGAGGGCTGAGCAGAAAACGCTCAGTGTACTTATTCAAGATTTTTTTTTTTTCAACAAAAATGATGTTTAGCACTTGGAAGTGATTTATTGCTATATTCATGATGTTTTGTATGCTTTTAATAATATGACCTTTGATTACTAGTAAAAATCCAATAGAGCCTTTGTTAATGTTGTTTAGATGTCAGCAGTAATTGTAATCTATATACACATCTTACCTTGCAATCATTTTGCCGGAGGCCAGGAACTTTGGTGCCGCAAAATAAAGCATATAAAAAGGTTCACAGAGCAGTTGTTCAATGTAATATAAGAAGAAAGCAATTGAAAAATACCCCAAAAATAATGCTAAAAATATATTAAATGTGATTGCAAACAAAATAGTTCTCTTATCCATCTAGAGTCTAAGCTAATTTGGACAGGAGTCTCTCTGTTATTGTATTTCCCTATTGCTACAGTATGTGTGCTAAACAATTGTATGAACTACTAGCCTCAGGAACATCGGATGTGTTATATTACTTGTACTACCTTTCATTTCTCTTTTGTTGCTTTGTAAAGCATGATAGGAGATGATGGTGCTATTAACAGCAAATAAAAAGAAATAGAGAAAAAAAAGAAATAATCATAACACAATAAGGCTGGGTTCACACTACGATTTTCCCGTCCGTCAGCCGCATACGATTTCAGTATTGAAAACGTACGGCCCCGGACGGGAAAACGTATAGATAGACAATGCATTGCAAATCGTATGCACTCAGATGCATCCGGGTGCGTACGATTTGCTGGCAAAACGTTTTTTAAACGTACGCAAAACCGTGTTCAACCACGGTTTTGCGGCCGTTTTTAAAACAGTATGGCAAACGCATACGTTTTTCTTTAACATTCACGTCAATGGAAAACGCACATATGTGCGGTTCCATACGTTCCCGTCCGTTTCAGCCGCATACGGTTTTTCATATAAATCGTATGCGGCTGACGGACGGGAAAATCGTAGTGTGAACCCAGCCTTACAATAGGGTTATTTTTAAAAATGAATGCAAAGCAAAAGTGTTTTTCACTCCTCCATAAAGAACAGTGGTTTCCAATCTGAGGTCCAGGGGCCGGATGCGGGCCTTTGCTTGCTTTAATGTGGCCTTTGGGGTGCTATTTTATTCATTGACATCAACGTGCTCCATCAAAGATCAATGGTGGAGCATGGGGCCAGATTCACATATATCTGCGGCGGCGTAACTTATCGTCTTTACGTTACACCCTTGCAAGTTTTCAGTGCAAGTGCCTGATTCACCAAGCACTTGCGTGTAAACTTACAGCATCAGTAGATACTCCAGGGTATTTCCTCTGTGAATATGGCCCATTGTTCCTGCCAAGGACACCAATAATGGGGCCCAATAACACCAATGATGGGGCCCCAATGACACCAATGATGGGGCACAATTCCTCCCAATAACTCCAATGATGGGGGATTGTGTATTCCCACTGATGCTGGGACATTTTGCCCCCCCCCCCTAAAGTCTGGAGGACAGTAAATTGGCCCTTTGTTTAGAAAGTTTGGAGACCCCTGATACAGGCGGTCCCCTAGTTACAAACATCCGACTTACAAACGACTCGTACTTACAAACAGAGGGAGACAACATGAATTGAGAAGAAATCTACCCCTGGAAGGGAAATTCACTCCTGTTATTATTGGAAAAAGGTACCCCCACTGAAGCTTTATCACCAAGGCTTGTTTCCACAACGACGCCCCCTTGATGACGTGGATTTCCATGAAACATATGTCGGCGGCTTAGTTCTGACTACCCCGTCCACAGCTGATCCGGCTACCCGCTATTGCACTCAAGACCCTGGACATCTAACCACTCGGTACCTACGTGGCAGAGCAACGTCCACTACCACTAGTCCCAGTGCCGAGTAGGCACTTACTCAAGTAAGAGGCCAATCAGCCTGTTTTTATTTATGCTTTTAATAAACGATAATATACTATGAGACCCCTTTTGTTTTCTGTGGTTGGACCCATTGGACACCATTATTGAAGGCATCGTTCCAGATCTTGACGTATAGTGTGCAGGCACTTAAACCTGCTCAGCGTATCAGACCAACTTTTTCAATAAAGTGGTCCATACAGTTTGGTAAGCGCATTCTATATCAAGAGCACTTCGCGTGAAGTATAATGGATGGTGAAGGCTGCTTTATCACCTGGATACTATTTGCATGATCACTAATAGAAGAATCTTTAATTGGATTTTTCTTATAAACTGTGTCATTCAAGAATCACTATTTTGTTTATTTTTTATTTAATATCACGGATTCCCTTTTGGACTTTTTGTGTTATATCAAGTTATCTTGATCAATTGAGATGGAAGAGTAACCATTTGTTGTATCTATTTTATAGTGGAGTGTTTAACTTTAGTATTTACACCCTGATATTTAGATTCACTACAGCACGTGTATCTCTCATATCAGGAGCTCTGTGCATTCACGCTAGGTGATTCACATAATAGCGCCCTCACTCACACCCATACTATTGTTTCCACAACAACCCAACATTTTCTAAATCCAGTTGTGCTAGGCACAGAAAGTGAGATGAAATTTTCCGAACAGGGGCACATACAGCAAAACAACGTTACAGGGGTGTTAACCCTTCCCTATGCTATCCAAAAAGCTTAACAATAGGTTTTTGGGCTGGAGCTAAAAATATACAGTAAAACCTTGGTTTGAGAGTAACTTGGTTTGAGAGCGTTTTGCAATACAAGCAAAATGTTTTTATAAATTTTGTCTTGATATACAAGTGATGTTTTGAAATAAGAGTAGCGTCATGTCACAACTGAGTATAAAAAAGAAGAAAGGAGCCTCTAAGTGTAGCAATATGGTTACATTTAATGAAGGTACAACATTTAGCAACATATTGCTACACTAAGGCCGGGTACTCACGACCAAACATGTATGGTGAAAGCGGTCCGTCGGACCGTTTTCACCATACATGTCTGCCAGAGGGCTTCTGTACGATGGTTGTACACACCATCGTACAGAAGTCCGCGCGTAAACAATACGCGGGGCGTGTCCGCGGTGTCGCCGCGTCGATGACGCGGTGTCACCGCGACAATGACGCGGCGACGTGGGCGGCCCGCCTTTAAAATGCTTCCACGCATGCGTCGAAGTCATTCGACGCATGCGAGGGACGGCGGGCGCCTGGACATGTACGGTAGGTCTGTACTGACGACCGTACATGTCCGAGCGGGCAGAATTCCAGCGGACTGTTTTAAAACAAGTCCAGGAATATTTGTCTGCTGGGAAAAGGCCCGGCGGGCAAATGTTTGCTGGAATTCGGCCCGCTCGCGCCCACACACGACCAAACATGTCTGCTGAAACTGGCCTGCGGGCCAGTTTCAGCAGACATGTTTGCTCGTGAGTATGGGGCCTTAGAGGTGCCTCTCTTTTATACCCTGTTGGATTACAAGCATGTTTCTGGAACTAATTATGCTCGCAAACCAATGTTTTACTATACCTGTTCCGAATTACAAATAGATTCAACTTAAGAACAAACCTAGAGACCCTCTCTTGTTTTTAACCCGGGGACCGCCTGGTTTAGAGTATAAAGTTGTATTTTTCAGGCACAAAATCAAAAATTCTCTTCTAGATACAAGTAAAACCTGGGATTGCAGGCATAATTTGTTCCGGAAGCATGCTTGTAATCCAAAGCACTTGTATATCAAAGCGAGTTTTCCCCTAAGAAATAATGGAAACTCAGATGATTCATTCCACAAATATTTATTTATAAGTCCTTCAGTTTATATTCCATATAAAAAGATTATAGCAATGTGACCAGGTTGTTTAAACATAAAGGGCCAGATTCTCGTAGATGGGCGTATCTTTGCGCGGGCGTAACGTATCCGATTTACGTTACGCCTCCGCAACTTAGACGGGCAAGTGCTGTATTCTCAAATCACTTGCTCCGTAAGTTGCGGTGGCGTAGCGTAAATAGGCCGGCGTAAGCCCACCTAATTCAAATTTGGAACAGGGGGGCGTGTTTTATGTAAATAACTTGTGACCCGACGTGATTGACGTTTTTCACGAACGGCGCATGCGCCGTCCGTGGAATATCCCAGTGTGCATTGCTCTAAAGTACGCCGCAAGGACGTATTGGTTTCGACGTGAACGTAAATGACGTCCAGCCCCATTCACGGACAACTTACGCAAACGACGTAAAATATTCAAAATTCGACGCGGGAACGACGTCCATACTTAACATTGGTACGCAGAATGTACGCCACCATATAGCAGGGGTAACTTTACCCCGGGAAAAGCCTAACGTAAACGGCGTATCTGTACTGCGTCGGCCGGGCGTACGTTCGTAGATTCGCGTATATAGCTGATTTACATATTTCTAGGCGTAAATCAGCGTACACGCCCCTAGCGGCCAGCGTAAATATGCAGTTAAGATCCGACGGCGTAACAGACTTACGCCGGTCGGATCTAATAGAAATCTATGCGTAACTGATTCTAAGAATCAGGGGTATAGATACGACCGCCCAGACTCAGAGATACGACGGCATATCTCTTTTGAGAATCTGGCCCAAAATGTCCATCCATACATAGAAGCCTCCACAAGGGGATTACAAGCAAAATCCAACAGGAGCGACAGAGTATAAAAGAGAAGAGAGGCTCCTCTAAGGCCCCATACACACCATAGAATCCATCCGCAGATAAATCCCAGCAAATGGGTTTCAGCGGATAGATCCTATGGTGTGTACACTCCAGCGGATCTGTTTCCGCGGATATATCTCCCCTGGGATGGATTCCAGCAGATCGAATATTCGCTGACATGCAGAACATATCCATCTGCTGGAGTCCATCCCAACGGATGGATCCGCTGGTCTGTATAGACTCACCGGATCCATCCGTCCGAAGGGATCCCCCGCATGCGTCGTAATGATTCGACGCATGCGTGGAATTCCTTATATTACAGCGTCGCGCACGTCGCCGCGTCATAATCGCGGCGACGGCGCGACACGTCATCGCCAGAGGATTTCGGCGCGGATTTCAATGCGATGGTGTGTACACTCCATCGCATGAAAATCCGCCGAAATCCTCGAGAGGATTTATCCGCGGAAACGGTCCGCTGGACCGTATCCGCGGATAAATCCTCCCGTGTGTATGGGGCCTAATGCTGCGTACACACGATCGGTTTGTCTAATGAAAACGGTCTGATGGACCGTTTTCATCAGACGAACCAATCGTGTGTGGGCCCCATCAGTTTTTTTCCCATCGGTGAAAAAACTTAGAACCTGTTTTAAAATTATCCGATGGTTAAAAAAACAATAGAAAAAAACGATCGTCTGTGGGGAAATCCACTGTGGTTAAAAATCAACGCATGCTCAGAATCAAGTCGACGCATGCTCGGAAGCATTGAACTTCATTTTTCACAGCATGTTGTTGTGTTTTACATCACCGCGTTCTGAAACTATTGTTTTTTTAACTGATGGTGTGTAGGCAAGACTGATGACAGTCAGCTTCATCGGATATCTGATGAAAAAATACATCAGACAGTTTTCATCGGATGAACCGATCGTGTGTACAGGGCATTAGTGTAGCAATATGGTTACATTTAAAGAAGGTACAACATTTAGCAACTCACATGGTTGATGATTAAAAGAGGCACATCTAAGTATACAGGCATCCTGGGCAAAGTGATCCACATAGACCGTCCACCTCACCGCCGGCTCTCACCGATATCAGTCTGCAATCGTGACCGGGAAGACTACCCTGCAGTACAGCGATCTGAAAGTGACGCTTGATGCGCTCGTGGAAGGGAGGACATCCAATGGCGGTGAGGAGGATGGTTTATGTCAGGGATCTTCAAATTACGACCCTCCAGCTGTTGTGGAACTACAAGTCCTATGAGGCATTGTAAAACTCTGAGGCCCCATACACACGATAGAATCCATCCGCTGAAAAATCCCAGCGAATGGGTTTCAGCGGATAGATCCTATGGTGTGTACACTCCAGCGGATCTGTTTCCGCGGATATTTATCCCCTGGGATGGATTCCAGCAGATAAAAATTTGCTGACATGCTAAACAAATCTATCCGCTGGAATCCATCCCAACGGATGGATCCGCTGGTCTGTATAGACTCACCGGATCCATCCGTCCGAAGGGATCCCCCGCATGCGTCGTAATGATTAGACGCATGCGTGGAATTCCTTATATGACAGCGTCACGCACGTCGCCGCGTCATAATCGCGGCGACGGCGCGACACGTCATCGCCAGAGGATTTCGGCGCGGATTTCAATGCGATGGTGAGTACACTCCATCGCATGGAAATCCGCACAAATCCTCGAGAGGATTTATCCGCGGAAACGGTCCGCTGGACCGTATTCGCGGATAAATCCTCTCGTGTGTATGGGGCCTGACATTCACAGACATGAACAACTGTAGGGCCATAGTTTGAGGACCCCTGGTCTATGAGGACAGCTTTACCATGGATGCCTTTATACTTAGATGTGCCTATTTTAATCATCAACCATGTGAGTTGCTAAAAGTTGTACCTTCATTAAATGTAACCATATTGCTACACTTAGAGGTGCCTCTATTCTCTTTTATACTCAGTTGTGACATGACGCTACTTGTATATCAAGACATCGTTGTATATCAAGTCAAAATGTATTAAAACATTTTGTTTGTCTTGCAAAACACTCTCAAACCAAGGTTTTATTGTACATTTTTATAAATGGAAAAATACACAAATGTGAATTATGTGACAATCAATGAAACAAAAGGAGTATAAATTAGAAACCCATCCAATTTCAGGAATGATTTCTTAATGAATACTTTCTAAATACCATAAATACTGCTGAACCTGTGTTATTCATTTGCTGCTCCTAAAATAATGTACTGAAATCATAGAGAATATACTGTTAATACACACATATTATTACAAAATTATAGGAATAATATTTACCTAATACCAAAATTCCATATGGTTATCCTTTTTACTAGTATGCTGGTCTGGCTCCAATATACAGTCTGGAGGTGTCTTTTTATGATTTATTGCTTGTAGAACTTGTAACAGGAGAGGGGTTGGGATAGTATGGGATACTCCAAAAATGCTGACTTGTACTGTAACAGGAGGACACACTAGGCAAAACTTCATTTGAACAGTCTTTAGGCTGGATTCACACCTATGCAGTTTTAGTGCTTTTTGCATTTTTCAGATTTGCACTACAGAACGTGTTCCTTAGGAAACCATGTTAAATGGACTGCAGTGCAAATCTGAAAAATGCAAAAAGCACAAAAAATGCATAGGTGTGAATCCAGCCTTAAGACAAAAACAAAGGGGAAGGCCATGACTGAAACCCTGTAAAAGCTGTCTCAGAGAGATAGCTACTCCTTGCACCCTAAAAGTTGAACAGCACACAGTCAGTAGGATCCTGAGTTCAGGTCAGTACTCACAATGGGCCAGATTCACAAAAGGGATACGACGGCGTATCTCCTGATACGCCGTTGTATCCCCTGATACGCCGTCGTATCTCCTGATACACCGTCGTATCTCTGTTTCTATCTATGCGACTGATTCATAGAATCAGTTACGCATAGATATCCATAAGATCCGACAGGTGTAATTGTTTTACAGTGTCGGATCTTAGGATGCAGTACCGCGGCCGCCGCTGGGGGGACTTCGCGTCGTAAACCAGCGTCGGGTATGCAAATTAGGAGTTACGGCGATCCACGACGGATTTTCGCGTTCGCTACGTCGCCGCTAGTCTAGTTTCCCGTCGCAAATTTAGTCGTCGTTTTGGGTGCCATAACTTTAGTCAGCAAACGTATTGCTGTCTAAAGTATGGCCGTCGTTCCTGCGTCGAAATTACAAATTTAATGTCGTTTGCGTAACACGTCCGGGAATACAGAAGTATGCTACGCGCGTCGCCGTTCGAAAAAATGATGTCACGGCGCGCAAAGCACGACGGGAATTGCGAAACGGAGCATGCGCAGTAGGTCCGGCGTGGGAGCACGCCTAATTTAAATGGCACATGCCCATTTGAATTGGCCCGCCTTGCGCCGGAGGCTGCCAGCGTAGTTTTCATCGCAAGTGCTTTGTGAATCAGGCACTTGCGATGAAAACTTGCGGCGGTGTAACGTATCTACAATACGTTACGCCGCCACTCCCCTACGTGAATCTGGCCCAATGTCCCAGGGCAGCTACACTCCTTCCAGCTTTCACCAGGCACTCTTCAGTGAGTTCTCCCGACCAGGGCTGTCTTAACAGCATCATGGGCCCCTGAACAACGTAATGCACTGGGGCCCCTACTAGCCTCCTCTAATTTACGTACCTACTCTTAAGAATTAAAGTATAAAAAATTAAGAATTAAACATATATTTATTACTACTTTTAATAAAATCAATTTAAAACAATATGAAAACGGGCCATAAATCAAAGAGGAATCAACAAAAAGGGAACAGTACAAGAGGGGTCAGGAGGGTGCAGTACTGTGATCAGGAGGGCACAGTACAGGTTCCAGAATGCTGCCCAGGACACAGCCATCCCGGGACAGCTTAGTAAAAAGCGTGACTGTCCCAGAAAACCCTGGACAGTTGGCAAGTATGAGCTAATGAAATATTATCATGGGACCCTCATGCACCTTGGGCCCCTCGGGACTGCCCAGGTGTGCCCATGCATTAAAGCGGGGGTTCACCCCAAAAAAAAATTGTAACATTACATTCAGGCGAGTTATGATAATGACATTACGCTGTTTTTTTTTTAAATCCTTGCCGTACATACCGTTTTATATATATATATGTTCACCGTGGCTTCCGGGTATAATCTGCGGGACTGGGCGTTCCTAATTGATTGACATGCTTCCGACCGGCGCATACAGCGCGTCAGGAGTTGCCGAAAGAAGCCGGACTGCGAGTCGGCTCTATACGGCGCCTGTGCACCGTCATTCGGCTTCTTTCGGCAACTCGTGACACGCTGTATGCGCCGGTCGGAAGCATGTCAATCAATTAGGAACGCCCAGTCCCGCAGATTATACCCGGAAGCCGCGGTGAACATATACTGTATATATATAAAACGGTATGTACGGCAAGGATTTAAAAAAAAAACAGGTAATGTCATTATTATAACTCGCCTGAATGTAATGTTAACATTTTTTTTTGGGGTGAACCCCCGCTTTAAGAGTGCCCTGTTCCTGACTGGATTCTAAGGGAAAACTGCTTAGTTCTCTTCAAAGATAATTAGTAGTTGGTCCCCCAGCTATGCTATAGCTGCAACCTCTGTAAATATCAGCAGACTCCAGCAGAACTGTCTCAATGAAGCAGCAGCCCCTGAAGCTGGGAACTACAGACCCCTGAGATACCTAATGGACACACCTCCAGAGGGTTTGGTTGCAGCACAATAAATAATCAAGATGTCCGTTTGACTCCCCAAGCCCCCTAGGTTATGGAAATGTCTAGAATGCAGTGGGAAGCAATCAAACTTGCGGCCTGTGAGATATAGAACAGCCCAAAGCAATTAACATCTGCTCCAAAGATTACAGAGGAGCCAAAAAGAACTAAATGTATCTATCATCCTAGTAACCTACCTAGTAGGGTGCTGCGTGTATGCTGGTGATCCTGGAACACACCTGCTTGTAATTCTGAAATAACCCGGCAGGCCTCTGTCTATTTTTTCATGAAGGAAAAAATTCTACTAAAATGTTTCTCACAGTAAGCAAATATATTCAAATATGCCTTGAATGACTAAATGTAATTGGTGATGGAGGATGCAGAGTGATGAGGTTACACAGCACGAAGTTCAGGAATTCTTATTCGTATGTTCTTACTCAGTTCTGTAAAATTTAGGGGCAGAAAATTATAGAGAACTTAGATAAAGGTAGGATTTTAGCTTAGTGCTCAAGTAGTAGGATCAAGGATCGGTCCATCAGTGTGGAAACAGGAAAGCAGGGCTGTCAGTCTATAAAGTAGGGTTCAAAATGTGTCCATCAGTCTGGGACCAAGGAGAGTGGGGCTGTCAGTATGAAGAGTAGGGCCAAGGATATGTCTACCAGTGTGGAAACAGGAAAGCAGAGCTTTCAGTCTACAAAGTAGGGTTCAATATGTGCCTACCAGTCTGAGACAAAGGAGAGTGGGGCTGTTGGTCTACAGAGTCCTGGATGTGTCCATCAGTCTGAGACGAAGGAGTGGGGCTGTTGGTCTACAGAGTCCTGGATGTGTCCATCAGTCTGAGACGAAGGAGTGGGGCTGTTGGTCTACAGAGTCCTGGATGTGTCCATCAGTCTGAGACGAAGGAGTGGGGCTGTTGGTCTACAGAGTCCTGGATGCGTCCATCAGTCTGAGACGAAGGAGTGGGGCTGTTGGTCTACAGAGTCCTGGATGCGTCCACCAGTCTGGGACAAAGGAAACGGGGGCTGTTGGTCTACAGAGTCCTGGATGTGTCCATCAGTCTGAGACAAAGGAGTGGGGCTGTTGGTCTACAGAGTCCTGGATGTGTCCATCAGTCTGAGATGAAGGAGTGGGGCTGTTGGTCTACAGAGTCCTGGATGTGTCCATCAGTCTGAGACGAAGGAGTGGGGCTGTTGGTCTACAGAGTCCTGGATGCGTCCACCAGTCTGAGACAAAGGAATGGGGCTGTTGGTCTACAGAGTCCTGGATGTGTCCATCAGTCTGAGACGAAGGAGTGGGGCTGTTGGTTTACAGAGTCCTGGATGCGTCCACCAGTCTGGGACAAAGGAAACGGGGGCTGTTGGTCTACAGAGTCCTGGATGCGTCCATCAGTCTGGGACAAAGGAAAGTGGGGCTGTTGGTCTACAGAGTCCTGAATGTGTCCATCAGTCTGGGACAAAGGAAAGTGGGGCTGTTGGTCTACAGAGTAGGGTCCAGGAGGTGCTCATCAGTCTGGGGAAAAGAGTGAAGCTCTCAGGCTGAAGAATGAGGTGTGGGTGTCCAGAGGATATGGTCATCATGATACATTCATATCTGCAGTGTTTTGTGAAAGGGTGTACAAGTAAAGTGATATAAAGTAGGATACATGTTTACAGTTATGAACTATGTGTATTTTGTGTACTGTAAATATGAATGCAGTCTGGCACATAAAATACATACAAAAACAATGCATAATTTGAAAATACATAGTAAGGCAAAAAGTATAATTTGCAGTGAATAAATAAAATGTAGAAAGTAAAATAAATATGCAATTTTTTTTTTTTTTTTAAATAGGATAGCTAGTAATCTTCAAATATGCCTTGAATGACTAAATGTAATTGGTGATGGAGGATGCAGAGTGATGAGGTTACACAGCACGACGTTCAGGAATTCTAATTCGTATGTTCTTACTCAGTTCTGTAAAATTTAGGGGCAGAAAATTATAGAGAACTTAGATAAAGGTAGGATTTTAGCTTAGTGCTCAAGTAGTAGGATCAAGGATCGGTCCATCAGTGTGGAAACAGGAAAGCAGGGCTGTCAGTCTATAAAGTAGGGTTCAAAATGTGTCCATCAGTCTGGGACCAAGGAGAGTGGGGCTGTCAGTATGAAGAGTAGGGCCAAGGATATGTCTACCAGTGTGGAAACAGGAAAGCAGAGCTTTCAGTCTACAAAGTAGGGTTCAATATGTGCCTACCAGTCTGAGACAAAGGAGAGTGGGGCTGTTGGTCTACAGAGTCCTGGATGTGTCCATCAGTCTGAGACGAAGGAGTGGGGCTGTTGGTCTACAGAGTCCTGGATGTGTCCATCAGTCTGAGACGAAGGAGTGGGGCTGTTGGTCTACAGAGTCCTGGATGTGTCCATCAGTCTGAGACGAAGGAGTGGGGCTGTTGGTCTACAGAGTCCTGGATGCGTCCATCAGTCTGAGACGAAGGAGTGGGGCTGTTGGTCTACAGAGTCCTGGATGCGTCCACCAGTCTGGGACAAAGGAAACGGGGGCTGTTGGTCTACAGAGTCCTGGATGTGTCCATCAGTCTGAGACAAAGGAGTGGGGCTGTTGGTCTACAGAGTCCTGGATGTGTCCATCAGTCTGAGATGAAGGAGTGGGGCTGTTGGTCTACAGAGTCCTGGATGTGTCCATCAGTCTGAGACGAAGGAGTGGGGCTGTTGGTCTACAGAGTCCTGGATGCGTCCACCAGTCTGAGACAAAGGAATGGGGCTGTTGGTCTACAGAGTCCTGGATGTGTCCATCAGTCTGAGACGAAGGAGTGGGGCTGTTGGTTTACAGAGTCCTGGATGCGTCCACCAGTCTGGGACAAAGGAAACGGGGGCTGTTGGTCTACAGAGTCCTGGATGCGTCCATCAGTCTGGGACAAAGGAAAGTGGGGCTGTTGGTCTACAGAGTCCTGAATGTGTCCATCAGTCTGGGACAAAGGAAAGTGGGGCTGTTGGTCTACAGAGTAGGGTCCAGGAGGTGCTCATCAGTCTGGGGAAAAGAGTGAAGCTCTCAGGCTGAAGAATGAGGTGTGGGTGTCCAGAGGATATGGTCATCATGATACATTCATATCTGCAGTGTTTTGTGAAAGGGTGTACAAGTAAAGTGATATAAAGTAGGATACATGTTTACAGTTATGAACTATGTGTATTTTGTGTACTGTAAATATGAATGCAGTCTGGCACATAAAATACATACAAAAACAATGCATAATTTGAAAATACATAGTAAGGCAAAAAGTATAATTTGCAGTGAATAAATAAAATGTAGAAAGTAAAATAAATATGCAATTTTTTTTTTTTTTTTTAAATAGGATAGCTAGTAATCTTATTGTGTGTGGATGTGTGTCTCTGTAATGTGTGGCACTGGTATTTACAGAATTGCTGAAGGACACTCGACACTAGTCACTGAGGGGGTAATACATATACCCTTCATGTTGATCACTGCAAGCCTAATGCCTATACACTGGAAAACAGTTACTGGGGAGTTAAAAGCACATACACTGGAGGCTGCTCATGTAGTAGTTAAAGTGTTACTAAACTCAGGACACTGTATTCACTATATCTGGTCTCCTACAGTACACAGAATATGGAAATCCAAATATTTTAGTAAATATAAACTGCTAAATACCTTTTCTAATCAGCAGTATATAGAAGTCGTGTGACTTCTATCAGTGTCTGGTTAAAGCTTGTAGGAGGAGTTTTCATTCTCCTCTGGCTGTCCTATGAGGCTGTATGACCCCTGACCCTCTATCTGGTCCTGTGCTGATCACATGTACCCTCCCCCCAAAAAAACTTTCTAGCAATACACACCAAAATGTGTATTGCATTGATGGGCACTGATAGGCTGAACTAATAGGCACTGATGAGGCTGCACTGATAAGCACTGATTATATGGCACTGGTGGGGACTGATAGGCTGCACTGATGGGCACTGATGAGGCGGCACTGGTGAGGACTGATGAGGAGGCACTGGTGGGCACTGATGAGGCTGCACCGATAGGTGACACTGATGAGCACTGATTGGCAGTAACTGAATAACTGTGTAGTTACCGGACTAGATTATCCTTAGTTTTCTGGCAACCTAGGTTGTGGTACTACAAGCTAGAAAATCTCTGTGGGGTGAGGCTGAGAGCACCATCATCAATTATTGGTAGCAGCATGCTGAGATTTGACCTTCTGTTTATCGCATATTGGTGGCAGCGGCTGGGATTGTTGTCTCAGCAAAGATATTGGGCAGTGAGCTGTGTGTACTGGAGTGTAGATCTAATTAGTGGCCACCCTGCCCGGAAGACCCCCCCCCCCCATCCACTCTTTCCATGATTTGATAAGGGACTGGTATGGAGAGGACCCAGTGGCGGCCTTAGGTGTTCAGGCGCTCTGTGCGAGCTAATCCTGTGGCGCCCCCCCCCCCCCATCTTTACCCCTCGCCCCCTGGTCACCTAAACATACACAAAGAGGTCCCTTATATCCTCCTCCCCTTTTGTGTGTAGGCTGGCTATAAAAAGTAAATACTTTTTTCTTTTTATCTGAAAAAGTAGATGCATGCAGGGCCAGGGGCTCAGTGTGACTTACCTTTCGGTGGACGGTGCGGCTTTGCATTTAAAAATGGCGCTGCCCGGCACTTAGAGGCCACTGCGCATGCGCTGTCTGCCCGAGAATAGCCAAGCGTTTTCAGGCTTTCCCGAGCAGCGGCGGCGCATGCGCAGTGTGCCTGTCGGGGCCGGCAGCAGCCATTTTTTTCAGGTGCCGCAGCCGATGCGTTGCTCCTCACCCAGTCCCAGGGCAGGGGTACCTGGCAGCGGCTTCTGCTGTGACTCATAGGAGTCAGACTCCTGTGATGATCTTGTGAGTAACTGACTGCGACTCACATTCTGCGAGCTGTGATGGCCGCACGGCGCCCCTGTTGCCCATGGCGCCCTGTGCGGCCTCACAGCTCGCACACCCCAAAGGCCGGCCCTGAGAGGACCCAATTCTATTTCTGTTTTGTTCTTTTGCACGGGGTTCCCCCTTAAAAATCCATATCAGACCCCTAGACACACACCTGTAAACCCTTTTTTTTTTTAAACAAAAATACACAAAAAAATGAACCATTATGTAAATCCAACATCAATCTTGTCAACCAGCAAAGTACACTGTAGATCCATCGTCAATCTCAATGAACAATTCCCCCGAAGACCCGTCAACACAAACATCCATACTGATGAACCCCCCCCCCCCTCCCCCCCACCAGACACTTGCCACAAATGACCACTCCCAGGCCAGCTGCTGAATGTCAATAAACCGGCTGGGGATGCTGACTGATGACAGTGACCAAATCTTATCATGACCATACTTGGTCAATGACATCACCCAGGAATTAAGCCATTGGGCATCCGGAAGCTGTAATTTAATGGCAGTATAATAACGGCCAACAGGTGAAGGCCTTCCGGCTGCAGCAGAACGATTGGGCAGATGGGCGAACTGGCCAAATCTAGCCATTTCATCTTGCCCTTTCAGTGAAATATGGAGAGTTCAAGTTCAGACTAGTAACTCATCCCTAGTTGCATACATCAACCTGCAACTGATATGTCCCAGGTACATGGTGGGTACACAATCAAAGGGAAAAAGGAACCAGGCTGCTCTTTTCCCCTTCCATCAAACATTCCCTGGTTTAAGATGGGTTTGTGTTTTTTCTTTTTATGTGTGTGTGCATGCATGGGGGCCTAGGGGCTGGTGTTTCTGATTTGAACAACATAACCATTGGAAAATAAAACACTGCAAAAGGTTCACTCCTCTTTTGTGGAGACTAAGGATGAGCCGAACACCCCCCTGTTCGGTTCGCATCAGAACTTGCGAACACACCAAATGTTCTTGTGAACTTTAGAACCCCGTTAAAGTCTATAGGACTCGAACATTTGAAATCTAAAGTGTTAATTTTAAAGGCTAATATGCAAGTTATTGTCCTAAAAAGTGTTTGGGGACCTGGGTCCTGTCCCAGGAAACATGTATCAATGCAAAAAAAAGTTTTAAAAACTGCAGTTTTTTCAGGAGCAGTGAATTTAATAATGCTAAAAGTGAAACAATAAAAGTGTAATATTACTTTAAATGTTGTACCTAGGGGGGTGTAAAGTCAGCATGTGAAAAAGCGCATGTTTCCCGTACATAGAACTGTCCCTGCACAAAGTGTAATTTCTGAAAGAAAAAAAGGCATTTAAAACCGGCTTTGTTCCGCGGCTTTTCGAATTTGCCGCGAACACCCCTAATTGTTCGTTGTTCGCCGAACAGGCGAACAGGCAATGTTCGAGTCGAACTCGAAGCTCATCCCTAGTGGAGACCTTTCTTTTCATTCCTTTTTACAAATATCCTTGACGATACGAAACACGTTATATATTTGTCTCTGACATCTAGTGGCCAAACAGAATATTACACATTTACTTTGTGTTAAACGCTAAATCCATCTTCTGACCTTGTTTCATGATACACTTATGGCAATATTGTTTTGAAAAAACTATTTAAAATTCCTATATAATCTATAGACAAAAACCATATATTTTTTCTATTTTGACCAATGTTAGTTTTAAAAAATGTAGCTTTACTATAAAGAAAAAAAAATGTCATTTTGACAGCTGGCATTTACCAGTGAGGGTCCATGCACACTGGGCTTAAAAAAAAGCCACTAAAAATGCTCATATAGAGTGTTTTTGTCCAGGCGTTTAGGAGCATTTAGCGTTTCGTTTTTTTCCCCTCACAGATTCATCTCAAAAACGCAATCCAGAAGCGTTTTCTTCTGTCTCTAAAGGCTGAGCTTAACCACTTCCATACAGGGCACTTATACACCTTCCCGCCCAGACCAATTTTTAGCTTTCAGTGCTGTTGCACTTTGAATGACAATTGCGTGGTCATGCTACACTGTACCGAAACTAAATTTTTATCATTTTGTACCCACAAATAGAGCTTTTTTTTGGTGGTATTTGATCACCTCTGGGATATTTATTTTCTGCAAAAAAAAATAAAAAATGACCAAAAATTTTGAGAAAAAACGTTTTTTTTTGTTTCTGTTATAAAATATTGTAAATAAGTACGTTTTCTCCATCACTGATGGGCACTGATGGTACTGCACTGACGGGCACTGATAAGGCGGCCTGATGGGCACCGATGAGGTGGCACTAATGTGGTGGCATTGATGGGCACTAATATGCGGCACTGATGGGTGGCACGGAAAGGCAGCATGGATGGGCTTGGATAGGCGGCACGGATGGGCATGGATAGGTGGCACAGATTGGCACAGATAGGTGGCACGGCTGGGCACGGATAGGCGGCACGGATGGGTGGCACGGATAGGCGGCACGGATGGGCACTGATAGGCGGCATAGATGGGCACTGATAGGTGGCATGGATGGGCACTGATAGGTGGCACGGATGGGCATAGATGGGCACTATCGTATGTGTTGTACTAAGGGATGCCAATCAGTGCCAAATAATGCCTGTCAATCAGTGATGCCCATTGTGGGCACTGATTGGCATCCATTGCGGCACTGATTGGCATCCATTTTTGTGTCCTTCTCATCCCTGGTGGTCTAGAGTGGCATACTTTTTTTTTTTTTTTTTTTAATCCCTGGTGGTCTAGTGGGCATCCCTGGTGGTCCAGTGGGCATCCTCGGGGGGGCTGTGCTGATAATCGATCAGCACAAACCCCCCCCTGTCACAGGAGCAGCCGATCAGCTCTCCTCTACTCGCGTTCTTCGTTTTACAAGTGAGACATCACCTCTGATATTTCTCCAATGCCCCCCAATTGGGCTCCTAAAAAAATGTAAAAAACAAAAATAAAAAAATTATTGTAAAAATATACAATTCTTTTTAAAAAGTCATTATTAAAAAAAAATATAAAAAAATAAGCTACTGACACCAATTGTCCACTGCTCTACCGACACTATCCATTGCCCTACTGCTATATACAGTATATATATATATATATATATATATATATATACATACATACGCATGTGTGTTTGAACTTTGGGGTGCACACCCTAATGCAATTGGCTGCACACACCTATGTGTCCTAGAAACTGTGAAAAAGTTTTTAGGGCAGATCTCTAACATTTAAAGTGTTTCTAAACCCTTACAGACCACTTTATGCTACAGGTAAGCTTATAATAAGGCTACCCTGGATATCTCCTAAACCTGTATGGTTTAGGAGATATCCCCTGTCCCCTGCATGTGCACTGGGGCAAACTGAAGCAATGGCATGTATGTGCCATTGCTTCAGTACGCTGCTGTTACCGGCCGTTAGCCCGAGACACCCAGAATTTACTCCGGGAGAGATGTCGCCGCTGGAGGGGGGACGAGGACCGCTGCAAGGGCTTCGATGTAAGGTAAGTAATGCATTATGAGCTAGTATGCTATGCCCACCCATGTGTGTTGGAAAAAGCAAATTAATATTCGCTTTTCTAACACTGAATCGCCTCTCCGCCGATCAGAAAGGTATGATACCCGTTTTCCGATTGGCTGAAATTTCAGGCGACCCTATTGGACGCCCAGGAGGAGGAGGATGCACAGTGGAAGGCGCAGTGATCCACACCACAGGAGGAGGACAAAAGCCGCCGGACACACGGCCCAAATGCTTCCTAGATGGGGTAAGTGCAGGGGTTTGATGATGGGGGGTTTCCGCCACCGCCGACCGACCGACCGACCAGGGGAGGATGTTTGCTGCCCCTTTTAAAGAAAAAAACACTAGCCGCCACTGGAGCTTTGTAGTGTCATTTGTTAAAAGGGGCACATTTTGGAAATGTTGCTGAGAGTAATGCAATTTGTAGGTGGTCTTCATTTTTTTTCAGATGTTGGTTGTGAATTTTGTTTAATGGGGGTGATTGAGCGAGTCGCTGGTCATGGCTTACAGCTATTCCACAGACCACTAAAGTTTACATGGCCAAACTCTAAAAGTCATTAATTGTATTCTGTAATCACCTTTTTTACGAGGAGTCTTCAAAATTTTTCATGACATGCCTCCTGCTTTCTCAATGAAGGATTAAGACTCTTGGGATATATAGGTCACACATCTCAGGAGGCTTAATCCTTCATTGAGAAAGCAGGAGGCATGTCATGAAAAATAGTGCAAACTATGTAAAAACAAAGGTACAGCGCTAGGTGAACAATGACTAACCAAAATTTAAATAAAAATGAATTGGTGTGAAGAACCGTGACATGAATAGTGTTTATATAAATGTGAACAAAGTCCATAAAACATGATCCACATCCAACCGAATGAATGGAAAGAAGTTCATGGATAGTGCTATAAAATCCAAAAGAGATGAAACAAAGATTTCTCCACCGGAAAGGAAACCCAAATCGTGAGATGTAGTCTCCTTACCAGATAGAATTGATTGTCATTACAGCAATCTAATTGGACCCAGGGATGTTTATAGTCTTCCCAATTAGACTATCTCCAGACATGGAAGGTGTAGAGGCAAATCCAAACTGTGCTCGCTCCAGTAAGTGAGTGACCAATTCAAGCTCCCATGAAATGAGAAATAAAGGGAAACCACATAGTGTAATACCGTATTAAAAGTGGATTTAACCACTTACCCCCCGGACCATATTGCTGCCCAAAGACCAGAGTACTTTTTGCGATTCGGGACTGCGTCGCTTTAACAGACAATTGCGCGGTCGTGCGACGTGGCTCCCAAACAAAATTGGCGTCCTTTTTTTCCCACAAATAGAGATTTCTTTTGGTGGTATTTGATCACCTCTGCGTTTTTTATTTTTTGCGCTATAAACAAAAATAGAACGACAATTTTGAAAAAAATGAATATTTTTTACTTTTTGCTGTAATAAATATCCCCCAAAAATATATAAAAAAAAAAAATTTTTCCTCAGTTTAGGCCGATACGTATTCTTCTACATATTTTTCGTAAAAAAAAATCGCAATAAGCGTTTATTGATTGGTTTGCGCAAAAGTTATAGCGTTTACAAAATAGGGGTTTTTTTTATGGCATTTTTATTAATATTTTTTTTACTAGTAATGGCGGCGATCAGCGATTTTTTTTTCGGTATTGCGACATTATGGCGGACACTTCGGCCATTTTTGACACATTTTTGGGACCATTGGCATTTTTATAGCGATCAGTGCTATAAAAATGCATTAGATTACTATAAAAATGCCACTGGCAGTGAAGGGGTTAACACTAGGCGGCGGGGAAGGGGTTAAGTATGCCTGGGTGTGTTCTTACTGTGGGGGGGGGGGTGGCCTCACTAGGGGAAACACTGATCCTCGGTTCATACATTGTATGAACCGAAGAAAAGCATTTCCCCCGCTGACAGGAACGAGAGCTGTGTGTTTACACACACAGCTCCCGTTCCCCGCTCTGTACCGAGCGATCGCGTGTGCCCGGCGGCGATCGCGCCCGCCGGGCACACGCACGGGAGTCGGGGGCGAGCGGGGGGCGCGCGCGCGCCCCTAGTGGCGGCTAAAAGGCAGGACGTCATAATACGTGATCTCGCCTAGGAGAGCCACCTTGTGGACGTATTATGACGGTGCGGCGACGGCAAGTGGTTAATAAAAATATGGATGCACTTACAATTATGTTAAAAATTGAGCACGGTGTAAAATAATGAGGCAGAGCGGCGTCTCCTCTGAACCTCCTTCGTCTGCTCGACTCCGTAGTTGCGTGTCTCTGTACGGTGCGTGATGACGTTCCACTCAGCTAGGCCACACCTACGCGTTTTGTCATCAAAAGGACGTAGTCGGGGATAGGCTGCCTATTTATTAAATCCACTTTCAATACGGTATTACACTATGTGGTTTCCCTTCATTTATCATTGGGAAGACTATAAACATCACTGGGTCCAATTAGATCGCTGTAATGACGATCAATTCTATCTGGTAAGGAGACTACATCTCACGATTTGGGTGTCCTTTTTGGTGGAGGAATCTTTGTTTGATCTCTTTTGGATTTTATAGCACTATCCATGAACTTCTTTCCATTCATTCGGTTGGATGTGGATCACGTTTTATGGACTTTGTTAACATTTATCTAAACACTATTCATGTCACGGTTCTTCACACCAATTAATTTTTATTAAAATTTTGGTAAGTCATTGTTCACCTAGCGCTGTACCTTTGTTTTTATATTGTTTATTTACTTTGGGTATCTTAGGTAATAGGTACTGGCAGCTTTATTTACACGCACGTGTGTTTTTAACATTATTTGTCAGCGCAGTGTTTTTTTCTTCCTCTTTTGGAAGAATTTTTAGTGCAAACTATGGCCCTCCAGTTGTTCAGGAACTGCAATTCCCATCATGCCCAGTCAAGTTTGTGAATATCAGAGTTTTACAATGCCTCGTGGGACATGTAGTTCTGCAACAGCTGGATTTGTGAAGCGGAGGGGAGGGGTGGATCGGAGGCAACTTGTCATGGAGGGTGAAGATCCACTTTAAATGGACAATAGTGTGTGAGCTGAGACAATTATTACTTAGTAGTTTTAGTTAATTTTTTCAGAAGACTTACATAAGAAAGATTGCACTCGGGTGGTGTAAAGAAGGACAACGTGTCATCACAACAAAGGACACAATTTTGTTGCCTTTCGGCCTTTCCACTTATTCAGGCTTGGCTGGAAAAAATCTGGGGCCTAAATGGTGGCTAAGGGCAACACCTTCAGCTTACTTTTACAGCAACTGAAAACATGCCTCGGGCTCTGACAATAAATCACAAATACTGCAAAAGCGGCAAAGCATTCTGGTAGAATTTTGCCTCAGACAAACCAACAACTATTTTTTTTTTTAATGATATATTATTTTGAAACGGATGTTCTTCAGTAATAACACATGGAACATTTTTCTGATCATTTTCAAATATATTGCTTAGAAACCAGCAATATTTACCGATGGCACTTTTCTGGGAATCACATTATTTCATGTACTTTCTGCTAAGATAATGCAGAAGATGTTAACAGGCTTACCAACGCAGAGCATTTCTATAGATACACGGCTTTGGGAAAAGAGATCATTGACCTTCAAAGTAAATTGTAATGTTAGAAATGAATAAGAAATGCATTAGTAGAATCATTCATTGTTTTATGGTCATACAAGTATATTATTATGTACTAACTTACTATTAACCTAATTTTAGTAGAAGAACTGAAATGTTGGAGAACCAAATGCTGTGCTAAAATTAGAAAATACAATTACTCTTTGGCCCAGATTCTCAAAGGGCTTACGACGGCGCAGCGCCATGTACGCCGTCGTAAGTCCTAATCTGGGCCGTCGTATCTATGCGACTGATTCTTAGAATCAGTTACGCATAGATATCCATTCGATCCGACAGGCGTAAGGCTCTTACACCGTCGGATCGTAACTGCAATTTTTTTCCCCCCGCTAGGTGGCGCTTCCGTCGTTTTCCGCGTTGAGTATGCAAATTAGCTAGATACGCGAATTCCCGAACGCGCGGCCGACGCAGTAAAGTTACGACGTTTACGTTAGGCTTTTCCCGGCGTATAGTTGCCCCTGCTATATGAGGCGCAGCCAATGTTAAGTATGGCCGTCGTTCCTGTGTCGAAAATTTATAAAATTACGTTGTTCGCGGAAGTCGTCCGTGAATGGTGCTGGACGTAATTTACGTCCACGTCAAAACCAATGACGTCCTTGCGACGTCATTTAGCGCAATGCACGCTGGGAAATTTTAGCGACGGCGCATGTGCAGTTCGTTCGGCGCAGGGACGCGCTTCATAAAATGGAACACGCCCCCCTACCCGCCGAATTTGAATTCCGCCGGGTTTTTTACGCTACGCCGCTGCAACTTTACAGGCAAGTGCTTTGTGAATAAAGCACTTGCCTGAAAAACTTGCGGCGGCGTAACGTAAATGAGATACGTTACGCCCGCCCATTTATGCGCCATTCTACGAGAATCTGCCCCAGTATGTTTAATATATAATTTTGGCCAGAATAGCAAGAATTTGTGGAGGTTATATACTAATATACTAAGGCCCGGATTCACAAAGCACTTGCGCTGACGTATCTCAAGATACGCCGCATAAGTGCAAATGTGCGCCGTCGTATCTGTGCGCCGGTCCCACAAACTAAGATACGCCTAAAAACAGGCTTAAACCCGCCGACGTAACTTGCCTACGCCGGCGTAGCGTGGGCGCACATTTAGGCTGGACGCATGTGGCGCTCCCATTGTTTAGCCATTCAAATATGCAAATGAGGGAAATACGGCGATTCACGAACGTAAAGTTAAGCCCCATAAAGCAGGTGTAACCCAGCAGCAGACATGCAAAGGTCTGTACCAGGGAACTCAAGCCGGCGTATTTTAAGTTGTTTACATTGGACGTGTGTCTGGCTGGGCGTAGGTTACGTTCACGCGTCGTAGGCAGTTATCCGGCGTTTTTTTTGGCAGTTGTTCCAACGTGGTTTAGAGCATGCGCAGAGGGATGCGTCCACGTCTCGGCGCATGCGCAGTTGGTGATACGTATCTGTCTGGCGCTCGGCCCATCATTTGCATGGGGTCACGCCTCATTTGCATGGCTCACGCCCACTTCCACCTACACCGACTTACGCCTTCGAAACCCAGCGCAGTTTTGGGAGCAGTGGCTTTGTGAATTTCATGCTTGCCTCTCTGCGCTGCGTCGGCGTAGCGTATTTTATGTGCGCTACGGCGGCGTAATGTGAATCTGGGCCTAAAGCTCTGTAGCGATGCCCTCTTGGGGTCGCTGAGTGCAGTAGTTCCACACGTCACTCTGCTCAGTCAGACATTTATTTCAGACACACTTTGCCAGTCAATGAACAGTCTTTAACTTTTTTTTATTGTTTTATTTAGGGGATCAAACTTGGATGGGGAAAAGGGATATTGGATGCTGTAATAAACTTGCTTGATTGAATTAAAGATGGTTGAATCTAAATTGACAGTCTCCCAGCCTTCATATCTCCTCCAGCACGCTACTTGAGATCACTTTGTTTTTCCACTGTACAATCTTAGATTCCTGTCACTGTTATCACATGGTTAGGCCTCACTCTGAATAAGTCCCAACATCTTCCTAGTAGCCATTTACAGGCAGGGGTCTCCAGTCCCCTTAGTTGTAGCAACCATTTTAGAAGAAAATAATAGTTGAGCTAACTGATATTTGGTGGACTACTGATCCCAGAAAATCCAGTGCCAATCCTACCAAAGCAGGAACAAAGATTGTCTCTGGACAGCCGCACACTGAACAAATTATAGCCTTTATTGAAAAAAGGACAGCACTACAAGTCACAGCAACGTAAAATAAATAGCTATGACTAAGCACTAGTGTTAGTGCGAAACGCGTCAACAGTTGGGTTTTATTTTATTTTACGTTGCTGTGACTTGTAGTGCTGTCCTTTTTTCAATAAAGGCTATAATTTGTTCAGAGTGCGACTGTCCAGAGACAATCTTTGTTCCTGCTTTGCTAAGTGCATTGCCTGCACCTGAGTTGTCTGCAACGGTGGATGTTTGTCTGGGTTCCCACCTGGAGCGGCTATTCCCTTTCCCCCTGCCAATCCTACCAACCCTCCTGGCTGGAGCAACTTGACTTCAACAATACCACAGTCTCTCCCTCTGACTTCACATCCAATACTGGCATGTCTCTCCCAGAGCTTCTCACTGTGCTTCTCACTCACTGACCCCGGCATGGATCCCTCCTGAATCACCTGTCCCGGCAGTACTCCCCACTGTCCTTTTCCTGCTCCTGTTCCAGGACACCTCTCAATGACTGCATAGAGAGAGGCTCCCTCCCAGCTCCCGAGCTCCAGACCCAAGTTCACCCCCCCAGAAAAGGGGATTCCCTCAAGGGCCACGACAGACTAACACTCCATCATTCAGTTCTTCCACCCGACAACTGCTCCGCCAGCAGTCTGCCCCCTGCCAAATCTAGTAGAATATTGGTCAGGACTCCCAGATACCCTCCATGCCACTCCATTAGTGTCATATTAGGGAGATTTCCCTTTACCTCCTGTACACTAGGCAAAACAGAAAGTGTGGGGAATCCTCTATTAGACAGTTGGCACTGGACAAAGTGTCCTTTTTTAAAGATTTCCCTTCTAGTTCTATTCTGTTGACAGCTCAAAATTTTGGCTTTTTTTTCACAGCCTTGGTCATAATGGTCACCAGGATGCAGGGCCGAAACTAGAGGGGGAGGGCATGTACCCTGGGCGCCGCATTAAGAAGGGTGCGGCTTCCAGAAATCCCAGAGGAGGAAAAAAACTTTTTATATATTTTTTGGGGATATTTATTATATCAAAAAGTAAAAAATACAGATTTTTTTTTAAAAAATTGTCGCTGTATTTTTGTTTATAGCGTAAAAAATAAAAACCGCAGAGCTGATCAAATACCACCAAAAGAAAGCTCTATTTGTGGGAAAAAAAGGACGTCAGTTTTGTTTGGGAGCAACGTCGCACGACTGCACAATTGTCAGATAAAGCGACGCAGTGCCGAATCGCAAAAAGTGGCTCAGTCTTTAACTAGACAAATGGTCTGGGTCTTAAGTGGTTAATAGTGTGGTCAAGTTTCACTAACAGTGGGATGATCTTAAGGGACATACAGATTTCAGTGTTGTGGTGGGGGGGGGGGGGTTCACATGACCATTTTTTTCACTACGTGAAAAATGTCATTTTTTAAATTGGTCATTAAAAAAACGATTGTGTTAAAAAGAAAAAATGTATCTCGCGCCAAATGTGCAATTAAACAAAGAATTAAACTAAATATGAGCTGCACCTCAAAAAAACAGGGGATACCACTGCTGCAAAGTGGATTAAAAAAAATGGGTGAGTGATCATTAAGTGAAAAACAAAGAATATAATAACAATATTCCATAAATAATCACAATAACATAAATTCAATAAATTCATGTGCTGCTATCAGTCCATAGAACTGTAGTGTACTGCAAGATCCACAACAATTGCCACGAACATCCAGTGAAATAATATCCAGTGATAAAAGCTGTTAATGGTCCACCTTCACCGACTGATAAGGACACCCACAAAAGTGCTCAAAAGATGGCAGCTTAGCACAAGTAGTTGACCCTTTTACTGAAAAAAGTAGTCAAATGTGCTTCATAGCAAGTTGGACTTTGCTATTAACAGATGAAATAAGCAGATAATGGAACAACCTCTTAACCCATGGAGACTCAGGACGGCATATGCAAATAAGAAGATAAGGTCCAAAATAGTGTAATCCTATTTATTAAACTTAAAAATGTTCAAATAAAAAGCCAAATGGCTGCTTACTTTAGGATTGCCCAAGGCCCGGCACTGAGGCTGGATGGCATAGAATCAAATTGGTGGAGATGGTCCTGACTCGTGTGCGCTGGCGTGCATTCCACCCTGCACCGCAGTGAGCCAAAGGGAACCGGAGGTGACCTCAGTACGTGACCAGGTGACACCTCTACGTCCGTTTCGTTTGACACGTCTTCAGACGTAGAGGGGGGAGATGAGCGGAGGCATACAGAATACATCAGAAAGTACAAAGAGAGGAGACTTGCAGTAAATATCTCTTCCTGTGCACATTCTCTAGATTACCTGAATGCCTTCTTCTGCTTCTCTTCCTCATTTCTCCTCCTTCTATGGCCCCTCCCCAGTCCCCACAGCAGATGGCTCTTTCTCCAGGCTCCAGCATAGCTCCAGTACTCTTTTCTCAATCGAAAGGGGCATGTTACAGCAGCGCCCATTGGCTCAGTAAGCAGCAGGAGGTGGAGCTGTTAACTCTTTCTTGTCCTGTGGCTTGCCAGCAGCCTTCCTATAATAGGAGGCTGCTGGTTCTTTCTGCTGCTTCTAATCTAAAGTCAATGACAGGAGAGGAAGCTGCAGGGCGCTCCTATACACACAGAGTCACTGGGAGTAAAGAGCTGCAGTTTCTGGACTGTGAAGCTGGAGAGGCACAGCACACCTCCCGACTCCTTTCCTCTCTCTGGCATGGCAGCCTATTTTGCAAATATCCTAGGGGGACACCACTGCCTAAACGCCTCTCTCCCCTTGTGCACTGCAGTCAGTGCCTGTGCCTCACATGCTTCTTGTGCACTCGAGAAGATGCAGGGAGGTGGGTGGAGCTAAGCAGTGGGCACGAGGAGGAGGAAGTTAAATCTCCCCGCTCGCTGTGAATGCTGGTCTCTGCCTCTCTCCTCCTTGTGACGTCACTGGTTGCTAGACACGAGGCGGGCCGTAGCTAGAAACCAGTTTGGGCAGTGAGCCAGTGGACAGTGGTGAACAACCTAAAGCAGTCTCCACCAGTCAGAATCTCACCCCAGGCTTACAGTGAGCATTATCAGGGCCATATTAAAGCGGAGGTTCACCCAAATAACATCTATATCAGACCAACTTCTTTATACTTCTAACATGTACAGTCCGCATTTTTTTTTTAGGCTGTACATACCTTATAATTTATATTTGCAGTCTGGCTTCCGGGTACTTCTCCCCGTGGGAGTAGGCATTTCTATGCTGAGGAGGAATGTTATCTGGGAGGTCGCCCAGATGATTGACGTCCTTTCAGAAAACTTTCCCCCCGGCGGATAAGGCCCCGCCACCGTATTGCGTAGGCGCGTCACGAGTCACGGCGTTTCCGAAAGAAGCCAAACATGCAGAGCTGCGAGTCGGCTCTATACGGCGCCTGCGCAGTCAGCTCTACACGGCTCCTAGTCGGTGCGCAGGCGCCGTTTAGAGCCGACACGCAGCTCTGCATGTTCGTGTTCTTTTTCGGAAACGCTGTGACTCGTGGCGGCCTACACAATACGGGGGGCGGGGCCTTATCCGCCAGGGGGAACTTTTTCTGAAAGGATGTCAATCATCTGGGCGACCTCCCAGATGAGATTCCTCCTCAGTATAGAAACGCCTACTCCCACGGGGAGAAGTACCCGGAAGCCGGATTGCAAATATAGATTATAAGGTATGTACAGCCTAAAAAAAAAAAAATGCGGACTGTACATGTTAGAAGTATAAAGAAGTTGGTCTGATATAGATGTTTTTTGGGTGAACCTCCGCTTAAGGAAGAGATATCTGTGAGTTCCTTGCTGCTCAGCCAGTCAGGAGCCCCCCCTTCATATGGCGCCCATGGCACTTGCCATATCTGCCATACCCTGGATACGCCACTGCATCCAGCCTCAGTGCCGGGCCTTGGGCACTCCTAAAGTAAGCAGCCATTTGGCTTTTTATTTGAACATTTTTACGTTTAATAAACGGGATTACACTATTTCGGACCTTTTTTGATTATAGTTATAATTTTATTTATTAGCTATTAGCGCACTCACCCGTTTTTTAATCCAAAAACGATCGTGTGTAGGCTCCAGAGCAATTACAAATTTAGAACATGCTCTAATTTTTCTCGTAGTTTTTTACGTCGTGAAATAACGGACGTGTGTAGGCTTTAACAACAGGAAAAAAACGCGCATGCTCAGAAGTAATTTATGAGATGGGAGCACTTGTTCTGGTAAAACTAGCATTCGTAATGGAGATAGCACATTGTAACAGACTGAAAAGCACGAAGACTAAAAAGCGCGAATCGTCTCTCACCAAACTTTTAATAACACAAAATCAGCAAAAGCAGCACAAAGGGTGGCGCCATCAGAATGGAACTCCCCTTTATAGTGCCATCATTCGTGTTGTACGTCACCGCGCTTTGCTCGAGCATTTTTTTTTTACGATCGTGTGTATGCAAGGCAGGCTTGACAAGAATCACGTCGAGAAAACCGTTGTTTTTCCCATGACATGAAAAATGGTCGTGTGTACGCGGCTTTAGTTGCCAGGATCAGGCTTGGCATGTGCAGGTTGTCTTGGATTACAGTTTACCTGCGTTGTGCTATCTTGCATGTGAGAAGGGACTCTATTCTCCCAGGGGCCCCAAATCTTGGTACACCACTAACCTCATGTATGTGTACCAGATTTATTACATAAGCAAAGATTTCATTTTACACGTTCAGATTTTGCATTAATAAATAACAAAGGGTTGCTCCTTTTCACAGCAAAGCCCTCCAGAATGCTGCAGCAGACAATTTTCTGGTTCCATCATTCTAATTATTTTTTCAAGTGTTTGTAGTTAAAAGAATCCAGGTTTTTAATCACTCCCATAGGGGCAATTCTCACAGACAAGGTGAAATTAGCTATTTATTACTTTTAACACGAGTGCTTAGTAATAACTAACAATCAGTAATAGTCATTCCCCTCTGTAGCCTGGCTGGATTTCGAATCTGATTTCAGCATCTTTATCTCAAAAGCAGAAGAGAATAAAATAGTATCTAATTGGCTGCTAAAGCTAATACTGCTAGTTTTTTTTTCTAGTTTTAGCTTTTTGTCAGTGAACACCACACTTACTACTAGGGTTGCCACCGGCCCGGGATTCACCCAGACAGTTCGGGTTTGGAATCATGTGTCTGGGTTTCAAACTGTTTGAAACCTGGACACATTATTCAGACTGGAGTTTTGGCATCCCATCAGGGCTGCTGGCTGCAGCTGCTAAGCCGAGAGTGTGTGTTACACACTTTCACACTGCCCAAAGCTGGCATTAACAGTTCCCCCACATACAGATAGGAGAGGAGAGAGGGCTCGATCTGCTCCTCTTCCTCCCGCTCCTACCCCTCTGTGTCCGCCCACACTCCAATCCCTGGCGCTGTGCCTCAGAAAAGGGAAGTTGGGGCCGAGAATTTGAAATCCAGCAGCCTCAGATACATCTGGATGAGAGGTGCTGACTGCCAAGGGGTGAATGAGCTCACCATCCATCCCTGTCTGTGACTGAATTCTCCCCCTTCTCTCTCCTGCCTCTGAGTGAGTACACAAAGGTAAATAAGGGTTCTCAGAGCACCCCTTACATCAGAGTTCCCCTTTACACCAAAGGGCACTGTGTTCCCCCTTACATCAGAGTCTTCTCCGTACATCAGAGTTTCCAGTGTTCCCCCTTAAATCAGGGTTCTCAGGGCATCCCTTATGTTAGAATCGTCAGAGTTCTCCCTTACATCAGAGTCTGCAGAGTCGTCGTCCCCCTTACAGTGTATGGGAACTCTGCGGATTCAGATGTAAAGGGGGACTCTTGTGATTAAAGGGGTTGTAAAGGTAAACGTTTTTTAACTTAACCACTTAACCCCCGGACCATATTGCTGCCCAAAGACCAGAGCACTTTTTGCGATTCAGGACTGCGCCGCTTTAACTGACAATTGCGCGGTCGTGCGACGTGGCTCCCAAACAAAATTGGCGTCCTTTTTTTCCCACAAATAGAGCTTTCTTTTGGTGGTATTTGATCACCTCTGTGGTTTTAATTTTTTGCGCTATAAACAAAAATAGAGCGACAATTTTGAAAAAAATTAATATTTTTTACTTTTTGCTGTAATAAATATCCCCCAAAAATATATAAAAAACATTTTTTTTCCTCAGTTTAGGCCGATACATATTCTTCTACATATTTTTCGTAAAAAAATATCGCAATAAGCGTTTATTGATTGGTTTGCGCAAAAGTTATAGCGTTTACAAAATAGGGGGTATTTTTATGGCATTTTTATTAATATATGTTTTTACTAGTAATGGCGGCGATCAGCGATTTTTTTCGGTACTGCGACATTATGGCGGACACTTCGGACACTTTTGACACATTTTTGGGACCATTGGCATTTTTATAGCGATCAGTGCTATAAAAATGCATTGGATTACTATAAAAATGCCACTGGCAGTGAAGGGGTTAACACTAGGGGGCAGGGAAGGGGTTAAGTATGCCTGGGTGTGTTCTTACTGTGGGGGGGGGGTGGCCTCACTAGGGGAAACACTGATCCTCTGTTCATACATTGTATGAACAGAAGATCAGCATTTCCCCTGCTGACAGGACCGAGAGCTGTGTGTTTACACACACAGCTCCCGGTCCCCGCTCTGTAACGAGCAATCGCGTGTGCCCGGCAGCGATCGCGCCCGCCGGGCACACGCACGGGAGCTGGGGGCACGCGCCCCTAGTGGCCGCTCGAAAAGCAGACGTATAGCTACGGGCTCTCGCCCAGGAGAGCCGACCTGCCGCCGTATAATGACGGTGGCTGGTCGGCTAGTAGTTAAAGGATCACTAAAGGAATTTATTTTTTTTCTGAAATGACTGTTTACAGGGTATAGAGACATAATAGTTAACTGATTCCTTTTAAAAACGATTAAAAAAAGATAAAAATCAATCATATAATGTGCCTCCTAGATGCAAAAACTAAACTGAAACTAGTTTAGTCTTTGCATGTTATTGTATGCCTCTGTGCTGGACAGTGCCATAGAGAGTCATGGCTAGGAAAACGAAACTAAACTCTCCCATGACTTTTTTTATAAGGAGCCAGACAACCAGGAAGTGTCCACAACAGAGAAGGATTACAGCAACATCAGAGCAAAAACGAGCAATGAAGACATGAAACCAGGACTGCAGTATGGTAAAGGAAGCTATTTAGCTTAAAAAAAATCCTTTAGTGACCCTTTAATGCATTCTATGCATTAAGGTGAAAAAACATCTGTAGATTAGTGGCCTCCCATCCCCCGCCCCACCCCCGTTTACTTACCTGACCCCTCGAAAGTCCTGCGCCGTGAACGCGATTGCTTCTCGGCCAGCATCTCGGCTCATTTATTGGTTGATTGAAAGCAGCGCAGCCATTGGCTGGCGCTGCTGTCAATCATATCCAATGACGCAGCGGTACCTTAGCTATGAATAAGCATCTAACCATGATGTGAAACGCGTCAGCTAGTCTTTTTCCCTGCATGTCCACTTTTGGCAAATTTTTGGATGATTTTGCATTTGCATTGCATAGTTTGGATCTTACACTTTTTTTTGTCATTTTTTGCAATAAATTCGCTTTTACAGAGTGCAGCAGTCCAGGATGGTTTCTTTGCCTTCAACTTTTTAAAATAAATTTTGTGCAATTTTTGTTTTTGCAAACTTTGTTATAACCACAAGATTAATTGTCTTTCAGAACTTCACCAGCTGTTCATAGGATCTATTTCCGAGCAGGCAATTAGGAGTGTCTGTGGACTTGACCTTCCATAAACAGTGTAATGATGGGTACAGCCTTATACGTTCCCTTGAAAATTCTTGATTTAAAAGCTTTTCATGCGTCATGATTTCTATAACCATACAAAGAGACCAGGTGCAGTTGGTGGAATATATCAAAGTATGCAGCCGCCTATTCCTACTAATGACCATAAAAGGCTGTTCATGTAATATTTAAATCTGCACAATTCCAAATTTTCTGGACACTGTTTCCAATCTACTGTACATAAAAACAAAATGCAAAAATTAGCAAATCTCATAAACCCATTTTTTTTATGCACAATAGAAATAAGAAAACACCCTTTTCTTTCAAAAACGCTCTGTAAACACCTGGGGACTGAAAAGACCAGTTACTGAAGTTTCGGCAGAGAAGTGTTGTCTCATTTTTGCCTAATATAGGATTCTAACTGCTCAACAGTCCTGGGTCTTCTTTGTTGCATTTTTCGCTTCAAGATGCACCAAATATTTCCAATTGGTAAAAGGTCTGGGCCCGGATTCAGAAAGCAGTTACGACGGCGTATCTCCAGATACGCCGTCGTAACTCTGAGTGCGGGCCGTCTGATTCATAGAATCAGATACGCCTCAATGTTGCCTAGATACGAGCGGCGTAAGTCTCCTACGCCGTCGAATCTAAGGCCTAGTACACACGAGAGGATCGATCCGCGGAAACGGTCTCCGGGGATAAATCCTCTGGCGGATTTTGATCTCATGGTTGTACTAACCATGAGATCAAAATCCCTACGGAATTCCCTCCGCGGTGACGTGTCGCGCCGTCGCCGCGATGATGACCCGGCGACGTGCGCGACGCTGTCATATAAGGACTTCCACGCATGCGTCGAATCATTACGACGCATGCGAGGGATGGAATCGGACGGATTGATCCGCTGAGTCTGTACAGACCAGCATGCTAAGAAATTTTGATCCGCTGGAAATCCATCCCCGGGGAAAAAAATCCGCGGAAAAATATCCGCTGGATCGTACACACCAGGGGATCTATCCGCTGAAACCGGTCCGCGGATCAATTCCAGCGGATCGATCCTCTCGTGTGTACGGGGCCTTAGGGTGCAATATTCACGCTGACCGCTAGGGGCGCTTCCCTAGACTTCCGCGTCGAATATGCAAATTAGGTTGATACGCCGATTCAGAAACATACGTCTGCCCGGAGCATTTTTTTACGTCGTTTACGTAAGGCATTTTTCGGCGTAAAGTTACCCCTCATAAAGCAGGGGTAAGTCATGTTAGGTATGGACGTCGTAAACGAACGAACAGCGTCGTATTTTACGTCGTTTGCGTAAGTCGTTCGCGATAAGGGCTGTACGTTCACGTCGAAAGCATTGACAGTTTGCGGCGTAATTTGGAGCATGCGCACTTGGAAACGTTCACAGACGGCGCATGCGCCGTTCGGAAAAAACATCAAATATGTGGGGTCACAGCTACTTTTAATAAAACCCACCCACATCATCCACATTTAAATTAGGCGGGCTTACGCCGACACATTTACACTACGCCGCCGTAACTTAGGGCACAAGTTCTTTCTGAATACGGAACTTGCGCCCTAAGTTACGGCGGCGTAATATATCTGACATACGTTACGCCCGCTGATGGATACGAAAATGTATCTGAATCCGGGCCCTGGAGTGCACGCAGACCAGTTAAGCACCTGGACTCTTCTACTATGAAGCCATGCTCTTGTCATAGATGCAGTATGCAGTTTAGCATTGTCCTGCTAGAATATGCAAGGCCTTCACTAAAAAAGACGTGGACTGGATGGGAGCATATGCTGCTCTAAAACCTGGAAACATTTTTCAGCATTGATTGTGCCTTTCAAGATGTGCAAGCTACCCATTCCATACAATGTAATGCACACCCATACTATCAGAGTTGCAGACAGATGCAGATGTGATGCCCATGGTTGCCAAAAAGAATATCACATTTTGATTTGTCTGATCATAGAAGAGTTTTACACTTTGCAGCAGATCTTTTTAAATTTGTTTTGGTTCAAAGAAGAGGGCAGTGTTTCAGATATAGGGGCAGATCCACGTACCTGCGCGTAATCTTTCGCCGGGCGCAGCGTATCTAAGATACACTACGCCGCCGCAACTTATTTTTTTTATTTAGAAGAATTTGCGCCGTAAGTGACGGCGGCGTAGTGTATCTTTGGCGGCGTAAGGGCGCGGAATTGAAATGGATGTAACGGGGGCGTGTTTTATGTTAATACGTCGTGACCCGACGTAAACAACGTTTTTTTTTAACTGCGCATGCCCCGTCCGTGGGGGTTTCCCAGTGCGCAGGCTCGAAATTAACCCGGAACAAGCCAATGCTCGCGACGGTGAATTCATTCTACGCAAATCCCTATTCATGAACGACTTATGCAAACAATGTAAAAAAATCAAAATTGAAGGCTTTTGATAGAGTGAGTTGGAATTTCCTGTTCTCAGTACTGAGACACGTGGGCCTGGGGGAGAATATGTTAAGGTGGATTGGGAGTGTTTACACAGACCCACGTGCCTCAGTGAGAGTTAACGGGATGTTTTCCAAAACTTTCCAAATCACAAACGGAACGCGCCAGGGATGTCCCCTGTCACCGCTACTATTTGTGTTATCTTTGGAGCCCTTATTAAATAAAATACGCCAAAATCCGGATATACAGGGTATACAGATAGGGGGGAGAAGGCATAAAATAACCGCATTTGCAGATGACTTGCTGTTTACTATATCAAACCCACACGTATCTCTTCCCAATCTCGTCAAAGAAATTGCTGAATTCGGAGAGCTCTCCAACCTAAAAATAAACCAAGCAAAATCTGAAGCAATGAGTGTGTCAATGACACCCCAGAAACAGTCGATTATACAACAAAACTTTGGTTTTAAGTGGAAGACTGCGCTAAAATACTTGGGTACCCTGATTCCAGCAAACATAAAATACGTTTTTAAAATAAATTTTCCACCTCTTCTTACTTCAATAAGAATGCTACTTGAGAAATGGCAACATGGATTACATTCATGGTTCGGCAGAAATAATATAGTCAAGATGAGCATCTTGCCAAAGATTACGTATTTGTTTCAAACACTGCCGATAACGATACCATCGGCCTTTCTACGGCAAATGAATGCCCTCCTGATGAAATTCATCTGGGCAGGGAAAAAGGCAAGAATTAAAAAAGAAGTGATGAGGTTACCCAAGTGTTTTGGGGGGGTGGCAGTCCCCGGACATTGCCAAATATTACCAAGCGGCACATTTGACGAGATTGATAGACTGGTGCAGAAACGGACACTATAAAAGGTGGGTTGAGGTAGAACAGCAGACCTGTCCAATAACACTAAGCAGAGCCCCTTGGTGTTATAAGTTACTGCCAAGTAAGATGAAGAAACATCCTATAATTGGCCCAACGTTGTCAATCGCAGCTAAAATATGTAAAAATCCAAAATTTTCATTGAAGTATTCTCCCCTGTTCCCTATATTAGGGAACCCAGGCTTCATACCAGGTACAGTAGGAGCAGTTTTTAATAAATTAAAACAAAGGGGTAAGGTACAGGCATCACATTTTCTGCAAACTGGTATGTGGCCATCAATTGAGGCCCTAACAAAGAGAGGAGGGAATTATGAGTTATCCTTTTGGCAAGCATTTCAAATAAGCTACTTTTTAAGTTTCCCGGGACAACCATCTAATTTTCAACTAACAAAATTTGAACAATACTGCAACGAGGAGGAACCAATACAAAGAGTGAGTTCAAAGATGTATAGATTATTGAATTCCCCTCAGGAGGATTTTGAGTTGCCGGGATTGGAGAAATGGGAAAGAGATCTGGGGAGAAACTTCTCACAGACTCAACGTAAACACATAATTCACTTAGCACTAAACTCCTCAATATCTACGCGAATACAGGAATCTAACTATAAACTACTGTTCCAATGGTATTATACACCAGTAAAGCTGCATACATTTTCTAAAGGCTACTCAGAGTATTGTTGGAGATGTGGTGTGGAGCAGGGAACCTTGCTGCATATATTTTGGTCCTGTGCAAAAGTAAGAGAATACTGGAAGGAAGTCCAGAGAATTGTTCAAAAATTTACGGAATACCAGATTCCGGAGGATCCAGCTTTTTTTCTGCTCCATAGCTCACAAATCCCAGTGCGTGAGTACAAAAAGACGGTGATATGTCACATGATAAATACTGCAAGAAATGGAATAACAATACAATGGAGAGATAGTAGATCACCCTCTATTGCGAGATGGCTCAATAGAGTGAGAGAGACTGGAGCCATAGAGGATCTGATCCTCTCAGCCCGGAACAAAAGGGAACAGTACGTAGAAACTTGGACAGGTTGGAATCAGTTTATGAGTACGGAAGAGGGGAAGAGACTACGGGAGGAATAGATAGGGGAGAGAAGAGTCCTTTTTGGGTAGAAGTAGAAGGGGCGAGGCTGAAGGGTTGAAGTAAGGGAGGATCCGCCCGTCTCCAGCAGGAGGGGGAGGGAGGGGAGAGGAAGGGAGGGGGTGGGCGGTGGGGGGGGGGGTTTACCCTCAGTTGGCAGGTTTTTCTCTTTTTTTTTTTTTTTTTGTTTTGTTTTGTTTTGTGTTGAGGATTATGTTGATTTTAGGTTTAGAGAGGGGTTAGGCGGGGTGTAGGGAAGGACAAGGGAAAAGAGGGGAGGAAGAAGTATGAGGTCAATACAGTGGTATTAAGAAACGGGAAAAGAAGTTATTGATAAAAGGCAGGCGAGCGTGGGAACAGGGTAAGGGGACCAGGGAGGTACTGTTTTCGGTTTATTCTTCTTAAGTTTTTGTATCCCCTCCTGTTTATTTGCTAGCCCATTATAAGAGTGTAGTGATAAGAACTATATGATTATGTATCCACTGTATAAGTTAATCTTCTGTGAACTTGACCATTAAAAAAAAAAAGATTTAAATATGAAAAAAAAAAAAAATCTAAATTGTACGCGGGAACGCCGGCCATACTTAACATTGAGTACGCCTCATAACAGCAGCTTTAACTATATGCCGGAAAAAGCCGAACGCAAACGATGTAAAAAAAATGCCCCAGCCGGACGTACATTCGTGGATCCCCGTAACTAGCTAATTTACATACTTGACACGGAATTCGAAGGAAACGCCACCTAGTGGCCGCCGAAAAATTGCATCTAAGATCCGACGGCGTAAGATGTACGCCTGTCGGATTGATCCCAGATGCTGTCGTATCTTGTTTTGTAGATACAAAACAAAGATACGACGCGGGACATTTAAAATGACTATTGATACGCCGGCGTAATTATTTTGTGGATCTGCCCCATAGTTTCTTCTTTGCATGATAGAGCTTTACTCTGCATTAAAATTTTTGCAATTCTACATTGAGGAACATTATTCAGAAATTGTTTGACAATTTTTTTGGATGTAGCTTTTCACAGATTGGTGAACCTCTGCTCATCTTTACATATACAGTAAAACCTTGGTTTGCGAGCATAATTCGTTCCAGAAACATGCTTGTAATCCAAAGCACTTGTATATGAAAGCATTTTTTTTACAGGGTATAAAAGAGAAGAGAGGCACCTCTGAAGCCTCGTACACACGATAGGTTAACCAGAGGACAACGGTCTGAAGGACCGTTGTCTTAGGTTAACCGATGAAGCTGACTGATGGTCCGTCGCGCCTACACACCATAGGTTAAATAACCGATCATGTCAGAACGCGGTGACGTAAAACACAACGACGTGCTGAAAAAAAACGAAGTTCAATGCTTCCAAGCATGCGTCGACTTGATTCTGAGAATGCGTGGATTTTTAACCAATGGTCGTGCCTACTAACGATCGGTTTTGACCTATCGGTAGGAATCCATAGGTTAATTTTAAAGCAAGTTGCCTTTTTTTTAACCTAAGGTTAAATAACCTATGGGGCCCACACACGATCGGTTTTGACCGATGAAAACGGTCCTTCAGACCGTTCTCCTCTGGTTAACCTATCGTGTGTACGAGGCCTAAGTGTAGCAATAAGATGCTAAATGTTGTTCCTTCATTAAATGTAACCATATTGCTACACTTAGAGGCTCCTCTTTTTTTATACTCAGTTGTGACATGATGCTACTCTTATATCAAGACATCGCTTGTATATCAAGGCAACATTTTTTTAAATATTTTGCTCATCTTGCAAAGCGCTCTCAAACCAAGTTACTCTCAAACCAAGGTTTTACTGTATTATTAATTCACATCTGCCCTTTTTCTTAAGGAGCTTACAATCTAATGTCCCTAAATCATGTTCATATATACACATACTAGGGACAATTTAGACAGGAGACAATTAACCTACCAGAATATTTTTGAATTGTGGAAGGAAACTCGAGCACCAAGAAGAAACCCACATGGACAGAGAGAACTGAAAAGGAGCATTTTTTAAAGATATTGAAAAGAGTCACTAGAACAGAATGAGTAGAGAGATAATCCCATCAGTCTCCTGATACTTCACTGTCCAATTAGTAGGCTGGAGATGCTTGTCCTTGAAGTGGTTTTAAACCCAAAAACAAACATTTATTATAATGTGGCTAACCAATCAGTTGTGATGACTGCATTATTTAGTCTGTTTTTCTTTATTTTCACCAGGCGATTTCACCAGTAAGCCTGATATCTTTCTTTAACAGACCAAGCTAACCAACAAAAGTGCCATTTAGAGGGTTAAGACAAACCATTTACCACTGACAGGGGTGCTTATAATGGTCAGCATTTATTCAGTAAGTAAAATCTTTACTCCTAATGGGTCAAGTCTATCTAAATTTGCTAGAGCATCTAACACTACCCTTTCCATTGTTAACTAATCCGCTGTTCAATGGTGTCTCTGTTGATCTTCCACCCAGAATGTGATGATTAGGGATGAGCCGAACATACCCGGGTTCGGTTCGCATCAGAACGTTCGAACAGACCGCGGGTTCGCGCGAACATTTAGAACCCCATTGAAGTCTATGGGACTCGAACGTTCGAATTCAAAAACGATCATTTTAAAGACCAATATTCAATTTAATGTTGGTAAACGTCTTTCAGAACCCGGGTCTTGCCCCAGGGAACATGTATCAATCGAAAAAAATATTTTAAAAACGGACGTTTTTGCGGAGCAGCGATTTTAATGATGTTTAAAGTGAAAAAAAAAAAATGAAAAATTCCTTCAAATATCACACCTGCTGTGTGTCTCTAGTAGTGGCACATGTTTAGAAATGTCCCTGCACAACATTAAATTATTATAAGAACAAAGTAATTTAATACTGGTTGCGCACGTGCTGTGTGGGAACAATATCTAGATTATTTTAGGGGTGGTGGGGGGGTGGCATTATCTTTTTGGGAAAGCAAAATTGTAGAAAAAAGGGCACCCCTCAAACATACTGTAATTGTAGCACAACAAAGAGCCACGTGCAAAGTATTGCATCAAAAATTGTTATTAGGCGCCCTTGTTACACAGGGGCATAAAAATGTGTCCGTAGGCGCAACATAACACTGCAACCCCTCCCAATATCTGTAATTGGAGCGCAACAAGGAGCCACGTGCAAAGTATTGCATCAAAAATTGTTATTAGGCGCCCTTGTTACACAGGGGCATAAAAATGTGTCCGTAGGCGCAACATAACACTGCAACCCCTCCCAATATCTGTAATTGGAGCGCAACAAGGAGCCACGTGCAAAGTATTGCATCAAAAATTGTTATTAGGTGCCCCTGTTACACAGGGGCATAAAAATGTGTCCGTAGGCGCAACATAACACTGCAACCCCTCCCAATATCTGTAATTGGAGCGCAACAAGGAGCCACGTGCAAAGTATTGCATCAAAAATTGTTATTAGGTGCCCCTGTTACACAGGGGCATAAAAATGTGTCCATAGGCGCAACATAACACTGCAACCCCTCCCAATATCTGTAATTGGAGCGCAACAAGGAGCCACGTGCAAAGTATTGCATCAAAAATTGTTATTAGGTGCCCCTGTTACACAGGGGCATACAAATGTGTCCGTAGGCGCAACATAACACTGCAACCCCTCCCAATATCTGTAATTGGAGCGCAACAAGGAGCCACGTGCAAAGTATTGCATCAAAAATTGTTATTAGGTGCCCCTGTTACACAGGGGCATAAAAATGTGTCCATAGGCGCAACATAACACTGCAACCCCTCCCAATATCTGTAATTGGAGCGCAACAAGGAGCCACGTGCAAAGTATTGCATCAAAAATTGTTATTAGGTGCCCCTGTTACACAGGGGCATAAAAATGTGTCCGTAGGCGCAACATAACACTGCAACCCCTCCCAATATCTGTAATTGGAGCGCAACAAGGAGCCACGTGCAAAGTATTGCATCAAAAATTGTTATTAGGTGCCCCTGTTACACAGGGGCATAAAAATGTGTCCATAGGCGCAACATAACACTGCAACCCCTCCCAATATCTGTAATTGGAGCGCAACAAGGAGCCACGTGCAAAGTATTGCATCAAAAATTGTTATTAGACACCCCTGTTACACAGGGGCAGAAAAATTAGGCCTTAGGCCACGTGCAAAGTATTGCATCCAAAATTGTTATTAGGCGCAACATAACACTGCAACCCCTCCCAATATCTGTAATTGGAGCGCAACAAGGAGCCACGTGCAAAGTATTGCATCAAAAATTGTTATTAGACGCCCCTGTTACACAGGGGCACAAAAATTAGGCCTTAGGCCACGTGCAAAGTATTGCATCAAAAATTGTTATTAGACGCCCCTGTTACACAGGGGCACAAAAATTAGGCCTTAGGCCACGTGCAAAGTATTGCATCAAAAATTGTTATTAGACGCCCCTGTTACACAGGGGCACAAAAATTAGGCCTTAGGCCACGTGCAAAGTATTGCATCAAAAATTGTTATTAGACGCCCCTGTTACACAGGGGCACAAAAATTAGGCCTTAGGCCACGTGCAAAGTATTGCATCAAAAATTGTTATTAGACGCCCCTGTTACACAGGGGCACAAAAATTAGGCCTTAGGCCACGTGCAAAGTATTGCATCAAAAATTGTTATTAGACGCCCCTGTTACACAGGGGCACAAAAATTAGGCCTTAGGCCACGTGCAAAGTATTGCATCAAAAATTGTTATTAGGCGCCCCTGTTAAACAGGGGCAGAAAAATTAGGCCTTAGGCACTGGTGGCGGAGCACAGAAAAACAAAATTTCTTAATAGCTAACAGCATGAAAAGTGAGGAGGAGAAGGATATTCCATCAGCAGCACAACAGGACAGTCACTCAGCATCAGCAGTCTCAAAGGGATCTGATATTTCAACACAAAATTCTTATTCAGTAACATCAGCATCAGGTGCTTGGTAGCCGGTGTTGATCCAAGCCTGATTCATTTTGATGAAGGTCAGTCGATCAACAGAGTCGGTGGAGAGGCGTACCCTGTGATCGGTCACAAAGCCTCCAGCAGCACTGAATGTACGTTCTGAAAGAACACTGGATGCAGGGCAAGCCAGTAGCTCAATTGCGTACTGTGCAAGCTCTGGCCAGTGATCCATCCTCAAGACCCAGTAAGCCAGAGGATTTTCCGTGGGGAAGGTGTCCAAGTCGGATCTTGCCGCTAGGTATTCCCGGACCATGTAAACCAGACGCTGGCGATGGTTGCTGGAACCGGTCAGACCTTGGGGCTGCGGATTAAAAAATTGTCTGAACGCATCGGTCAGACGGCCACCTTCTCCACCGCTCCTTCTCTGACTCACCGAAGCCTCAGCAAGACGTTGTCCAGGGCCAGGTTTTGGTAATCCCCCCGGTTCTGGGAACGCATTGCACAGACCCTTCTGCAAGGCCTCCCGCAGTAGTTTCATCTTCTGCTCCCTCTGCGATGGCAACATAAGATCCGTTACCTTACTCTTGTAACGTGGATCAAGGAGAGTTGCCAGCCAGTAATGATCCCTCTCCTTGATAGCACGTACACGAGGATCCTTACGCAGGCTTTGCAGAATCAGGGAGGCCATGCAGCGTAGGTTTGCAGAGGCATTCGGGGCACAGTCCTCTGGGTCACTGAGGACGACAGGATCCTCAGCCACCTCATCCCAGCCACGTAAAAGTCCACGTGTTCCTTGGGACTGTAAATGATCCCTTGAAGACTGCTGCTGTTGATGCTGAGTGCTAGGCTCCACCTCCATGCTGCTGATACAATCCTCCTCCTCCTCCTCCTCCTCTTCCTCATCCTCCTCCTCCTCTTCCTGTGTTCCAGGTGGGCAAGCAGGAACAGTGTCTGGATAAAGGGGGCCTTGAGAGGTAAGGAAGTCCTCCTCTTCCTCCCTCTGTTCTGCCTCAAGGGCCCTGTCCATTATTCCACGTAGGGTGTGCTCCAACATGTGAATAAGCGGGACAGTCTCACTGATGCATGCACTGTCACTGCTCACCATCCTCGTGGCCTCCTCAAATGGTGACAGGACAGTGCATGCATCCCTGATCAAGGCCCACTGGCGTGGTGAAAAAAACCCAAGCTCCCCTGAGCCAGTTCTGCTGCCATATTGGCACAGGTACTCATTGATGGCCCTCTGCTGCGTGTGCAGCCGCTGCAGCATGGCCAACGTAGAGTTCCATCTGGTGGGCATGTCACAGATTAGGCGGTTCTTGGGCAGGTTGTATTCCCTCTGGAGGTCTGTCAGCCGAGCAGTGGCATTATATGACCTCCGGAAATGCACACAGACTTTCCTGGCCTGCCTCAGGACATCCTGTAAGCCAGGGTACCTGCCCAAGAACCGCTGCACCACCAAATTGAGAACATGCGCAAAACAGGGCACATGGGTGAGTTTTCCACGTCGCAGGGCAGAGAGGAGGTTGGTGCCATTATCGCTGACCACCATTCCAGGCTTCAGCTGGCGTGGCGTCAACCACCTCTGAGCCTGCCCCTGCAGAGCTGAAAGAACCTCTTCCCCAGTGTGGCTCCTGTCTCCCAAGCACACCAGCTCTAGGACCGCATGGCATCTCTTGGCCTGCATTCCTGCGTAGCCCGTCGTACGCCTACGGAGCACGGCTGGTTCTGAGCCAACATCACCACAGGAAGAGGCCACAGAGGAAGAAGAAGAGGAGGGGGTGGAGGAGAGAGGTGTGTCACAAGCAGTTGTAGTGTTTTGGAGGCGTGGTGGTGGAACAACCTCCAAAACTACTGTGCCTTGACCTGCGCCCTTCCCAGCTGCCAGCAGAGTCACCCAATGGGCCGTAAAAGACAGGTAACGTCCCTGTCCATGCCTGCTGGACCATGAGTCAGCGGTAAGATGCACCTTACCACTGACCGCCCTGTCCAGCGAGGTATGGACATTGCCTTCCACATGCCGGTAGAGAGCCGGAATCGCCTTCCGTGAAAAAAAGTGGCGTTTGGGTACTTGCCACTGAGGTACTGCACATTCCACAAACTCACGGAAGGGGGCAGAATCTACCAACTGAAAAGGTAGCAGTTGAAGTGCTAGCAATTTTGCTAAGCTAGCATTCAACCGCTGGGCATGTGGATGGCTGGGAGCGTACTTCTTTCGGCGCTGCAGCAGCTGGGGCAGGGAAATTTGTCTGGTAATATCAGTAGATTGTCCGGATGTACTACCACTACTACGTTGTGACACACCTATTTCTACACCTTCGGTGCAGGCTGCAGAGAGGACTAGGGGTCTAGTGGGGTTTGAGGTCACAGAAGGGCAAGGGGAGGACCGCTTTGGTCTTTGGTGTGGGTCTTTCTGGTATGCCTGCCAACGAGCTGCATGGCAGGTCGACATATGTCTGGACAAGCATGTGGTGCCCAAGCGGGTGATGTTTTGGCCACGCGAGATACGCTTGAGACATATGTTGCAAACAGCAAAGGTAGCATCTGATGGACAGGTTTCAAAAAAGGCCCACACCAAAGAACTTTTGCTGTACCGTTGAGACACAGCAGCGCCACGTAATGCAGTTGGTGTACTGCCCTTAAGCTGACCCCTGGAGGGCTTCCTGCCTCTTTGAAGATGTGCCTGTGCCTCGTCCTCTTCCTCCTCCTCCTCTCTCCTACCAGGCACCCAGGTAGAGTCAATGACCTCATCATCCCCTCCCTCCTCATCATCACTGGCGACAACCTGGCAGTATGCTCCAGCTGGGGGAACATCACTCCCAGATTGTTGTCCCTCTCGGCCACCCCCTCTCCCTGGGCTCACATCAATGCCTTCCTCTATCAGTGTTCCGTCATCGGAGTCTTCAAAACGCTGTGCATCTTCAGCTAGCATGTACCCAACACTGTGTTGAAACAGTTCGGGGGACTCCTCAGGAGGACACGGTGGGACTAGGGAAGGATTGTGTGATCCCATTGTGCAGAGGGTAGAGGACGCCTTGGCAGCTGCTTTGCCAGACAAACTATAATCAGTCTGTGTGAGAGAGGATGAGGAGGATGAGGACGGCTTGGTCATCCACTCAACTAATTTCTCAGCATGTTGAGGCTCAACACGGCCAGCTCCCGAAAAGAAGGACGAGCGGCCACGGCCACGTGCTGAAGAGGATGCACCACATCCATCACCAGCGTTACCTCTAGATGCAGAGCCTGCTTGCCCTCGTGACTCTCTGCCTCTCTTTGTCCTTCCAGCCATAGTTATGCGTTCAGGTGTTATGTAACAAAATAGTCGCTGTCACACCGACTGCGTTCAGATGGTATTAAACAGCAACCACACAGTAAGAGCGACTTGGCTCAAGTGTAAAGTAACAAAGTAGTCGCTGTCACACCGACTGCGTTCAGATGGTATTAAACAGCAATCACACAGTAAGAGCGACTTGGTTCAAGTGTAAAGTAACAAAATAGTCGCTGTCACACCAACTGCGTTCAGATGGTATTAAACAGCAACCACACAGTAAGAGCGACTTGGCTCAAGTGTAAAGTAACAAAATAGTCGCTGTCACACCAACTGCGTTCAGATGGTATTAAACAGCAACCACACAGTAAGAGCGACTTGGCTCAAGTGTAAAGTAACAAAATAGTCGCTGTCACACCGACTGCTTTCAGATGGTATTAAACAGCAACCACACAGTAAGAGCGACTTGGCTCAAGTGTAAAGTAACAAAATAGCCGCAGTGACACCAACTGCCTTTAGTTGCTATTAAACAGCACGCACGTAGTAATAGCGACTGAGGTCAAATGCGATTTAACAGCATGCACGCAGTGACACCAACTGCCTTTAGTTGCTATTAAACAGCACGCACGCAGTAATAGCGACTGCGGTCAAATGCGATTTAACAGCACGCACGCAGTGACACCAACTGCCTTTAGTTGCTATTAAACAGCACGCACGCAGTAATAGCGACTGCGGTCAAATGCGATTTAACAGCACGCACGCAGTGACACCAACTGCCTTTAGTTGCTATTAAACAGCACGCACGCAGTAATAGCGACTGCGGTCAAATGCGATTTAACAGCACGCACGCAGTGACACCAACTGCCTTTAGTTGCTATTAAACAGCACGCACGCAGTAATAGCGACTGCGGTCAAATGCGATTTAACAGCACGCACGCAGTGACACCAACTGCCTTTAGTTGCTATTAAACAGCACGCACGCAGTAATAGCGACTGCGGTCAAATGCGATTTAACAGCACGCACGCAGTGACACCAACTGCCTTTAGTTGCTATTAAACAGCACGCACGCAGTAATAGCGACTGCGGTCAAATGCGATTTAACAGCACGCACGCAGTGACACCAACTGCCTTTAGTTGCTATTAAACAGCACGCACGCAGTAATAGCGACTGCGGTCAAATGCGATTTAACAGCACGCACGCCGTGACACCAACTGCCTTTAGTTGCTATTAAACAGCACGCACGCAGTAATAGCGACTGCGGTCAAATGCGATTTAACAGCACGCACGCAGTGACACCAACTGCCTTTAGTTGCTATTAAACAGCACGCACGCAGTAATAGCGACTGCGGTCAAATGCGATTTAACAGCACGCACGCAGTGACACCAACTGCCTTTAGTTGCTATTAAACAGCACGCACGCAGTAATAGCGACTGCGGTCAAATGCGATTTAACAGCACGCACGCAGTGACACCAACTGCCTTTAGTTGCTATTAAACAGCACGCACGCAGTAATAGCGACTGCGGTCAAATGCGATTTAACAGCACGCACGCAGTGACACCAACTGCCTTTAGTTGCTATTAAACAGCACGCACGCAGTAATAGCGACTGCGTTTCTGTGCAATTCAATAGCCCAGTTGCATTAACAGCGACTGCGCTTCTGTGCAAATAAATTGCACACGTGCAGTAACAGGTAATGCGTCTGTGTGTGCAATTAACTAGCACACGTTAAATAACACAGAATAATTATATTTAAAGTAAATCCCTAATGCAGGCAATACAACACGTTAGAGCGCTGCATGTAGAACAATCTCCTGCCTGATAGATAAACTAGCTGAGCTGTACAGTTTATAAATATATTGACAACGCCTAAGGATGTGAATATATTCTCTACAAACTGTACTTTTAACTATACTGACTACACTTCCTACTCTATCTATCTATCTATCTATCTATCTATCTATCTATCTATCTGGTTAAGACACTGTGTCTCTATCTCTCTATCTCTCTCTGTCTGACTGACTGATCTTCTCTAGAACCGCCAACACACTACACTAGGCAGCCGTGCAGGCTGCCTTTTATAGTGGGGGGCGTGTACTAATCCCCCTGAGCCATAATTGGCCAAAGCCACCCTGGCTTTGGCCAATTATGGCTCTTCGTTTTTTGAGCGCTGTGATTGGCCAAGCATGCGGGACATACAGCATGCTTGGCCAATCATCAGCGCTCAACGCCCCAGTGAATTATGGGACGTTTTGCGTCACTCGAATTTGGCGCGAACGACCCGTTTTGTTCGAGTTTCGACGAACGATCGAACGACCGATGTTCGAGTCGAACATACGTTCGAATCGAACGCGGAGCTCATCCCTAGTGATGATCAAGTGAAAGTAAAAGAAAAAAGATTAAAAAAGAAAACAAATGCAGCCATTACATTTAAAGACTGGTATGCTGCAATATATAAACATTTTGTTTTGGGTTTAATACTGCTTTAATTGTAGTTGTAAGTGTTTGTAAATATTAGATGTAGATGTGGATGGTCAGAAAAGCAGATCCTTTTTCTGATATAACAACTCCCATATATACAGGTAGAACTAGAAGACATCGAAGATTCTCACTGCATAAAGCTATTCACTCGTTCTACCACACTGCAGCCACCCAGGTGCCAGAGACCATCATAAAAATGTGGACTAGACTCCCTCCAGAGGTAGTTCTGGCCAAATCAGTAGGTTTCTGTGACAGACTCTAACCCTCTTATGTCTAAAATCATCCTATGTCCACTGGGGGCATAGGATGACTGATAAATTATATCTTGGACTACCTAAGAAGGGATTATACATCAGACAGGAGGCTCATATCTTATGCATTATCTTTCTTTAATAATGCCCATAGCAGAAATACAGTAAACATTTATTGTAATTTAAAAAATTCAAAGAACTACCCTTCCCAGCAGTCCCTGGGCCAGTGTAGCCCCTCCCAGACCGTAGCCTATATAAGGGACTGTCTGAGGTAACCTATTCCTCTTTCTTTCTGCTCATAGCCAGAACTCAGATAAGTACATTACTCTATGTTTCTAATTTTTATGTAGGCTTGCTTGTTATTTGGTTATCAGCAGCCTTTTTTTTAATTTGTGTAGATCCTAATGTCACATCGTCTTTCCACATTGTGCTGGGGATCCCCCCCCCCTCCCACCCCGGCTTTTATTACAGCTACGGAGGTTTTTCCCTCCTCCGCTATTCCCTTCAACTTCCACCTGTATCTGTATATACCCTCTGATCCCCTCAGACCTTCATCTGTGTGTTGTTCTATCAACCTTCTGTCTTATGAAGCACAACTGATATTTCTAAATATGATAAACGTTTAGTTTTTGCTGTATGTTTTTCCCACTTTGCTATCTGTGCCACCCGTTTGGTAGAGAACGCGGTTTCCTCTGATGTGTACATCTTACAGTCATTGGGCTTCTTTATTTGTTTATTTTACAATATACCGCTGCTTTGCTTCTTTTGTTTCCCCCCGGTGCGCTCTGCACACTGCTCGTTTTTCTGACTGGAGGTAGGACGGAGCCATTTTAACATCTCGGCGCCTTTTTTCCTACCTCCCTTCTTCTCCTCAGAGCGTCTCGTCTCTGAGGGGGGCGTGGCGGTGAGGATCTCCCTGCACCAATCGCGCTATTGTCGCGAATCGACGGCGCCATTGCTGCGGACCTGTCCTGGGGACCCCATCCTCCGTGTGCTAGGCCGTCTCTCCCCATCGCCGCCACGCCAGGGTGCGGGCGGCTGTATGGTTGGAACTCTGTGTAGATCTCACTGATCTATGCGAATCACGTTAGGCCGTAGTCTCGCGAGACTACGGCCCCGAGCCTCACGTCTAGCTCCCCTTGTGGTGGGGAATATCTCCCCTCATCTAACTTCTGTCACTCACACCTAGCTGGTGGGGAATTCCTCCCCTCCCCTGCTTCTGTCACTCCTTCACCTTCAGTTACATTAACATCAGTTCTTGTTCTGGGAATTTATTCCCCTGTAGTCTATTCTACATATAATGAATATATTAATAGATGTAAATAAATAATACATTTAAATAATTATACGAATGAATAAATTATTGACTTATTAAATAAATATAAATAAATCAATGAACATAAATGTCTATAAATAAATAATTTATACAATCTATATGATTGAATAAATAAATATATAAATATATATATAAACAAATTTTAAATATAAACTATTAAACTATACTTTATATATAATTGAATAAATAAATATATATATATATATATATATAAATAAACAAATTATAACAATAATTGAATGAACTATAGAAATTACTATATAAGTTATAGTACATAACTTCCGTATCTTCCTGTGCTGCACGGCCGTGCTGTCCGCAGACAGCTGACTCCTCTCCTGTGGCTGGCGACAGATCCTTTACTCCCTACTGGTGCCACTGAAGTGGTGGACGCAGCCCTGGAAGGCCCTACTTACCTCAGTGCTGCACTGGTTCCTGAGCTGGTCGGTAGGTCCGTCCAGACTACCAGGGCATCGGTTGCTCCAACCCACATGCACCCCTATGTCCGGATCTCCCGGCAAGGATATAACGCCCCTGAGTAGGGCATGGCGTCCCGTATGCGCCGTCACATTAATGTGGCCTCCGTCTCCCCGGCAGGGGAAGTAATTAACATGCCCCAGGCAGTACCCTCCCAGGACTGCCGACCCATTGACTCCCCGACAGGGGAAGTAGATAACATGCCCCAGGCAGTACCCTCCCAGGACTGCCGACCCTCTGACTCCCCGGCAGGGGAAGTACATAACATGCCCCAGGCAGTACCTTCCCAGGACTGCCGACCCACGGACTCCCCCCGGCAGGGGAAGTAAATAACATGCCCCAGGCAGTACCCTCCCGGGCCTGCCGACCCATTGCCTTCCCAGACTCCAATCGACCCCCGAGCCTCGGGGAGATGCACATGCAGAGGCAGCGATCCGCTAGACGGACTGAGCCAGACTCCTCGTGGACTCTTCCAGAGTCGTCCGCGGAGTACGAGGCGGCTAACACCTTTGAGTCTGAGGATGAAAATGATGATGATAATGATGATGATTATGTGAGCAGTGGGCACATGGTGCTCCATGACGACGCCAACCCTAGGTCCCAGGGTAAAACCTTATTGGACTCTTGTGGAGTACCATTTTTCGATCAGGAGGTGATTGGCCACCCACACTCCGGTGACTGGGCACCTCTACCTGAGGTGATCCAATAGATCGAATGCTGGACCCGGAGATCGATCGGTACGCTAACCGGACAAGTTGAGGGTGGAATACTCACCCTTCCATTACCAAATACGGTGGTGCTCACTCCAGAGGTGGATCCCATAATCATTCAGTATTCCAGGAAGGGAATAGAGAGGGCCTTTGGGACCTCACAGTACTGGGTCTTAGATCTCTGGACCTATCACCTAACCCTACGCCTTAGTGAGCAGGCTACCGCCTCTGTAAGCCGGTTGACCTAGCACAATGGGATCACGCTAATTGATGATATCTTTAAGACGGTAGGACAAATGGAGTTATATTACCAGGCGTATACCTGATTCACCATCCCATTCGGTTTTTCAAACCTAAACACCGTCCTAATGGACAACAGGTTGCTAGACCTTGGACCAAACAGCCGATAGTAGAGATGGACCCGCTCTCTTTGAACTTCCTCAACAACATCTTCCCGATCAGGAAGAAGAAAGGCGGTTTTTCGTCCGGTGGGAGCTTGAGAAATCTCACCAACTTACTGCCCTGTGGAACAAGGGTGAGGTTGAACATCTACTTGAACGACCTACTTCTAATGGCTGGTTCCCCTCGCCTAGCGAGCGAACACGCCTCCTGGATGGTCGGATCGCTTCGCGATCTGGGACTCCTCATAGATCACGAACACCTATTATCTCCCAATTTCAGGAGATAGAGTTTTTGGGGTTCTTGGTGGACACCAACCGAGCGATCCTTCGGCTACCCATACCCAATTAGCCGCCATCCGCAAAGACATCAGTATCATGCTGGGCAGCAGCGGGTGTCCTTACGCGGACTGACTCGCTTAGTCGGCCTGTTCCCGGTGTCAATCCAGGCCACTCTCCAGCCCCTCTTCACTGTCGAACCCTCCAGAGACTCGAGACTCGAGACTCTGACGGCCTTTTTTGCCATCGGAAGTCTGTTGCCACGCACGTCCATCTGCTGTGTGCTATTGCGTTCGGACAATGTACCCGCAGTCCGGTACGTCGATCGCTTGGTGGGCCCCTGATCCTGAATCCTAGCGGATCTAGTAAGACTTCGGGCACTTCTGCCTGGAATGCAACATCGTCCCGATTGCGGGATATGCCACAGACTATCCCTATAGGGTGGCAGATTGGATTCTCGTTACCTGACCAATTCCAACGATTGGCGACCGCACCGGTCAGGGTCCCTGATCCTCGCTCACTTCGCGGATCCTTCTCTATGGACCTGTTCGTTTCCCGTATCAACCACCAGTTTATGCGCTCTTACAACCGGAGGCCGGATCCGGAGGCGCACCATGTGGACGCCCTCCACCAAACGTGGTCACAGGGGACACATTACGCGTTCCCCTGTTCCCGGTGACCCTCAGGGTCCTCCTTCACTTAGCGAGCCGGAGGGCATCAGTCGTGCGGTTCACTCCGTGGTGGCCGACGCAGCCATGGTTTCCCCTCCTTCTGAGGATGACGGTGGAACTCCCCAGGTTGTTTCCTCATTCCCCCCACCTCCTCGCTGGTCCGAACGGGGATCTGCACCCTCTACTCACGAAGCACATCCTACCTCTCCTCACATGGTTAGTATCGGGGTTCCGGTCGCAGACTACGACCTTTCGGGAACAGCTAGGGATTCCCTGCCTTGGACTGGGCCCCGGGTCTAGATCGGCATCTCGATCTACCTGGGGACTCTGGGTTACTTGGTGTGATCAACGACGGGTCGACCCCGTTCAAGCGCCAGGGTCTGTAATAGCCAATTATCTGGCGGACTCTTTGGATCCGTTGGTGTGTCAATTTTGAAGGCGTTAAGTTTAAATCGCCCAATGTACCAGCACACTTGAGATTTTTCCAAGGTCATGATCATGTTCTCGGGCTGGGGGACGTTGACACTCTGTTTTGAGGTTACTGTCTTTCGAGCTTACTGTCTTCTTGTGTCTGATTTCCATCATCGTGGGTCAGACGTCAAGGCTTTGGACATATCCAGGCGTCATTCCTCGCCTCAGAGACTCAAGTCTTTTTCCGTCGTGCGTTGGACCAGACGGTACTTTGATCGGTTTTCTACCCGTTCTTCCCCGCACATCCACAACTGTATGTGGTCCGCTGTCTACAGACTTATATGTCCTTGACAGCCTCGCTGCGATCTTCGCAAGTCTTTCAACTCCTCGTTTCCTACGTTAATCCTCTCTTCCCGGTTTCCTCTGTGACTTACTATAGCGGCGGACTGTTGTCAGCGACCGCTTTTCCGCCAATCCCGCTTTGAACAGGAGGTACACATATCTATGTCAGTGTTGTGGATTATTTTGATTGTTATTGGTCATATGCATTGTTATAGCTTTGAACTTGCATAAGATATGAGCCTCCTGTCTGATGTATAATTCAAGATTTTCCTAGCTTGTGACGGAAAATATTAATTATATGAAGACAGGAGGCGAGTATCTTCCCTCCCAACCCAACCCTGTCACAAGGTTTTCTCTCTCTCGTTCTAGACTGATGAACCACGCACCCTGCAAGTCGGAGGCTGGTATGCCCCGGGAGTTTGTTTTCACTATCCCCGTTGGGATTGCTGTCCGTTTCGATCCATGGGTTTAGTTCACCGCAGATGGAGGTTCCTACTGCGTTCCAGATCCGGAGTCGGGATGCCGTTGACTGAATCCGTTGGTCCATGTTCCTGAGGACAACTGACCGGTCGGCTCCGAATGGTTTGGGTTTCCTATAGTCCCCGTTGGGATGAAGTTGGTCCGGATGAAGTTGGTCCGTGTTGGCCTTGTCCTTTCGTTTCCTCCAGATTCGGATGTTGTGTTCCGGTCGGAAGGTTCCCGGCAGCCGCGGAGATGTCTAATTGGACTTTCGGTTCCTGTTTACACTAATTTGCATGAAGAAAGAGGAATAGGTTACCTCAGACAGTCCCTTATATAGGCTACGGTCTGGGAGGGGCTACACTGGCCCAGGGACTGCTGGGAAGGGTAGTTCTTTGAATTTTTTAAATTACAATAAATGTTTACTGTATTTCTGCTATGGGCATTATTAAAGAAAGATAATGCATAAGATACTCGCCTCCTGTCTTCATATAATTAATATTTTCCGTCACAAGCTAGGAAAATCTTGAATTATTATGTAGATATTATCCACAATATATTCCAGGATATCTGTGAGAACTGGTTGCTGTTTGTTGATTCTGAACTCAACAGGTTAATTGAAAGAGTGACTCATTCATAATGTGGGGACACATACTGTTAGGTGTTAATGTCATCAACTCCAGCCTACCTGTCTGTCTGGTGTGATGTAAATGAATCTAGGATGGCTTCTGAGGATCTTTCATTGTGGCTTGTGCTAATTGACCCTGTATTGTGTGAAGGTCTATTGATGATAATGTGTGTATTGTAAGTTAACAGACAGCCTAAAGGACAGGTGTATGAGTCATCAGCTGTAGTTAATTAGCTCATGTTAATGTATGTTCTGGTTACCTCTTTAAACTGTATATAAGGCTGTATTCTTGGTTCTATTAAACACTCCATGTTCAGCACACAAACAAGTCTCGTCTCATTGTGTGTTGAGAGCAGCTGGAATATCTGATACCTATATCCAGACTGATAGGAAGCGGTAGATGACAGATGCACTCAATCTGAGTGTGGGACATTCGTTACAGTTTCTTTAAAAGGACTGGGTTATTTCCTAAATGTACATAATATAACTGGATACTGCCATTTATAGGTAAAGTTGATCCAGGAAATATCCGATTGCCTCCCGGGGGTTTAGAAAGGAATTTTTTCCCATGCTGTAGCAAATTGGATTATGCTTTGCTGTTTTTTTGCCTTCCTCTGGATCAGCTGTGGGTATAGGATTTTTTTTTTCCATTAGTTGAACTAGATGTCTTTTTTTCAACATGACTAACTACATAACTAAGGAACATCCATGCTCCAATAGGCATCCTTATGAAGAAAAAGACTACACTCCAAAACTCTGCATTGATGGACAGCACATACTGCATCCTTCCACCCTAGGTCTGCCTCTCCAATGCGTTACACCCGTCCTGGCTTAGATAGAGAATCTCTACAACTAAGCCAGGAGGGGTGTAATGCATAAAAGGGGTGGACCTAGGGTGGATGGACGCAGCGTGTGATGTTAATCAATAAAGGTGCTGAGCTTTAGTGACATCATTGGAGTGCAGCTTTTCTTAGAAGTAATTTCCATTTATGTATTTTATCTGTCTATTTATCTGTTTGTCTGGAGTTCAGCTTTAATTCTGTTATCTGAAGACACAGGCCTATTGTGTCTAATTGTAAATTTGGCCCTGAATTAGACACGGAAATAGTTTTCAACTTTTTGGTTTACTGGTTTCTTGACTGTCATCACCCCAGTTTCCCTATGTATTTATAAAGCTTTACTCTACAGGCTGATGGACTAGTAAAAATGGTGAAGTGTTTTTTTTTATATCAGGGAACACAAGTGCTGAATTTTTGGAAAACCTAATGAACATTGCAAGGAACTGGCATAATACCTGTGATAGAGAGCAGGTTCAGGTGGGGACTCTGGAAAATGTACGTTAATGCCCCTAGGGGCCGACAAAGGTATTCCCTTGAACACTTGAAGTGGTGTCAAGGCAGCAGTCTCCGATAATGGACAATACTCTTTACAGACATCTATCTTGGCTCTGTTTGTTAACTGCTCTCTATATAACATGCTGGCTAAACACCTTTACTCCAGCCAACTAAGAAGAATTTCTGAGTTGGCACTGTGGAGCATGTACCAGGCTCCACCAGCCATAACTCTTCATTCTTCCAGTGACCCAGTTATCATTCACTGTCTTTTCTCCAGTTTAGCATTATAATGCTATATACTCCATTAAGCCAACACCATTCTTCTGGTCCCTGAGGCCTCTCTCTCTCACCGGTGACCCTCAGGCCAGCTCCTTAGGATGCCCCGTACCAATGTTGGGGTAAAAACTTCTAGTGAAGGAATTCAAGCACCCTGGTTTCTTTGCTACCAGGGACTTCCATCACCTCTGCCAGTCACCCCGTTTCCTGACCAGCTGGCTGCTATCATTTATTAGACACTTGTACTCGATTCACCACCAGTAGCACCACTCAGAGGGGTTAATTCTGCTGTGCATGGGGCCCTTATACTGTATCTCCACATTGCAATGTCTCTCCATAATGTGATACACCTTACATACACCACTTTGTGAACTCAAATAACTTCAGGTCAGGCAGGATTTCTTCAACAAATTTATTTACTTATAGAAATCTTCATTGCATTTATAACAGAATCATAGTCCCTCTCTTACATTATTTCATTAATACGGCTCTGCTTCCCTTAGTGCCCCTACGCCAAGATTTATCAGGTATCTCAATATTAAAGTCCAATAGAATAGATTCATGAATGGCTCTGTTTTTACTCTGGAACCCCAACTGGGTTCCTGCGGAAGGTGCCTTGTAGCTCGAAAGACCTTAAATCCTGCACATGTTGTTCCCCTCAATTCTCATTACTAGTGTTGAGCGGAATACGCCATATTCGATTTCGCGATATATCACGAATATATAGCCGAATATTCGTGAAATATTCGCTAAAATCGAATATTCGTGATATTTAAAAAAAAAAAAAAAAAAATTGCGAAATTTCGCTAATGCGAATTTATTGCGAACATTTTGCGAATTTTTTATTTTTTTTTCTGATTGGCTCTGATGCAAAAGAAAGGCGGAGAAAGTATTCTCGAATATTCGGAAATCGAATATTCGGAATATTTTATCAAAAAAAAAAATGTTGTGAAATATTTTGACAACTGTGGTAGGAGAACTCTGATTGGCTCTGATGCAAAAGAAGGGTGGAAAAAGTATTTGCGAATATTCGGAAATCGAATATTCGCAAATACTTTCTCCACCCTTTTTTGCATCAGAGCCAATCAGAGTTGTCAAAATCTCGCAATCAATTTCGCATTCGCATTAGCGAAATTTCGATAAAATATCACCAATATTCGATTTCCGAATATTCGCGAATACTTTCTCCGCCCTTCTTTTGCATCAGAGCCAATCAGAGTTCTCCTACCACAGTTGTCAAAATATTTCACAACATTGTTTTTTTGATAAAATATTCCGAATATTCCGAATATTCAATTTCCGAATATTCGAGAATACTTTTGAATATGATGCAATATTCTTTTGCATCAGAGCCAATCAGAAAAAAAAATTCGCAAAATGTTCGCAATAAATTCGCAATTGGCGAAATTTCGCAATTTTTTTTTATATTCGGAATAGCGAATATTGGCCGCGAAATTCGAGATATTCGCGAATACTCGAATATGCCATATTCGAGCCGAATATTCGCAATACGAATATTCGTGAGCAACACACACAGACTGACTGAACCCCTCGCAATGCTAAACTCCTGTATTTTTACGTTTCCCAAACTGGAGCACAAACATTTTAGCTCAGTTTGTTCACCGTGGGGCAGCCACATTCACTGCTTAAAAAAAAAATAAGGAAGGCATACATTACAATACATAGCACTTAGAAAACATACATCATAACATTTTAAAGGCACCTGCCTACAATTGTATACACACCATTTAATGCATTGTTTTTTCTCAGATTTCAGTGTTGCATGGCTTACAGTTGGGGACAGATCAAATTAAATTGTATAAAAAAAAAAGGTTTAAAAAGAAGCTAAAATGCTGAATTAATCAATGTGCAACTAATGAATGGAAATGAGGAACTTGACCCTCCAACAAGCCTTTTCTAAATAGATCAAATTGTAAAATGAGAAAAAAAAAAAAAAAAACGCAAACTATCTCTTCTGAATGCTTATCACTTCAATTACATTTTTAAAGTTGACAGAATACTTTCAAATATGGGTGTCAAGGCAATTTAAAACTATAATTTCATGTATAATTCTGTTTCCTTCTTTTCAACTTTCTTTGTAATCTTTAAATGTCATCGCCCATCATTACAGCCTCGGTTTTATGATTTGTACTGTAGTAGAACATGCAAAGGTTTTTTTTTTTTTCAATCTTGCTCTTAGTTTAATCTTAGATTGCAAGTCATGCTCTCATGCCCATTGAACAATTTGCCCAGTAATAGTTGGCAGGGCCTCCTGATGCCTTTGCTTATCCAACTGTGATTTTCTGTGCATACAAAACAGCTTTCCCAGAGTTCTTTGGTTATCAAAAACACAACATTTGGCAATACTTTATTTTCTTTAGTGAACAAGCCGTGTTATTCATCTGAACACATTTGGTGGTCAAATTATTTCACATTTTCAAAATGAGTGTGTTCTGTTATCAAGAGGTGAATGAAATGCTCAAAATGTGTGTTTAGATCTGACATACTGTGAAGTGTATAAAACTACAATAGTAAGTTCACAGTATTCTACATCTGTTACATGGCTATTCACCACACGGATCCATAACAGAGCTTTGCCAGTTAATAGGATAACTGCAGTTTTGCAAAATACAACTTATCTAGTTAAAAAGAAAAGAGTCTTAAAGAAATTACATTTAGATAAGGATAAATTCTTGTGAATGGTGCCTTTTCTTTGTTGTACACTCTATGTAGATCCTGCATTGCAGTGATTGCATTTGAGTCTCATTGGTTGAAAAGGACAAGACAGAAATGTTATTTTACAAGCAGGGATTTATTTTATTGAAACATAAAGACATGTTACAATAACAGTTATTAGCAAAAGTTGTATGGCCAAGTATACAATTGGTACAAGCAATGTAGTATAAAGCTGGTCCACACTTTACAAAGCCACATAAGTAAAGCACAAAAAAAAATTCATTACGGACATATAATGAAGAAATACATATGGCACCTGGATGAGGAAGAGAGAGGTGAGAAGATACAGGCCTAATTTAATGTACATCAATCGTAGGGTGATACTACGGATGCACCAGTGGTAAGTGTGCCAACGCCCCGATAATGTGGAATTGGACTAAGAACTAGTAGGTTGGGCTTTAAAGGCACACGATACAAGTGGTATGGAAAACTAGAAATGTTTTTTATTATTGATATAGAAATATCATAAAAACAGTTATAGATATAAAATCAACAAATGAAATTAAATGAATAACTGGTTCCACACACAAGGTTCACATTCATTGTATGATTCTAACATAGAAAGCTTCAACAATACAAAGCAAAATCATAGAGTGGGTTATATCACAAGTGACCAGGTGGTTTATCCAGAGGAACAGGAGGGCTTGCTCGACATGTTGCGCACTTTGGGATTAGCGCTTCTTCAGGAGCATAGATATCTCATTCTAATAAGACATATACAGAAAACAATGACAGTTTAAGGTATATGTACATCAAAAATTAAGAAAACAAAATACACATTTTTAGATAAAAAATACACATAGATATACAGAATGCAACAAAGGTTGCAGGATATATAATGAAACGATAATTGTTGTAGAGTTTGTCTTAGTGCGCCAATATGTGACAAGGCAACAGGACAGCAAGCCAAACAGCTAACCAAAAGGGGAGAGGGGAAAGAGGAACCCATAGAAAAAGAAAGAAAACAAGAAAGAGAAAAGAAAAAAGAAAGAAAAATGAATAATGAAAAACCCTGATCTGTGATGGAAAGATTCTCATAATGGAGAGTATATATAATACAGTATGCAGGATTGGTAATAGCGTATCTATCACTAGCAATGAGCTTTAAACAAATCTATATAAGACTTACAGAAAATATATCGCGTTTGTGATAATCAACGAGCGGTCTTGTATTAGCCTAATGTTGGTTGTAATCCACAAGTGAATATTGCTTCAACCAATTAGGGGAGTAATATCTGTAGATATCATTATAAAATAAAAATAAAAAACAGTTTAGAGTGTGCCCATGTAGTCAGATAATTTCATAGGGGCAATGCCAAAATGTTTGATAATACAGGTAAAAGAAGGAAAAAGAGAGCTTACCATAAAATGAAAAATAAGATTGCATAAAGTGGTATGGCAGTTAATTGCTGGTAAGCAATAAACAAAATGCCTAATCCATGGATGTATTCACACAGTGGGATCTATACAAAAAGTAGTGAGCCGAGCGCGGCTAAGCAGATGGGTAGATCTGCCTCGACGATTGCCAAACTGGGCAGCTTCAATCCATATGCATGGAAAGGGTAACAGAAATTGGCAATGAAGTCCTATAGATATAAAGATATAAATTGAGGTAAGGTATTAATTAAGGAATAATATATAGAAAGGTTCCATGTCTTATAGCAAAAACAATTGCCACAGCATGTGAATCTGATAGTGCTGTCTTACCTTGATAATCCACAACAGGGTATAGCTCTGTGTGTCCCTGGTAGTTAGGTGGCACCAGTACGGGGAATATCAATGTGCTGTGTCTATAAATAGTCCCCTTAATTGGGGCTGGTCATAGGTGAGATAGAGGTAAACACGTGCGTCCCGTGTGAGAACGAAAATTTGAAAATCTGAAATAACTAACTAATAACAACTTAACTATTACTAACTATTAAATTATAGGTATTGGAATTTCCTTTCAAATTTGGCTGTTAGTGAACGTAACAAATTTGTCCGAGTTACGAATTATCCATAATAATGAATTCTGTATCTAAACGAATGGAGCGTAAAGAATTAATAATAATAAATATCAATAATAATAATAAAAATTTAATAATATTATTATTTAATTCCGTTTGGTTTGTTTAGATGTTGCATTCTTTATTTTGGATAATTCGTAACTTCAGATAAATTTGTTACGTTCACTAACAGCCAAATCTGAAATGAAATTCCAATACCTATAATTTAATAGTTAGTTATTATCAGTTAGTTAGTTAGTTAGTTAGTTAGTTAGTTAGTTAGTTAGTTAGTTAGTTATTATTACGAATTGTTGTTCTTTCTAATACTTGGATTTTCCTTTCCTAGTTTTGTATTTTAGAATTTACGAATTCCGAATTTCCTAATTTTTTACATTTTTTATTTTTTTGAATTTACGAAAAACAAACAAACACATTTTTTGGCAGGGCACATGTCTAATTAGGAGGCAAGTT